>NC_139839.1:2699011-3154011 GCF_963691815.1 Echiichthys vipera
CATAAACATATTTATTTACATTTTGTACCGTGGGCGGAGCCAAGTGTGCCGGTGTCTGGAGGCAGAGAGCAGCTCACTCTGCTATGGTTTAATCCCACAGTCGCGCGGCAGCTGGGAGCCAAGACACGGGAACACCAAGGAGCTGCAGTGTTGACTTAATCTACAACCCACGCTGAAAATTTACTGTCAATTCCACAGTCTGTCATTGTTTACATTTTTACATTTGCAGACCGGGGGGATCGGCGTTTCTGTCCCAAAAGTACTGAGCCAAAGCCACGACCTTTCTCCTAATCTCAACCAAGTCGTTTTGTTGCCTTTAAGGCTCGTTTTTGCTCCCATTTGGTTCGTAAATAGAAACGTATGTTAGCGTTCTAAACGTCTCCGCCCTCACGCTTTCATGCGTCCTCTACGTTGGAGTGGACGTCGAGCAGAACATCCTCTAGAAGGCGTCGTTCAGATTAAAAAGTTACTACAATAAAGTTTCGAAATAAAAATCAAGCAACAAAAACAAACATGGCTACGGTGGAGATAACGATCTTGCATCTGTTGAGGAGGAGTCAAAATGGCGGGCAGCGTTGTAGACGCCGGTGGTCTGTGAGACACTAAACACGTCCCGGAGTGTGGACGGAGAATTCCAGACATTGGTTTGACAGATGAGAGAAACTGACGACTTAACGTCACTTTCAGTGTTTCAGGACGTCCGTCTGTGCTTTTGATGACTCGCTCGCTCCTGATATTCACGCCACTCTTTGTGTTCAGTGCTCGACGCCGCCCCCACGAATACCGGTGGTACTGCAACGTTTGGTCTTTATCTGTACGCATCCGTAAGCTTTCAGGATACGTGCAGAAATACAGAGGAAATGTACGCAGAGTACAGACAGAAGGCTCCGTCTGTATCTGCATGCGTCTCTGATGTAGAACATAAATGAGCCTTTAACTTAACACTTCACAGCCACTTTCACAAACACAGATAACATGATCATCTCTGATGAGAAGAGGTTGATTAGCAACATTTACCTGCGTTTACATTTAGCTGAAAATGTTATCCATTACACGTATTTGCAAATAACTGCAAATTAGTTGCATATGAATGTCATTTCTAGGACACATGGTTGTAAAATACCAGGGCAACTCCTGGACCAGTGTGACTACAACACACTCACCACATCAACAAGGACTGACGTATAATTATTCACATTATTTTTCATATTTATCCACCAAGGTTTCATGATGTGCATTGGTGGCTTACGCATAAAGAAGCTGTATAATTATAAATGGTCTTTCTATCGTTCAGCAGCTTCAGCAGAGACCTTCCCATTCAACACGTGCTCCGTCCCAAACTGTTCGATGTCGAGCTCGGCTGGAGATGAAACTAATATATCATCTCTATCCTTTTTTTAAAACCCAAAAAGTGCCACATTTTCTCCCCCTTCAGGTTCAATTCATAAACAAGCCAACGTGTAGGATTTCATTTTTAACATCTGCTCTGACTCCTGAAAGTAGCCGCTCTCCAAACCCACCCTTCTGCACTGCAGCGGCATCCTTTAGCGCGCTCTTCTTGAGAACGTTAAGTCTTATTGTTCCATGACAAAATGATTTCTCACCTTGTTCGGCCTAACCGCTGACAACAACGTCTGCCTTTCCCCCAAACAACTGCTCCTGGCAGTGTGACAGAGCAGCAGCACAGTGGGGGACAGGTACTCCTACATGTGCACACTTTCTTATTTACCTTAAACCCTGCATGTCGAGAGTATTTGCCTTCACTCTCCTCACTCTCTCTCTCTCTCTCAATCTATCTGCAGTCATTTGCATTTTCAGTCCGAACGCTGATAATGTGACAAATCAAAGTCAAACATGCTTCTCCTCCCACCCGCTCCTTCCGTCCTTCCTTCCTTCATTCCCTTCACCCCCTCTCTCTCCCTTTTCACCTCCATCTCTGTCTTTGTTTCTCTCACAGAATCAAACATCTCATCGGTCCCAGTCATGCAGCGTCGGGGGGTCTTTTCTCCCTGAGCCATTAGTGTGCATCATCATGCGGACTGTTCCCACAGGATCGGGCAAGTCAGCGGATTTTCTCTGAGAGGAGAGGAGGGGGTTTAAGATCCCCCCCCCCCCACCCCCCAGTCAGGATTCAAGGACAATTCATTATCACCGCCAGGGTGCGGCAGGGCACCCTAGCAGGGAGGCGGTGGTGGTAGGGGGGGGTGCAGTGGTGTGCTGTAGGACCGCGGTTCAATAATATGTGTTTTGATTCTCTGACTGAGCTAAAGTGAGGAGCTGGGAAATGTCAAGGGCATCGCATAAACAAGCCGCTTCCCTGCTCACTCTACAAATCCACTGCAAGCTGTCTCAGGAAATAAGCCCTGACGTCAGCTGTGTGAGCGTGCATCTGTGTGTGCGGAGCGAGAGGACGGAGCAACAATTTAGCCTGGCTCTAAAAAATCCAGTCATGTTTGATTTGATTTCTATCTTTACGGTTAGCTTTGACCAAACATCAACATGACTTCTGGAGTGCATGCTTGTAATGCTTCTTCTGCTGTGATGATGTCAATGCTTGCTCCACTGCGAACAGAGTGTAACCATGTTTCATTCATGTGGCGCCTTAAAGGCTCAAATCCAATTCAAAACACTGGTACTTGCCTGACGTGCTGTGAATGGAAAGGCTCTTCCTGCATCCAGGACGCGGTAAAACCGTATCCCCCAGACTGTCCACTACTCAACACCGAGCTGCTACTACAACTACTACTAAGCGGCGCATTATGAAGGGTACAGAATGAAAGTGTTGCTTTTCTTTAAAAAAAATGTATATAGTAGTCTGAATTACTATTTTAAAACATTTTTGACGGGTTTGACAATGACTTTCTGTCACGTTCTGTTTCCATTGTAGCAGCCAATAGCGGCCGGCAATTGCCAGGGTTGTCTGTTGTTGGGTGCAGCTACTGTAGGCTGGCACTGGGTGAAATGGAGTTTGCCAATCCTGCAGCTGCTTCGGAGCCTCAGTGAAGGGGGCGTTCTTTGTCCCAGCAGCTGAGTGAGCGGAGACGGGCAACAACCAGAGTCACTATAGGCAGAGCATTCACTCCATGGACTGAGAGAAAGGAGAGGAACGCCATTCAAACGCACGCACACATGGCTACGCTTCTCCTTGATCGCTAACATCACTTTCATCTTTACTTAGCTGGAACGGCTAACGCTAACGGCTAACGCTAACAGCTAACGCTAACTGTCAGTCAGACTCCTCTAATCCTTGTTTTTATGTTGCGATTTGCCGGAGGGGTTCAAACAGGCTCAAACAGACTCCAGTCTCCTGTCTCCTCGCTGACGCACTCGGCAATGAACCTGGCAACCCGAGTGCTAGAGTTACTTTTGTTGTTGCGGCTACGATCTTCAGACACTAGATGGAGGTGTTCTGCTCATTCTCCAGATTCAACCTTTAAATTAAAATTAAAGTAAATAATGCTTTCTAAAATGGGGCACTTGGAGCTGTTTAGTACGATAAGTAAATTCCAGACCTTTTATTTTCTGATTAGCAGGAGACGTAAACCCAGAGACACGTCATTGCTTTTTGTTTTCAGAAGACTCAGAGTTTAGTTACTTTTACAGTTATTGTTAATTTCAAACAGCAGCTTCTGCGTCTCTCGGTCTCAGCAGACATCTGTTTCCTTTCCCTTTTCCCTCTCAGCCGCTGCGCTGCGAGCATCTTGAGCTCAATCACGGCCATCAAGCCCATCATTTAAGTGATTTTGTATGGAGTTGTTAAGTAACCATACACGGCCGTAAAAAAAAAAAAAAGAAAGCCCCACTTCTCCTCATCAGCTCATACACTCCCTCCCTCCGTCCACCGACCAATGACGAGGGGGGTATCTGCAGTGATAAAAGTGCAAATAATTGGCCAATCATGTTGCAATCAGAGGCTCTTCAGTGGCAGAGCAAGTCGGAGCGAGTGGAAACACTGCGACCATCCAACAACAGCTTTGTGGAGCCGAAGCGTTCACACACAAACAGGGACACACACAGATTGATGCACGGAGGGTGGACGGCTTGCAGAGAACTGAACTGAACCAGTAATGATCTGCTCTAATAATAGGCTTATCATTAGACAGAACAGTAGTAACACTGGGTGAAAGGTCAGCAGTGCGTTGGGGGTTTGTGGGTGCGGTCATGTCACATCCCTGACTGTACGTCTGCCTATGGAGACGTGCGTGTGCCTGCTAATGTAGGGAAGCAGACTGCGAAGGGTGCAGCAGAGTGTCGGCTCACAGTTCCACTGAATCAATGCTGACTGATATAACATGTGCTGGTACACCGCGCTCACAGAAAATGCTTGTTTCTGAACGGCTGAATGCTTAATATCTTCCATTTGAAGGTGCCCTGCGGAGTGTTTGGTCATCAGCAGCACTACGGAGCGATTTGTGCGATGAAGAAGGTCCCTGTTTCCTTTTGTGACCTGCACAAACATGAAAGTGGAGACGCAGCGATGCACCAACACAAGCAGAGAGGAAGAGAATGTAGGTGAGCAGACATGGATTCATTATAGCCGATGTCAGACCTTTTAGAGAACAGAAACAGAAGAAAAAGTCTTTTTTGAGTGGAAAACAGCAGGAAAAGCACAAGTCTAACTAATAATATTAATGATATGCTTTGTTTCCGTCTAGATTTGCCATTAAGTCATCAAAGTGAGCCTCATCCATTATATCTAAAAGTGATTGATGATTGTGGCCTTTGTTATAGTTACAGTTGTGGCCGACGGACTTAAACATATGGTTTGACATTCTGGAAAATGTGTGTATTCACTTACTACTGAATGAATATTAAACATTAAATGAGAAGATAGATGCCACTTTTGTCTCTGTGCTGTAAATATGAAGATAACACCAGCCACTGGTTAGACTCGCAAACTGGGAGAAAAGCTTTGCCATTTGTTTATACACTTTGGTTGTTGTGCAGACCGTATTCCTCTGTCCATGTATCGCATATGCTTGTCTCCAGTTTATGGACTTGTACTTATGTAGCGCCTTTCTAGTCTTCTGACTATTCACACTACTTGTCCCATTCACCCGTTCACACAGACATTCACACTGATGATAGTGGACATCTACAGACCATCTAATCTAATGTAACCATTCACACCACATTTACACACCCATGCGCAGCACGGGGAGCAATTTGGGGGTTCAGTGTCTTGCCCAAGGACACTTTGACATGTGGACCGGGTGAGGTGGGGATTGCAGCACCAATCTCTCGACTGGAGGACGACCCACTCTGTCACTGAGCCACAGTCGACCCAAGTGCTTTTATAGGCTGCAGTACATTCATTCATGAACACGCTGCTTAGATGAATCCGTGAGACACTAACACCTCACACAGTCAATATCTCCAGTAATATCTGAGTCACACAATCAGAACAGAGGAAAAAAACAGGAAACATTGTTAGCTCCGGGCATGTTTGATCCATTGTTCATATAAAAAACATTGAGCGTTAATGTTTGCCTAGTGCTTTTTGTTAATTAACCAGCGCTGCATTAAGATGATTAATGGAGTCTGATTGTATTGCATTTAATGTCCTCATTTTAATTAGGTTTATTCTTCAATTAAAAAGAAATCATTCACAGTCTACCTCTGCGGTGACTGTGCAAACACCGGCTAACAACAGTGTGAACGTGCCTGCGCTGAGTTACAGGGAGGGGGGTGCGTGTGACAGCCGACGATGGAGGTGCAAACACTCCTGTGGAATTATTTAACACTGGAAACGACGGAGGAGCCGTGAGGACTTACTGCAGCTGTTTGTCCAAGCTGAGAAAAGCTTTTGAGAGAAAAGAGACATATTTACAACTCAGGACACCAACATTTAAACTCAGTTTCAACACACGCGTGCATCTAAATCATGGGTGTCAAAGTCAAGGCCTGCAGGCCGGATCTGGCCCGCGAATGAATGATCTTGGCCCCCGGGATGATATTTGATTAGTATTAGAACCGGCCCGCACGCCACAGCCGCCTGCTGGTGTTTTTCACGCACCAAAACTACATTACCCACAATGCAAAGGTAGCCCGCGAACTCACTGCAACGCCGCAAGTGGGCCGCCTCGGCTTCATCAGCATTCAGGGCAGATGTCAACTTTCAGTACCCCCCCCCCCCCCCCTCACTAAGCTCTGTGTCTTTATCTTGATATTAAGGAACATGTTTTATTTTTGAAGGACATTTTTCTTTTTTGCTGTTTACCTGTTGAAAATGTTTTCACTTGAAAACAAGAAAATATTGCTTTATTCATTTAATCATTAAATAAAATACGGTGCCCTGTGTTAGGTCTTGGTTCAACAGGTTATATGCATCATTTTAATATGTTTTAATAAACATTGAAGCAGTCCAGCCCTCAGCTTGTAGCAAATTAGTTTTTTTGGCCCTGATGTATTTCACTTTGACATTCATTCATTCATCTTCAACCGCTTATCCCGGGGTCGGGGTCGCAGGGGGGGCTGGAGCCGATCCCAGCTGACATCGGGCGTGAGGCGGGGTCCACCCTGCTCTAAATGAAATAGTCCAGATTGTGAGAGTTTGTTCTCAGTGTCTAGAGAGACCTGAACGATGTTTCCCATCCTGAAGACCACAACACCCCCCCCCCCCCCCCCCCCCAAGGAGGAGAGGGTTAAAGGTCAAGAGGTCATATTGCAGTGCCTTCGGGCCAGGGAAAGCCAGGTCAGGACTCACGTGGCCTTCCAGCGGGAGTGTGACCGTTTGACCTCTCACTAATGAACACAGCGGCTAATGAACAAAGTCCTGGAAGGGTTTCTCCATCGAGGCACCGCAGCACGACTCACACTGGAAATCCAAAGACCATTAAAACCAGAAGCGCTAATTAGTTACACACACCCACTCGTTTAACTACTTGAAGTGTTCTTCATTTGTGTGCACAGCATCCAGATATCATCATCATCATCACAGCTCATCCGTCTGCTTTCTGTCAGAGCTGCTTGTGCAAACTAGGAAAGTAATGTAAGAACAACATGCTGAATTACCTCGTTAACGTCAAATAAAAAAAAAAAGTCTATTATGCTGCTGCTGAGTCATCACACTTTCACCATTGACACTCACTGACATTTCCGTGTTTCGACACAAGTGAACAGAGTTTGGGGAGGGGACGTTTCAGGTTGATTTGGTCCATATCTAAAATATCTTCTAAAATGGAAAAGTCTCCGTTTGTCCTTTTGATTTTCTCAACATCCGATCGACTTCACACTTGAGAGGTGTGTTGCTGAGGACTGAGGGAAGTGCACCATCGAGTGCGAGCTCTTGACTAGTTCTGACCTGTAGCGGCCTCAGGCTCAAGCACATGCAGAGATGAGCCATGACCAGACTCATGTAATGTCAGTTATGCAGCATCTAAAAGCTGCCAATCACACCAGACCAAGTTAGGCTGTAGCAGCAAACACCTGACTATATGGAATTGAGCAAGAATCTTAAAAATACGACTTTTTATCCGCAAGAGAACAAATAGAGAAATATTTCCTCTCTCAAAAGTATGGAAGACAACAATGTGCAACAACTGCTTGATATAGTCTCCTCTCAGTCCTTTAATCATGATGATTCTTACGAACGAACACGATCTCCACCACAGTGTTGACACCACTTGATTTACACGCCAAAGGAATCTCTGACGATCGCAGTTACGCAGCTACTTCCTGTCATTTCAAAAATAAATGCAACAGCGACTCATGTGTAGGACATACGAAGGTTGTGTGCGAGCTGTAACAGCATCCTCCAGTGTGTGTGTGTGTGTGTGTGTGTGTGTGTGTGTGTGTGTGTGTGTGTGTGTGTGTGTGTGTGTGTGTGTGTGTGTGTGTGTGTGTGTGTGTGTGTGTGTGTGTGTGTGTGTGTGTGTGTGTGTGTGTGTGTGTGTGCGTGCGAGAACAACTCCCCTGGCCAGAGTGGTTTCCTGCTAAAACCCCATCTGTGAATTCACACGATCCGAGAGCAGACCTCCTGCCATCTCCCTCCCACTCCTCCTCTCCGTCTCTGTCTCCGTCTCCGTCAGTCTCCTCAGATATTCCGGGCGTCTCTATCTTCGTCTCGCAAAGCAATTCACTTCAATCCGTTAAGGCTTTCATTAGCGTTAATGTTGCATGAACAATGTTGATATTAGTGCTCGATTGATACGGGTGTTTGAAGGTCGTCTTGCACTGAGAAAGTTTTGTATTGATGCTTTGCTGTGCACATATTCTGTCTTCAATGTTGCTTTTTCCATTTTTGTGCATTGTTTTCGCGGTGTCCTCTAATTTATACCTGTGTTGTTGTTTTGTTTCTTTTGCACAGCACTTCTAAATGCTCTTTGTTATAAGGTGCTATACAATAAATACAGTTTTATTATCATCTCATCTCATCTCATCTTCAGCCTCTTATCCGGGGTCGGGTCTCGGGGGCAGCAGCTTCAGCAGCTAACTGGGGGATCCCGAGGCGTTCCCAGGCCAGTGTGGAGATCTAATCTCTCCACCTGGTCCTGGGTCTTATTATTATTATTATGTTTACTTCAGAGTGAGACACAAGGTAGAAGAAAACCTACATCACAAAACTTCTGAAGCGTAAATATGCAAGCTTGTGTCTAATCAGGGTTAATCCAGCTGTCGTGTTGAACTATTCTATTAATAATATATAATACATCAAGTACATGATTGTATGTGTTCAACACACAGTGAAAAACACTGTCCAGTGTATGTCCATAAGGTGTGTGTGACCTAAGGTTCTTGACGTTTCTTGGTGGGTGAATCATTTCATTCAAACCTCAAAATTCAGTTTAAATTCTCACAATTTCCTTCGATTCATTCTCAAAGATCCTCTGCTTCTCTGTAGTTTCACTCTCAGGTCACATGTTCAATGATCCACTGATTTCTCAACATTCACACGTGTTTCATGCAGCGAAGGGCCACACAGCTGGCGTGAAGGTGAGAACTGAGCCGACTACACGACTATTTCTGTCACTTTTCCAAGTGCAAAGCTATAAATGTCTTCCAGGAGAGACAAATGTGCGCAGTTATCCCCGTATTTAAATGATATCACGTCTCCTCCTCCGTGTCTATGATGAAGTGTCCTCATCTGGAACAAATGAAACACCTTTGAGTTCCAACAAGGTCGGACCACACACACGGATGGATTACTGAACCGGCCTACGGAGCACAGGCCCGGGGGCCTGTAAAGTCCGGGGCTCTGACTCGAAAAAACCCAAATGACCACAAGTATACACAAGACAACCAAAAATTACCACAACGAGACAGAAAGTGACTATAGGGATGCAAAACAACCACGAAGAGATGCTGCACGAATGAAAATAGACACAAAACGACCACACAGAGACAGAAAATCATGACAAAACACACAAAATGATAAAAGATGGATGTAAAATGACCACGAAGAGATGCTGCAGGACTGAAAATAGACACAAAACGACCACATAGAGACAGAAAATCATGATAAAGACACACAAAATGATAAAAGATAGATGTAAAAGGACCACGGAGAGAAACAAAACGACGACATAGAAACATAAAAGATGCAAAAGCATCACAAAAAGCTGCAAAATGTCTAAAAATAGATGCAAAACAATTACAAATACATACAAAACAACTTCAAATAGATGTAAAATGACCACAAAAAGAAACAAAATGTCTACAAAACGACTAAAACTTTGAATGTGGGTTCCTTGTTGACGTAGACAGAGTCGGGCGCCTCTTACACGTCTTCGTCCAGTGTCTCATCATCCGTCCATGACAACATACCGCATGAAATTGTTCTTTCCGAGCAACAGACGTTTGAGTCCTGTCTTCAGTACGTTGGTCCATCCAACTCTTTGTACTTTCAGGGTAACAGTTAAACTCTACAGCGCCGAAGGACAGCTGGTTAGACGTTGTGGCATGTGTGCTTCACCCAGTGTTTTTCAACGATTCGATAAAGTTGAAATCATCAAAAAGAGTGCCGTCTCATTCCTGATGCTGCTTTTATTCTACGTTGAAATCAAGTTTCCAGTGACTAAAGCTGTGTAAACACGTCTTATGTGCAAATAACACTTCAACAAAAGTCCCAATCTCTCTAACACACACTTCAACCTTTACAAGAAGGATGCATGAACACCATCCCCCACTGGAAACACCTGGAGAAGCAAAGGTGTGTCGGAGAATCCAGATCTTGAGACAGTCATCCATGGTTTTAAATGTTCTCCTTTGGACTGCTGCATCCTCCCTTGTCCCCGTCCTGCCTGCAGCTGGTCTGAGTCTGTCCTGTTACAACCTCCTCCCCATCAGATCTGCCCTCTCCATCCACTCTTTGAGGTCCAGGCTCAAAAACATACTTCTATTCACTAGCGTTTGACTCCTCAACAGTCAACATGGATCGTTTAAAATGTGCTTTATAAACACATTTGAGTTGACGGTGCGACCCCGAGCGAGGTGGTTTGAGTCCTCGTTGGCTCCATTTGTGGCCAATGACGCACTTTTGTTGTTTACCCGGCGCTGTCGTTTCTCCAGCTTTATTATTTTCCCTCTGTACGCAAAAGCAACAAAAATCAAAACGGGGAGTTCAAAGACGCTAAAGCTCGGAAGAGAAATCTTTAAATCATTATTAACACAAAGCAACTGGCATGACTTCCTGTCCTAGTTTGGAGGAAATCCATCTGAGCATCCTCGTGTCCGAAAATAGATTTCTAATTGAGTAAGACGGCTGATTCACTCCCTGATGGCTGCTAAATGTTTGCTGATTCCCTTTAAATGACGGAGGGCATAACTCATTAAACTGACTTCACGCAGCCATCTACCTTTCTCGCTGTCCAGCATGACCCGCTGACACACTCCCACACGTACATATGACTTCTTCTTAATATAGAAGAGGACAGGAGAACAACATGGACTCAACATGAGCTGCTAAATAACTTTCTGTTTGTGTGAAAACCTTTTTAAGTTTAAGTGCTGGGATGCCTTTGCACCAGAATTACACTTTTAGGGCGCACTCACACTGTCCATCCGCACTGGGCCAAAACAGGTTTTTTGGCTAAAGCCTAGTGCGTTTGACCAGTGTGAGTGCAACCACTCCGCGCATAACTGCGGGCAGCTGGCCGTCCACGGCCCGTCTGAGAGAGGTAGGATCATCTGGGTTCTTCTAAAACCGGATGATTGGTGTTGTTCTATCGGAGCAGATTGTCGGCTGCAGTGAATATGATCAAACAAATATTGCCGACTGCGACTTTAACTAGAAAAATAAATAAATAATAAGTTTATAAGTTACAGAAGCGTTAGAAACGCTATTTTTCTGCAGAATGAGCTCTTTTACTTTGATACTTTTACTTAAATAACATTTTAACTAGACTTTTACTGTTAATACACTAACACACAATAACAATAACACTGGGAGCTTCAGTACATAGATTTTTGGTTTCTACAAAATACCTAAAGTCCTTATTTCCTTCTTATTCTCTCGTTGTCCAGTCGACGTTCCCCGGTAGGTTTCTTTCTCTTCACTGTAATTCTGCGTTAAAACGTCCTAACTGGAGCAAAGCTCTTCTATCGATCTCAATAATCAAAGATCTGAAGGATTAACAGTGAACTGCTGTTCTGGGAAAGTTGTCTCCTCTGAGCTCTTCCTCAACCTTCATACGCTCACACACACACGCTCACACACACACACACACGCACGCGCACGCACACACCTCGGGGGGGCCACTTACATAAGCAGCGCACAGATCAGGAGGGGGAGGTGCAGGGAGGAGGAAGGGGAGAGTCGGGGAGGAGGAACGGGCTGAATGAGAGAAAAACCCACATTTAAGATATCCTGCCTCTAGTCGTACAGTTCCGCGCTGTAAATGCAGAATGATGAATAAGGACAGAAAGAAAGAATATATGCGGAATCAGTTGACCTTCCTCGATTATGCGTTCTGTGAAAGCATGCGGGCTGAATGAGGCTACATTCACACGACTATGCTTTCATTTTAAAACAGCATTTTTAAAGAAGAACCTTCTCCTTCCTCAAGGTTTGTTGTGTCGCTTCAGAACTAATCCCCGACCGCACCAACATGCCTGAAAACCCATCTCACAGACCTTTCACGTAACCCGGGCAACGCTGAAAACACCGCCAGACACTGGGCACTTTTCTACTGTTCCGTACGGTTTTTGTATCAGGGACGGGATTGTTTTTTTGTTTTTATTTAGCGTGAGTGTTCAAGTTTTAGGGTGACACGGTGGTGTGGTGGTCAGCAATGTCGCCTCACAACAAGAGGAGTTTGCATGTTCTCCCCTGTGTGGGTTTTCTCCGGGTTCTCCGGTTTCCTCCCACAGTCCAAAGACGGTGCCTAAGCAGATTTTACAGGTAAAGTCCACGGCCCGTTTGGGAGAGGTGGGCTTTTTGTTTGCGTGCGCACGTGTACGAAACGGGCCTACGGCGGTTCTGAGGTAATTTCCTGTGTGCCTGTTGGGACATAGAAAAAAGAAGGAGGGACCATGCGCGGACATTTAGAACAATGGCGGTGAAAGGTTCACGTTGGTGTGATGCGGAGGTGGAGTGTTTACTGCAGATTTGGTCGATGAAAAGATTCAAAAACAGTCGACAAGACGCACAAAAACTCCGAGGTCTACGGAAAGATCTGGAAACAAAGCCATGCATCGCCATGACGTCATCAATGCGTGTGGCGTGTTACGGCGTGATGGCGTATGAGCAGCAAGAAGCATTCTCCGAGGCCCAGGTAGTGTGAGTACAAACGGGCCTGGAGGGGGGGACAAGGACCCTAAAGCACCGGGCACGGGACGGAAGGACAGTGGGAGTGCGCCCTCAGTCGGGTACGTCGTGGTTGCTCCTGGTGACGGCAGCTGTAGGTGTCCTTGTTAAGGTGTAAGATACATGCGTATGTTTGTTTTCCCTGCCAATTATTTAAGTCAGTTACTACGAGCAGCCACAGATGCATTTAGCTCCAGTTAACCGGACTTTAAACCAGTCCACTGTTGGTTTAAAGCTTCTGAATAGGCATAATGTCACTTCCATTGGTATAAAGGAACACGTCAACATGTCAAATTTATAAATCAGTACACTTCTGGTCGACACTTGTGCAACATCGCATGCTAACACAAGCTTGTGTAAAGCTTGACTTTCAAGCATGAGGATTTAAACCTGTGTACTCTGGCAGGCACCAGGGCTGCAGACTGTTACGCCAAAAAGAGGAACAGGGCCGTGCTGTTCCTCTTCACTGCAAAGTCAACTCTTTCACTGACCGTCCTTTGCATTTTCACCTGCCACACAAACGGTCACGCGGGGGGCGCTTATCAATATGTCTTGACTAAATTTAGCCACATGCAGTGTGACTAACATTGCACAGGTGATGAATGCCAGTGCGGCTGCAGAGAAGTCGTCTTTGACTTTGTAAAAGGCGTGAAAAATGGCTCAGGCTCTGGGCTGTAAGAGGTTAGCTACATTATCACACAGACATTTTACCTTTTACCAGGCTAATAAATCCCTTTTTTACCCTCCACATCTCCTCAGCCCCTCCATCCTGCCTCTTCCTTCCATGCTTCGCCACATTAATCTCTCATTAGCAGCACCTTCCCCCTTTTTCTCTCCATCCTTTCTCTTGCCTAACACCAGCCATTACACACACACACACACACACGGGTACATCGCTAAAAGGCCTGCATATTTCGACCTGTGCATCAGAAGAATCCTCAGACAAATGAGGGGCATGGGCGGCCATTTAAAGGGCAGCACTCCAGAGCAGAAGAGCCCCTCTGAATGGAGCCCATGGAGAGAGCGATAATAGACTTGAATAGAGCCAACTTGCCACACAGCCAGATTATTTTTGCCCGCAGACACACACACACACACACACGCCTGAATAAGACACAAACGGGAGAGTGCTTTTCATACTCGATGACAGACAGGCAAGGAAAAGCATGTGTTCATGTGTGAGCAGCAGAGAAAATGCGAGGCCTCCTACGCCGCATGAGTGCCTATAGGAGCACCGGCTGCTCTCTCTCTGGCTCTGGAGTGAGTCAGAGCGCCATGCTGAATATAAATGACTCAATGCACATTAAGATGTCAGTGTTTCAATGAAGGTGCAGGCAGGGGCAGCATGTAGGAGGTCAAAGTGAGCCCCTGCCAACCCCCACACACGCCTTTTGAGATCTTTTGTCTGGGTGCGTGGTTGAGAGGTTACCACGAGACACGCAACAATGTGGATCAGCTGTGTGAATGAAGCGCAGAGGGAAAGGTGGCGCACACTCCGCCGCTGAGGACTCGATTAGATTTGTATTTGATTTTATATTTTACATGACGGTGGTTAAAGTGTCCAGATCTTCAAATCTACATTTGGACTTTATAACGAAGGCACAGAGATTAAAACTCACTATCACCCAAACTGTGCCTCGATTGCATACAGCTGTCAAAAACCTAAATAATTTAATCTAGATCATTTATTCAATATCCTGTTTCCAACCCCAGATTCATCCTGCTGTCTACAACACAGACACATTCTCACATTTGCCTACGCAGTTTCAGTTTTAAGACAGATGTTTCTGAGGCACTGGGTGGGTTTTTGTTTGGTTAAAATGTGTAAATGAATAAAAAACATTTGTGTTGCAGTCGCTCTACTGCACCATTGTGATGAAAAGAGAGCTGAGGAAGGCAAAGCTCTGGATCTACCGGTCAATCTTGGTTCCTACCCTCACCTGTGGTCATGAAAGCTGGGTCAGGACCCAAAGAACCAGGTCGTGGGTACAAGCGGCCTAAATGTGTTTTCTCAGGAGGGGGTCTGGAGTCTCCCTTAGAGAGAGGGGGAGAGGTTCAGCATCCGTGAGGAACTCGGAGTAGAGCCGCTGCTCCTTTGCGTTGAAAGGAGCCAGTTGAGGTGGTTCAGGATCATCTGGTAAGGATGAACCCTGGGCGCCTCCCTAGGGAGGTGTTCCAGGCACGTCCAGCTGGGAGGAGGCCTCGGGGAAGACCCAGGACCAGGTGGAGAGATTAGATCTCCACACTGGCCTGGGAACGCCTCAGGATCCCCCAGTTAGAGCTGGTTAATGTGGCCCTGGAAAGGGAAGTTTGGGGTCCCCTGCTAAAGCTGCTGCCCCCACGACCCGACCCCGGATAAGAGGCTGAAGATGAGATGATGAGAGATGAGATGAAAAAACATTTGTTTCTATCTCCTGTTTCTTAAAATGTAGCACAGCAGCTTGAAGCAATTTATGTTTATTTCATGATACTGTTATTTTAGGGTGGTATCTTTGGCGGATCTACAAAAATGCTACAAAAGCAGGAGGTAACATTTGCATAAAAATCTCTCATGCTGCTGCAGGGGTTTGCTGTTATTTTCAGCAGTATTAGTGGTTAAAAAAGACCTTTGAATGCCTTCACCGTCCTTCCCCCGAGCTAATCACTGGTCCGGCTGTTAGTGACTCTACTGGATTTCCCCATTAATAGTTTATACACGGAAAAAACGGTTGTTTTTTGATATTTGATGTACCTGTATGTAAGTTCCAAAAAGACCATTGCATGATTTTGCGCCGGAATGACCCTTTAATAATGATCGGATCTTGAAATGCTCCAAAAAAGTGTCTCCATGTCAACCCGATTATTCAGAGTGAACCTGTTCTGTAGTGCGTCCTTTAGGATGTTGCACTTCAGATCAGTGTTCATCATTTGCCATAAGTCTGCACCCTTCAGTAAAATCCAGTGGGTGGAGTTTCCACTGCAGTCTCAACCAACACCGGATACTTCTCCTTCACTTAGTCTCTTCATTTTCATCCCACTTCATTGTGGAGAATCTGAGCTTTGAGAATGATCCTGCGGAGCTTCGCTGAGGTGATAACTCCTCAGTGAGGTAGTTTTCTCAAGTGCCATCAGCCTGATGTTACGGAGAATAGGTAGGATATCCTAAGTTCTTTAGTATTATTCGAGTACCACTGGCTTCTTCTGCGTGAAGAGCTGTAAAAAAAATACCTGGATGTTCTCACAGACGTTCAGCCTGAGCTCCAGGAGGTTCAAGGACTCGCAGACTCCAACAGTCACCGTGACTCTGACTTCAACACATGATCAGCGACGCAGAGTTCCGCGAAAGGATCGGCGTGCTGCCTCGGCGTTTCACAATAAACAAGGCAGCCTGTCGTTTTGGCATTTTTGCTCCAGGTCTTTCCGCTCGTGTGAGAGACGAGGGAGGTTCTGTCTTAATGCATCTTCAGTTTTTTTTTTATGCACCACAGATCTGGAACAAACTTCCAGAAAACTGCAAATCTGCTGCAACTCTCAGTTCTTTTAAATCCAGACTGAAGACTTTTCTGTTCGCTGCTGCTTTTCAGTAAAATGCACCGTAACTTCTGTAACTGTAGCCATCTTTTGTGTTTTAAAAATGACCTTTTATATGTTTTGTACCGCTGCTAGGATGACCTCATTTGTGTGTGTGTGTGTATATAGTGTGTGTGTGTGTGTGTGTGTGTGTGTGTGTGTGTGTGTGTGCGTGTGTGTGCGTGTGTGCACAGCGTTAAACGAACCCAGTGCACCAGTGTGACTCACTGCTAAGATGATTAAAACACACAACAATGGAGCTCTACGGCACAATAAGATAAAGACACACACCTCCGCGGCTGCTGCTGTTATAATCATCAGCTCATTGTTGGTTTTGCTCCTTTCACCGGTTTGTTGACAATAAGACAAACATTAAATAATAATATCATGCGTTTCATTCCAGACAATGGAGTGGAGACAACAGACATTTGAAAAGGTGCATCAATACAAATAAATGGAGACGGACTTTGGGAACAAATCCTAAAACGCATTAAGCACAATCATCACTCAGGTTCCCACCGCTCTGTTTTCCGTGGCTTCATGTTTGACCGACACTCTTTAATTACATCATTACGGGCCGTTCTCATTCATGGTTCGTATTACATCGTACAAACAGCAATGCAAAGAAATGTGTGTGTGTTATTAAAATGAGGTGCTGTAGTGAAAGACCACTGATCTGCATGTAGAGGAGAGTGGGTGGTGGAGGTGGTGGACGGGTCCTGAAATACAGGACTTTCCACCCGGGGACCGGCATTCGTGTCCTGGTAGTATTAAGCCGACCCGTTGTTCTGTTGCCTAAACGTAACAAAACGTAATCTCATCATATGAACTCTTGTGCGTTACTTTTCGTACGATATCCTACAATATCCTACGTTATCCTACCACATCCTACGATATACTACGTTATCCCACGACATCCTACGATATCCTACAACATCCTACGATATCCTACGACATCCTACGACATCCTACGACATCCTACGACATCCTACAATATCCTACGATATCCTACGACATCCTACGATATCCTACGACATCCTACGACATCCTACAATATACTACGTTATCCCACGACATCCTACGATATCCTACGATATCCTACGACATCCTACGACATCCTACGTTATCCTACGATATCCTACAACATCCTACGATATCCTACGACATCCTACCACATCCTACGACATCCTACGACATCCTATGTTATCCTACGATATCCTACAACATCCTACGATATCCTACGACATCCTACCACATCCTACGACATCCTACGACATCCTACGTTATCC
Organism: Echiichthys vipera; assembly: GCF_963691815.1. Classification (NCBI taxonomy): domain Eukaryota; kingdom Metazoa; phylum Chordata; class Actinopteri; order Perciformes; family Trachinidae; genus Echiichthys; species Echiichthys vipera. Next base: position 2,716,595 of record NC_139839.1, read on the forward strand.
TACGATATCCTACGACATCCTACGACATCCTACGTTATCCTACGATATCCTACGATATCCTACGATATCCTACAACATCCTACAATATCCTACGTTATCCTACCACATCCTACGACATCCTACGATATACTACGTTATGCCACGACATCCTACGATATCCTACAACATCCTACGATATCCTACGACATCCTACGATATCCTACGTTAACCCTACGTTATCCTACGACATCCGACGATATCCTACGACATCCTACGTTATCCTACGACATCCGGCGATATCCTACGATATCCTACGACATCCCACGTTATCCTACGTTATCCTACGATATCCGATGACATCATACTCAATCATACGTTATCCTTCGACATCTTACGATATCCTACGACATCCTACGATATCCTACGTTATCCTACGACATCCTATGAAACGGTTGATGAGAATATGTTGCGGATGAAAAAGCATGAATTCACAATTTCTCTTGACGCATTTCCATAAAATGTGGTTTTAGTTTGTGCAACATTTGGATGTAAACAAGGAGAAACACTTCGCTTACAGCTAGGAATCTTTAGTAATACAACATTTTAGTCCGTCCATCGGGTAAATGGTAAATGGACTTGTACTTATAAAGCGCCTTTCTAGTCTTCTGACTACTCAAGGCGCTTTCACAGTGTTTGTCACATTCACCCGTTCACACAGACGTTCACACTGATGGCAGTGGACATCTACAGACCATCTAATCTAACCAGTCACAACACATTCACACACCCATGTGCAGCACGGGGAGCTATTCGGGGTTCAGTGTCTTACCCAAGGACACTTAAACATGTGGGTGGGGTTCGAACCGCCGATCTCGAATGGAGGACGACCCACTCTACAACTGAGCCACAGTCGCCCTATGCCCTAGGTATAGTGAGCAGTCACAAAACATTTTCATATATAAACTATATGTAAAAATATTGGTTTGACAGGTCACGAGTTAGAAAATAACAATAAAGAAGTTAGAAAAATAAAAAGTAATTCAACATAAAGATGCTTCTTACACATCTTCAGTGACAGTGAAGGAATGGGAAAAACAAAAGTGACAACGTGTCAGTTTTCAGTGTCACACATTAAACATCATGAGCTTTGGACGGACACCTGACCAATGGTGGCTCTAAGTTTACTTTGTTTAACACAACAGAACTTTTTCGACTAACACATTAAGAGTAAAAAATAAATTTAAGCTCCTCGTTATTGTCTTATAACACGATTAATGGATTCTTTTTACGTCTCTTGGAACGTTTCCTTTTGTCGGCACAAGCCAAAGTTTCCTCCGCAGAGTAAAACTCAGCCTGTGGGCGACATTAAACACCGCCCAGACTAACAAATGACTTGACCATTGTCTCATTTGTTAATGGTAATTACACCGAAGATGTCACAATTATCTCCATACTGATGCATGACTTTGCTGCGTGAACTTGTTAAAGTCGGACCTTTGGAAGTCGTGAGATAACCAACCGAATCAAAAGCTTTTAGTAGCGTTACTCCCAGTAACACCAGTAACCCCGCTGGGAATAATGTGCAGACTTAATCAAACAAATGACACAAAATGTATCAGTGCCCGGGTCTACGGAGCGATTATCAATGACAATGGGAACATAAAAAAACATTTGTCCCCGTCCTCCCACCAATTGTGCCCATCAGGCTTCCTGTCAGCAGCACGCCGCAGCCGCTGAAAGGCCTAATCTCTCCTCGCAAATTAGCTCCGTCTCTCATCTCCCCTTCCCAAATGTACGCTACGCCCTTAAATGTCACATGGCAACACTGCGACTATTCATAACCATTATCTCAGGGCCTCTGATAATGGAGCCAAACAGGAGCGGGCAAAGAAAAGGGGGAATAAAGACTCTGGGAAATGTAACAACGGAGAGAGGGGGGGTGAGAGCAAGCGATGTGCTTCGATCTCAGATTCCCCCGCTGGCCCTGAGCTATCAGAGCCATTGATTGGCTCATGTAATTCTGCTCTGATTTGGCTCGGCCAATCAATGCGCTGCAGACTGGCTTCCTGTGGCTGTGCGGCCATTAGACTAGAGGTGAACAATACCATGCTTTTCTTTCTGTTTCCTGGAAATCTACGGCTCACACCCGCCCACGCCTCTACCGCAGGACGGCTGCATCGCTCATTGAGAGCTCCTCCAACGGCCGGCTTCCTGTCTCACCGCTTTGTTTCAGTGTCCGTATTGACCGGGTGAACGCAAAATGCCTGTTTTTGAGGGTTGTGTAACCTTGCAAGTAGTCAAATACAAGCACACGCCAAAGGATTATTGCTATAACCTTGTATCGCATGTCCCTCACCACTCGAACTGTGTGCAGCAGAGGGGAAACACGTTTCAGATGCTGCAGCCCTGCTCTCTTATTAACACAGATAAGTTACATTTGAGCAAAGCACGGAGACTCTTTTAAGTCACTCATTAGAGATGCTCACGCGCTGTGATCTAGATCATGATGTGTAGGTTTCCCTTAAATAATAAAGCACGCTGTATATTTCATTACTTTTAAACTGAGGCCACATTAATATTCATGCTCTTTCCCAAGGTCCACTTTAAATATAGTGCGACCACGTATGTATGTGTGCACACGCACTGTGTATACGTGTATCACCCTGCAATTGGGATAATTACTCTAATCATATATTCCAATCTTGTGCTCGTAGCCCACTTTTCTGTTCTCCCCCTCCATTATTATTGTTTTATCTGCTGTTTGTCCGCCACACAGATCAATACTATTTCATCTTCTGTAATTTCACCCTAGAGATCATTAACAGGCAAAATGGGGCAGATACATTATTATTAAAGCGTTTGAACTGGACGATCACGTCAGCGTGTTTTCAGTGACCCCGTCAGAGCAAAGGTTACACAAAGGTTGCAGAAGAACGCTTGACTTTTTGTTTGCTGCAGCGGTGCAGGGGCAAAGATACTGCATGAGGTGAGACGGACAGGTGCATCGACATCCGTACTTCTGCGAGTCATCACTCAGTCAAGTCTGAACACAGAGAGCGTCCAGTGTCGATGCAAACGTCCATACAGTTAGTCCAGTTAGATATCATAGGAAAGGCAACAGTTTTAAGTATCCAGTGTTTCCTCAGGGGGCCGGCCAGTTTGGGAGTTGTCTCTGGTCTGGCCGCGGGGTGTGCTGTCCCGTGGACAGTTCCGGCCCGGGCGACTAGAGGGCTCTGCACCTTGGTGCGGAGGCTCCTGTCTGCCCGGGTTGGGGGGGTCTCTGTGGCGGTGCTCCCTGTGACCTTGGACTGGGATCTCTCCCGGTGTGGTTGCCCCCCCCCCCCCCCACCCAAAGGGAGCTTCCTCTAGCCTCCTCTGTACCTCAGGTCTCACTGCCCGGCCATGTCTCTGGAGTGAGAGCTAGTGTTTGTGTAGGTGTGAGTGTGTGTGTCTGTGTGTCAGCGTGGCTGTGTGTGTATATGTGAATGTGTGTATGAACGTTTACATATTTGTGTGTGTCTCTGTGCATGACTGTGGGTTCTTTTAACTTTCTTCTCCTGATTATATTTGATGTTTCTCTTTTTCTGTACATCTCTTTAACGCACTTGCGATATTTTTCTGTATCAAAAAGGTTGATTTGATTTGATTTGAAAAAACGCATATTTTCAACTAATCATAACAGAACTCGCCTGGGAATCGTCACATATTTACGTTTTCTTCAGTATCAAAGTAATCCAGTGACAGCTGGCTGTATAGCACTGCGGCTACATTGCAGACGGGAGCTGCTAATGGTTAATTCTGCATAATTTGGTGGTTTTTGTGGTGCAAATTTACCAAAATGTGACGTTGGAAACGCCTGGAGGTCAAATAAAATGGGGTAATAGGAGGCGACGTAAATGTGAGGAGTAAATACCTCAGCGGCTTTTGAAAATACCCGCTCTTCCAGTGTGGTCACGGAAGGAAAACATTTCACGCACGCACGCACGCACGCACGCACGCACGCACACACACACACACACACACGCACGCACACACACCCCCGTCGATTACCAAACAAACATAACAGCACTTCGTTCTCTGCTTAATTTAGCCATTGATTTTTCTAACACCAGATCACACCACAGATAGTGGAAGACATCATACTGCAGTGTTTTATGGGCGTTGTGGGAACCCCCACCCCTGCGCACACACACACACACACACACAAACACACACACACACACACACACACACACACACACACACACACACAAACACACACAGAAAAAAGGAAAGAAAGATGACGTTTCCCCAGGGACCATCACTAAAAAAAAAAAATCACTGCCTACTACTGTTTGGAGATCATACCATGGAAGTGTGTGTGTGTTGTTTGTGTGCGGCTGCTGTCCCCTTCAGTGTGTCTGCAGCTTCTCTCAGATCAGATGTGAACCAGCAGACAGTCACAGCTGTGTACACACACACACACACACACACACACACAAACACACACACACGCAGTCACGTCCATTGGAGATGACAGCTATAAAATGAAAGTGTCTTTACCTGCCAATACTAATAACGATGATATTCTTATTCGTCATATTACAGCTTTGGATATAATTTATCTCCATTTTGAAAACATTGCAGTCATTGTATCGTCGCTCTGGACGCCCAGAGTTTCAAAATGTTAAAGTTTGGATTAAACGCTGCGCTCATCACCGTCACTTTTCTCCCAGCTGTCCGATCACAGTGGAGGAGGGGCGGGACAAATACCACAAAGCCACTTTCTACAGTGTACATGTGCTGAACAACAATAACAACAACAGGAAGAAATAAATCCTGCTGGTCTCTGGGTCTCCATGTATGAACCCACATAGACCTGAGGGTTGGCCCTCTCTCCTTACACGCTCCAGAGCCAGGTCTGACATGTTTACGTCGTGAAAACCAGCGTCTCTCAGCTGGAAATACACGGCCCCTCCAAAGCGATATCAATTAGTCTTTAATACGATACTTTGGAGGACACACGGCCGGAGGAACACGGCAAAATCGCAAACAAATTGGTCCAAAATTGGTCCAGGCAACAGGGAAACATACAAGCCAAGAGTGAGGGAGTCAGTTAATGAGTCAGTTAGTGAGTTAGTTAGTTAGTGTATCTAAACCACTTTAACTACCTGCGTTATTTTTCAAAACCTCGTCTGAATTCTTGGTAAATGGACTTCTACTTATAAAGCGCCTTCTAGTCTTCTGACTACTCAAGGTGCTTTCACAGTGTTTGTCACATTCACACATCTACAGACCATCTAATCTAACCATACACACCACATTTACACACCCATGCGCAGCACGGGGAGCAATTCGGGGTTCAGTGTCTTACCCAAGGACACTTCGACAAGTGGACTTGGGGAGGTGGGGATCGATCCGCCAATCTCGCGACCCACTCTCCCACTGAGCCACATTCGCCCCAAATTCTCGTGTTTCTTCTTTTTGTAGCTTGTTCATCTTAAAGTCCTCATTTCTTTTGTGTTGTGATGTAAAACCCTTTCAAAGTGCTACTCGCGTGTCCAAGCCTCGATCTATGAGAGCTGGAGTCTGGGTGAGCTTAGCTTAGCTTAGGTTAGCTTAGCATTAAGGCTAAAATACAGGTGTAATCCAATTGTATGAGGTGTAATACACCTAATACTAGCTCTGAAGCTTACTGGTGAACGTGTTCTATCTGGTTTGTTTAGCCTTTGCACAAACAGAATTGTGAAAATGACCGCCTGTGGTTTCAGAGGAAGTCATATCTGAGTGAGACTCTGCTCTGGTCACCTCGCACACAGGAAGGTTCATTTCCCCCGCGGTGCATGAACACAACACAAAACAACAGGGCTGACTCACAGGCGTTGGTGACGGCGAAGCTGTTGGCCGTCTCGATGTTGTCCACGTGCGGCACCAGGTTGAACGGGGCTTCCGAGGCGTTGGGGCTGGTGTTGTGCAGGAAGATGGCCAAACGAAAGGCGGTGTACTCCTGATCAGTGTTTCTGATGAACAGACCGCCTGAACACAAGGGAGAGAAACACGGGGCTGATGAGGAGCGAGCAGAAAGGAAACCGCTCCATCTCACCTGCATGCTTTCTACACACACACACACACACACACACACACACACACACACACACACACACACACACACACACACACACACACACACACACACACACACACACACACACACACACACACACACACACACACACACACACACACACACACACACACACACACACACACACACACACACACACACACACACACACACACACACACACACACTGAGCAGCACAGAGACATGAAACAAGTGACATGAAGGCAGAAAACTACTAAAACAATCCCCATTAAAACCAGATTTCCACAGTCACACACTCTTATTTGATCAGACTGAGCCTCAATATTCACTAGAGGAGAATGAAATAGTGTTGTTTGTATACGTCTTGTGTGGGGGAGGATTACAGACTTCAGATCACAGTGAAACTAAACTCTCGGTGTCCCTGCCTTGCTGAGGGATCGGGGCAGTAGAAACAGACTAATATGAGCATCAAACCAAAGGATTAAAGGAGGAAGACACTCCGAGAGCGCGTTCCCTGTCGTGCAAGTTTAACAAAAGTGAAGAATATTTTGTGGATCTGCTCCAGAACATAGCTGGGTGTTCCTCGGTCCATGCGAAACCCTTCATCCAATTTTCATGTAATGCGGTCCAGTGGTCTTTCTGTAATCCTCCTGACACACTCGTGAGGACTCTTCTCATGCTGCTGCAGAGGTTTGCTGTTATTTGTCTCTGAGCTTCTCTCCTCTCTGTCTGTATCATTCATGTCTCATCAGTGCTTGTTACTAATTCAACTTCTTCCCCGGAGTTGTTTGTGCTTTGTCGTCTCGCAGGTCTCTGCTGATGGTGGTGGTGCCTGCTGCCGTGGTCCTGTGTGTAGGTCTCTGCTGATGGTGGTGGTGCCTGCTGCGGTGGTCCTGCGTGACACTTCCTGCTGCTGTTAAAATCTATCACCTTAGCTGTACTTGTTTCTACTGTTCTGCTGTATTAATAAGTCATATTCACATTACTATAGATATTATTATAGTTACTGGAAGTGTGTCTGTCTTTGTCTGTCTCTGTCTTTGTCTCTCTCTGTCCATCTGTCCGTCTTTTCTCTCTCTCTCTCTCCTTCTCTCTCTCTCTCCTTTTCTTCCTCTCTCCGGTGCAGACAGATGTGCGTCCTCCACAGAGCTGGGTCTGTCTAACGTTCCTGTCTGTTATAGTGAAGGTTTTCAACGCCACCGTACTCTACGGGGGAATTGTTGGGTCTGTGTAAATCATAAATAAGTCATAGAGTGTGGTCTTTACCTACTCTGTAAAGTGTCCTGAGATAACCTTTGTTATGATTTGGAACTTTAAATAAAATAAAATTGAATTGAACATAATTAATTTGTATATTCCTAAAGTTTTACTGCGATTTGTAGTTTGACTTTAAAAAAGAAAACCTATTTAAGGGAAGAAGAGAGCTGATTGTGAGGTCAACACTGAGCATATTAGGCATTTGTCCAAATGTCTGTTTGTCTTGCGGTGACAACCTCAACGCGGAGTTTTAAAACCCAGTGTGTATTAAGGTTTCACAGACTGTTTTAGTGTCTGTGGTCGGAGAGGAGCCTCGATCATATTAAAGGTGGACACAGCTGACTGGACAATATATGAAGTGTAATAAAGGTCCCATATTGCTCTGCTAAATCACTATTGCTGGCGAGTGAATCCTCCTCATGACCGTAAGCACCGCCGGGCTTCGTGGCACTGGAGGGATGGAGTCTGATTGGCATGGAAATCACCTTTGTTTCATATCAACGCAGGCAGAAGATGTGATATAATATCCACAGACCGTTCTCCCGGATCAACAGCGTTTCGTATGCATGAGCAGCTCCAGTGTTAAGAATCAGTTTGGCATCAGGAGATAAGACTTTGCTCTCGGTTTCTTTTCTTTTTTTTTTACATTACAGCCTACTTCATATATATATACGAAGATCTGGACTGAGCCGTTCGTGGTTGTGCAAATGTCAGTGGTGTTTAGGGTCTGAGGCAGTTTGCTTCACATTTGAGAAAAATCTAACTTAAGGCGGAATTTCTTGGGATGCGACGGTATAAATGTCATTTAAAGCTAAAGGCCAGCATGTTCTTTTTATGGCTGACCTATTTAAGAAGGTAAACTTTAGAATATTTTACTCTTTCATGATGCGCACTCGTGTAAACCCTTCACATCTCTTTTGCATAACTCTAGTAATGGTTGGAAAAAGCACCGGAGCAGCGATGAGTTTCATATAAACTCCAGTGTGAGGGTTTCACATCCCATTGACTCACACTTGCAACCGAATGCTCACAGGAGGTGTTGATTCCCTGTTTATATCTCATCTCATCTTCAGCCTCTTATCCGGGGTCGGGTCGCGGGGGCAGCAGCTTTAGCAGGGGACCCCAAACTTCCCTTTCCCGGGCCACATTACCCAGCTCTAACTGGGGGATCCTGAGGCGTTCCCAGGCCAGTGTGGAGATCTAATCTCTCCACCTGGTCCTGGGTCTTCCCCGAGGCCTCCTCCCAGCTGGACGTGCCTGGAACACCTCACCTCTGCCCAGGGTTCATCCCTACCAGATGATCCTGAACCACCTCAACTGGCTCCTCCTCCCCCTATTTAGATAGATAACTTTATTTATCCCTGAGGGGAAATATAAGGGAAATATATAAATATATATATAAAATAATTATTGAAAACTTATCTTCACTGCTAATTAAAAACAGAAAAGTCGAGCTTTGACCTGAATTCTACTTATTCAGCTGTGACTTTCCCTCCTGCACAAAATGAGATTCAGAGCAGAAGTACTCGCTGTAGGGGCCCCAGACTTTGAAGTTTCATAAATACCATATGGTTCGTCAACAACAAGGCTCTGGTGGTTTTTAGAGAGCCTGTTTGGTTTTTGAACCTGTTTCAACCCTGTGGGCTCTGTGGGATCTGGATGATGACATCCAAACACGGGCCTTTCACACCTGCTATTGTTCGTGTTCTCTCTGTCTTTGCCGCGCATCGTGATCAGAGATTAAGTGCAAATCAGGCAGGCAGAGTGCAGTTCGGGGCTGAATTCAGTTTTCGTTCATGCTGCGACGTCAAGCCCCAAACACTGTTAACGAGTTAACGCTGGGATCACACCGCCCGCGATTGACACAACAGAAGCAGCGCGATTACATAGAAAGACAATCTACAGACGCGATTTGAACGCAAGCGGAGTGTTCCTCGCTTCACTCACGTTACCCACGATGCAATAGAAGTGCAAATCAATCGATACTCGCGTCCAAGGCAATAAAAATATCGAACTTTTCAGCTGAATCGGGTGGCGCTGTGACGCGTCAGCAATTCAGCGTTGTGATTGCGGTAAGCATCATAACATCCGGGGGATCACCACAGCCACCATTGTTGCGGTCCTTGACTACATCAAGGAAACCGAACTGTTCCTATGGATATAATAGAATGAATATAACTCTGATCTGTGGATGGCATGAGCGTATCCTGGTCTGATCTACAGGAGAGCCGCAGAGGCAGCTCAGCCCCCTCTACAGCTACGGAGGTTAAATCACTGACGGCCTGATCTCACTACAACACAACAGCTCTTTTAAGAGCCACACACTTCATCTGAGAGCTCATTTCTGTTCTTTTAAGCATTCAGATCCCTGGTTAGCACTAGCATCACTTCCCATTTAGCACAGCAGCAGACTAGCTGCAGGCAGCTAGCCGCCGGCTGCTACCTCACTGCCTCGACGCTCCAAACGCGTGATTGGTGCGATGCTCCAAATATGATCAAGCAGCGCGTTGCTCGTGATCTCATCGTGTGCATCAGGTGCGGTGTGATCACAGCTTCACACGTACGGCTAAGCGATACGGCCAAAATCTTCTATCCAGACAAAGATCATTTCATATCTCAAAGTGCCAGGTGAGGGTCAGATGCTACTTTTCAACTACGCTAACGTTACCAACTGTAAGGTCATCAGAGCCATCTTGCATGTCGTAAAAGTGTTTATCTTTGCTTTGAGATGAAGAGGTTGTCGGTATTTTTTTGACAAGAAGTCCAAGAAGAGGTGACGTTGGATGAACCTTTCATATCCACCTGGCTGAGATCCGTCCTCAGTGTGAATCGGATCACCTGCATCATCGTGTGTTTGTCCCTGACATCCAGATTAGTGATCTACTTTAGTTATATACTTTATGATTTGTTTTGCATTTTCAAATCTAGTTATATCCCACAGTTAAACACAGACTCTGACACAGCAACTGCAGAGGTTAACAGTGTTCGATAAATGCTCATTACATTCAGCAATGTTGTGTCTCGTTCGTTATTATCATTTAATTGTTGCATTTTATCTGATGCGTAGAGTAAAATCCTGACAGCTCTCTGCCGCTCCGCTCTCTGAATATCAGCCTTTGAAAAAACCAACATGGGTCGATCGCTAATTCAGATCACCAGTTAATACCAGGTGCAAATGGAGTCTCAATGCGTGGTGATGTGACTGAATAACCTCTGACACACTCTCACACACACACACACACACACTCTGTCTCTCACACACACACACACACACAGCCAGACCACTCAGATGACGTTAGGATCTAATTCAGGAGTATCGACTGCTTCAGGATGCTTAAAGGAGAACCTGTAAATCCTCACAGAACTTAAAAAACCCATGAGTTTTGCCTTGAATATCAACTTTCAGGATGTGCTTCACTTTGAATGTGAATGTGTGTTTGTTCCTGGATGTGATGGACTGACTTCCTGTCCCCTCCCCACCCCCCGACCCCCCGTGGGTGTCTCTATCTGTGCGCTTGTTTCTGTGTTGCGGGCTTGTGTGTGCACAGCAAACCTCCCCTCTGCTAATAAGTGTTGATTTTCCTGTGACGACTATTTGAGGCTGACGAGTGTTGATCGGAGGGATGTTTGCCCTCCCGGAGAACTGATGAAGCTCAAAATGATATGAAGTGTTGAATGAAGTCTGGTGTGGCGGTAAAACACTGGCACAAAGTGGATTTTTAACACTCCCCAAAGGTCAGTGACAGGGCTGAGAGGGGACGTGTGACGACACTGGCATCACATCGACAGTGTTTGCCGCCATCGTGCAGCGACACTGTTAGTCCAACAATAATGAGAAGTGCTTAGAATCTAAAAAAAAAACACTATATGAGCAAAAATCTGCACACACACACACGCACGCAGCAGCAGTTTTGCTTAAATCAGCAGCAAAAAAAGACTTGAACGTGCAGCGTGATGGCACAGCGGAAGCACAGATGCCGGTTCAAACCCTCCCGCCCGGCTCAAGTGTCCTCAGTTCTAGTGCCGTTCTGTAACAGACCCTGACCCCTGACCTGCGCTGGAGGGGCTGGGGGGGGGGGGGGGGATTGGAGTATCACGTTGATATAAAAGGACAAGGGGAATCATTTGAACAGCTTGTCATTTTTCGTCAGCCTCACCGGCCCTGATGTGCCTCCACTCCGCATCACGCCGGGGTGCAGTGGAGGGTAAAGCCACAGAAAAACAGTCAGTTTGAGCGAATGTTTGGGAACAGAAATAAGGTTTTAACACATTCATCTGGGTAAAAACAAATTCATTGTGACGATTTTTACAGGGGAGAACATGAACGAGTGCTTTTCTGATAATTGATTTTTTGAGCAGGGTTGTGATGATCAACAACTGGAGGTCACAGTGTGCCCTTCTTTTCATTCCCTGCCTCTAAATCAACCCAGTCACTCTGCCTGCTCCTGGAATGAAAACCATGAATCCTTCACCTTTATTTCCTTACCCGAGACTGTTGAGTTGTTAAATGCAAGCATGCAGATGTCTCAAAATTAAAAGAGTGCAACCGGGGAGAAAAAAAACACCAAAGAAAACAGGAGCTACGAGGCCGATGCATGGGACCATGGCAGAGGTCTATTACAGCACCAGGACCGGGGTCTGCCAGAGTGTTAACAGCAGTCAATGCACAGGCAGCCTGCATAGGGAACACACACACACACGCACGCACACACACACACACACACACACACACACACACACACACACACACACACACACACACACACACACACACACACACACACACACACACACACACACACACACACACACACACACACACACACACACACACACACACACACACACACACACACACACACACACTTTGCTGCTCTGATCTGCTGCAGTGGTGGAGAGCACTGGGATACACACTCTAGCCTGCAGATACAAAGCGCATTAGGTGTGTGTGTGTGTGTGTGTGTGTGTGTGTGTGTGTGTGTGTGTTAAACACGCACAGCATCAGAGGAAAGCATGTCTGCATGTTGTATATTAGACATTCAAATGAAAGACTGCGGGAGGAAATTTCCACTTTGAGCAGAGCTGAGGTGTTAAATGGAAACAGACAGGACGTCCACACACATTCATTCACATGATGCTTGTTTTTTTCTGCTTGGAATTAACATTAAAAGGTCTCTCACACACACACACACACACACACACGCACACACACTCACCGATCTGAACACTGCTCGGGAAAGCTCCCATCGTCAGTCCCCAAAAGCCAGAGAAAATCAACAGAAACCAGTCGCGAGAAGAAATCCTCATTTTGTTTCGGTTATAAACTGATGAGAGACATCGAGCAGGTTTCATTAACACCCCCGGGGCAACGGCAGCATCACGGGGCTGAAGGTAAAAAAAAATAAAATAAAAAACAATGAGATAAAAAAGATGATAATCTTCAAATGCCCGTTAAAGATCCATGTCCGCTGCAGGACCGCTCGTTCTCGGATAATCCTCCCCGCAGTGCCGCTCGTGTTGTGCCGTCAAACTGCGTCCGTCCGTCCGGCGCTGGAGATTTTGCGCACAACACCACCAAGATGAGGTGGGGTGGCGGTGGCGGTGGCGGTGGCGGTGGTGGTGGTGGAGGGAGGTGGGGGAGCATCAGCCAGCGGCGGCCAGTGCGTCTGGATGCGGCTCAACTCACATCACAGCAATAACACACATGCGCCTTTTTTTCCACCGGAGCGGGGCAGGGCAGGCAGGAGGGGCGTCAGTCAGTCCGCTCAGCAGGCGGACAGAAAAAGTCTCCCGCAGCTCATTTAACAGCAAAAACTTCCAGAGCTGCTGATGCGACAGGATGCAAGGATGCCAGGAGATGTGACACGTTATCACGGATGTGTGACTCTAATGTGACCCCCCTGCTCTCACTGCCCCCTCTGCAGAGAGCGCACAGACACGCACCAGCCTCCTGAGACCCGAGCTTCTGTTATGAACACAGCTTTTATTGTCTCCTGGCTATTTGGATTAGTGATACTGATAAATATTTAATTTAATTAAAGGAATATTGCCTTTGAACAGGAAGTGGTTTGTGGTAGAAATCTCCTCATGGGGACAATTGGGTTGATTTTCGTCATGAGTGTGAAACAAAGTAGAAAACTGTTGATTTCAATCAAATTGTGCATTTTTTAATTAAATATTCTTTGCTGAGTTGTTTCACTGCTTCATCAGCATGAAATTCAGACAAACCCTCTACTTCTGAGTTGCCTCCTACTGTTGCAGGGATTACATTGTTCTACTCTTGACAGAAACATTTCATGGAAGTGCATCACAAAAGAATAAAATAAGAAAATCAAAGTTGACTCAGTTGTAGCACGCACAAAAAAACATTAAAGCTCTTGTATATGGTGGGTTTCTTTACAATCATGCTGTTTGTACTTATTCTCACTTTGCATGGTTGATAAAGTCCCAATGTCCTCATACGAGACTTCCTAATGAGCAGTGGTGTTACTGCTACAATATGTCATACTTGTGCCCTATCGTGCTACCACTAGAGGGCACCAAAAAGTGTCCAGTACGAGGTCAACAGGGGAAATGTCAGTAAAGGCGCACTCACACTGTCCTTCCGCACCGGGCCAAAACAGGTTTTTTCGGCTAAAGCCTGGTGCGTTTGACCAGTGTGAGTGCAACCGCTCCACGCATAACTGTAACCAGCTGGCCGTCCGAGGTGGGCTTTTGTAGAGCGCGTTTGCACATGTACGAGCACGAGCGTGCGCACGTGTACGGGCACGAGGCCTACGGCGGTTCTGAGGTCATTTCCTGTGCGCCTGTAGGGACATAGAAAAAAGAAGGAGGAACCATGCGCGGACATTTAAAACAATGGCGGTGAAAGGTTCACGTTGGTGTGATGCGGAGGTGGAGTGTTTACTGCAGATTTGGTCAATGAAAAGATTTAAAAACAGTCGACAAGACGCACAAAAACTCCGAGGTCTACGGAAAGATCTGGAAACAAAGCCACGCATCGCCATGACGTCATCAATGCGTGTGACGTGTTACGGCGTGATGACGTATAGGCAGCAAGAAGCATTCTCCGAGGCCCAGGTAGAGTGAGAACAAACGGGCCTGGAGGGGGGGACAAGTACTCTAAAGCACGGGACGGAAGGACAGTGTGAGTGTGCCCTCAGTGACGTCAACCCGGATCATTACTAAAGTGTCATTCCGACATAAAATCCTCCCACGCTCTTTTTCTGCACTTATGGTCATCAAATAAGCCATCAAGACAGTTTTTTCCGTGTATAAACCATTAACGGAGAAATGCGGTAGAGTCGCTAACAGTCGGACGTGGCTAACAGTGATCAGCTCAGGGCAGCACGGTGAAGGCATTCAAAGGTCTTTTTTAACCACTAATGCTGCTGAAAATAACAGCAAACCTCTGCAGCAGCATGAGAAGAGTCCCTACACACACAAAAAGCACCAATGGGCTCCTTCCTTTGGGATTGACTTTGGTAATCCACTGTAATGGACTTTACTATGAGAGGAGCTGGTACAGGGGCCAGTAGGTAAGTCTTTAAAACACTCTTAATAATAATAAACTCTGGGTTCACTAACTACCTTGTTGGTGCTTCGTTGCCACATCCACGGTGGACATCTGGCGTGAAAAAGACGCGATGATGCAGATTGAGAGAGAGACAGGTCAGGGAAAATGACAACGTGTCGACAGTTTGGGATTATTTCAAGCTGGAACTAAAGGAACGCTTCGTACAGTGTGTTTTAAAACGACTAGCTTAGCACAACAGCACAAAGTCAACGCTGCAGCATCTCTAAAGAAAGTATCGAGTCCTATACCTCCAGAGCAACCTGACACAAGGGAACGTTAACGCCGTTACAACAGGAGCTCCGCCCACCAAAAATGTGACACGGTGGACTTACGGCACTTAAGCGCACTAAATGGGTTTGACTCCGGTCACTCAGCTGCTGGGACAAATATCCATTTCACCCAGTGTCAGCCTACAGTAGCTGCACCCAACAACAGACAACCCTGGTAACACACACAGAAAGTCATTGTCAAACCCCTCAAATGTTTTATTTTAAATATTAATTCAGACAAAATCTATGTTTTTAAAGGAAAAGCGATCAAAGCGCCTCAAAAAGCCCCGTGGGTGTATTATGTTTTTTTTAATTATAGCTTTTAACAAAGATTCTACATGTTCCACCTTTAGTTGAAGCTTAAACTCTCGATTATTAATCCAATTAAAAGAAAACCTTGCCACAGACGACCACATTGATATTTATGATCAGATTTTAAAAACGGTAATTCAACTTGACTCTCTGCCTCTCTGCCTCTCTGCCTCTGTGCCTCTCCGTGTGGGTTGAGACTCTACAGCAGGTTGCACTTCTGGACAATGCTCCCACATCACACTCATTTACAGAAAGTGATGTTTCTGTAACGGGTGCCACCGTCTGACACCCTGCAGCGGGCGCCATTCACAGAGGAAGGCCGTCGGAGGCACTGAAAGCAAACTTTTAAGCGGAGATTATTCCGTAGCTCACACTGTTCCGAAGGTCAAGGACAAAGTCCCGTGCTTTTTATCCTTCTGTATCCTCACGCACGTGTGGCTGCAAAGGTGCGAGTTACCCACAGAGATCAATAAAGACTTTATTTCCACCCACGGAGAAAAGGTTTGGAGAAACTGATGTGATTCCAGCGGACGCAGTCTGTCGATACTTTATCACAGAGTTATTATTAATGTAATTCTGCAGCGTGTATTTTATACAGGCAATAAAAATACTCTGCTAATGTGATCACCGCGAGGTCTCAAGATGAGCTGCTCTTCTTTAAGTGTCTCTTACTGTGCAGCAAATCTGCAAAAAGCAATAGTCATCCTCCTCCTCGGACTGTTAGGCAGATCTCTGGCTTCTTGATTGCAGTTCTTAACATTTGCATCGTACAGCGTGTTTGAAAATATTTACTTTGGTAGCACTTAGGGGCGATGAGCAGAAACTACAAGGCCGGCGGTCTCCCGGTTTGAGGTTGTGCACAATAAAGCGAAGAAAGATTCAGTCGGTGGATCTCAAATGTCTGCACATTCATTCATTCATCTTCAACCGCTTGTCCCTGTCGGGGTATGGGGGGGAGAGGGGGGGGGGCTGGAGCCGATCCCAGCTGACATCGGTCGTGAGACGGGGTCCACCCTGGACAGGACGCCAGTCTATCACAGGACACATAGAGACGAACAGAGACAGACAACCATTCACACCTACGGGTGATTTAGAGTCATCAATGAACCGAACACCTGCACGTCTTTGGACTGTGGGAGGAAACCGGAGAACCCGGAGGCATGAAAAGGCTTGGTTAGGATCAGAAAAAAGCTTGTGGTTTGGTTTAGTACGTCCAGGACATGAACAACAGGAAAC
Organism: Echiichthys vipera; assembly: GCF_963691815.1. Taxonomy (NCBI): domain Eukaryota; kingdom Metazoa; phylum Chordata; class Actinopteri; order Perciformes; family Trachinidae; genus Echiichthys; species Echiichthys vipera. The sequence goes on from NC_139839.1 coordinate 2,733,309, forward strand.
GAACCCACTCACCAAGGTCAAATACCTGTGTGTTGGGACCCATCCACCACCCCAAAACACCAACTATGATAGGCTACGTTGTACTTTGTCCCCTGCTTTTGCAGCCCCACATGTTATACATAGATATTGTGATTATGTTGCTTTATTAAAAACAAGTGCAACTGCGTGGCTTTTCACTTCAGCCCACTAGTAGAAAGTAGATGTGCTGTGTTGGTGTACACAGGAGTGGAGCTGTCCGTGGTGCTGAAAAGCTTCTGACTTCAAAACAGCAACAGTTAACTGGATCTTGTGCGTCTTCATAACATTGTTAAAGTGGGGACACGGTGCCACCCGTGGAAACAAAACATTGTATCTCAGTTGTTTGATCCGTACACATCCAAAGAACAAAAACTCTTCTCCTGCGCGCGCTCATCACCTCAACTGTTGATCCACCAGTCACGAGGTAACCGTGCGATTTCTCGTCTAGCACTAAGAGTCACAAAAGCAACCACGAAGCTCCTGCTTCATTATTTCAATTATTGTGGTGCAGTTTTTCTGGCAGAAGACGACATCATGTCTCTGCTCAGGGTCTCTGCAACCTATTGTTTTTTGTGTTGTCTCCTTAAGCTGCTACAGCACGTGTGTGTGTGTGTGTGTGTGTGTGTGTGTGTGTGTGTGTGTGTGTGTGTGTGTGTGTGTGTGTGTGTGTGTGTGTGTGTGTGTGTAAGCTTGTTGTTTTAAATGTGTCTTTTAAAGGTCTAGCCTTTTCTTTTTGATGCTTTTAATGTGAAATTATCTCTGCACTTTAAGGGATTGCACTGTAAATGTGGTTGTAATGGCACAATGACAATAAAGACAATTCAATTCATCGTGTGTGTGTGTGTGTGTGTGTGTGTGTGTGTGTGTGTGTGTGTGTGTGTGTGTGTGTGTGTGTGTGTGTGTGTGTGTGTGTGTGTGTGTGTGTGTGTGTGTGTGTGTGTATAAACAGGAGTGGAGCTGTCCGTGGTGCTGAAAAGCTCCTGACTTCAAAACAGCAACAGCTTACTGGATCTTGTGCGTCTTCATAACATTGTTAAAGTGGGGACACGGTGCCACCCGTGAAACAACACATTGTGTCTCAGTTGTTTGATCCGTACACATCCAAAGAACAAAAACTCTTCTCCTGCGCGCGCTCATCACCTCAACTGTTGATCCACCAGTCACGAGGTAACCGTCGTCGTCTAGCAATAAGAGTCACAAAAGCAACAAAACCTTCTGCAACGAGAAATCCTTCAAGTGCAAATGAGACAGTCGTAATGTTTTCAGACTCTCGCATACATCTGTGCATGTGAGAAGCAAAGCTCTCACCACCAGTGTGCAGCTTCTGACACCGAGGACAGAACGATCAAGAACAACTTATATGCACGTTGATGAAAGAGGAAAGCAAAGATGAAAGCCTCGCAACAGTTTCCTGTCGTTTATGTATTTTTTGGAGGGGTTTGGCAAATGCATCTTTCTGTTACGTGGCGAAGCAGCGCAGATGCTGAAGGTCTGCGCTGATTTAAGAGTCTTAATGACTTTTAAAGCAGACATTAGGATCTGAACCGGTTCCAGGTCTCTACAAGGAGATTTTCACGCTGTTCCAGAAAAAAGACCAAAAGCCATTAAAAGCATCACAAAGGCTCGCTTTCCATAATGGATGGCAGAGATGTGACGTCCATGTTAAGTAAGTGTTCCACATGCAGTCGAGCAGCAGTGCGACCCTGTACAGTATATGTCAAATTAATAACCGTACCTTTCCACAGCATGTGCGTGCATCCGCAAAAGACTTTAATGGCTGCAGGTGAAACGCTCCAACATCACAGACACAGATGCAGGTTTTAAAATGTACATTTAGAGTTTATTTATTCAGTATAGCCCTTTGAGATGAATCATGTCATTTGCGAGCGGGACCTAACATATAATGGAATACATAATATAAAGTCAAATATACATCTCTGCAATCTCTTTCATTTTCGGTATATTTAAATAAAAGCACAAAGCTCCTGCTTCATTATCTCATTTATCGCGGTGCAGATTTTCTAGCAGAAGATGACATCATAGAGTAAATTCGAAGATGAGTGTGCGTGTGTGTGTGCGTGTGTGTGTGTGTGTGTGTGTGTGTGTGTGTGTGTGTGTGTGTGTGTGTGTGTGTGTGTGTGTGTGTGTGTGTATGTGTGTATGTGTGTATGTGTGTGTGTGTGTGTGTGTGTGTGTGTGTGTGTGCGCTTGTCGTTTTAAATGTGTCTTTTAAAGGTCTAGCCTTTTCTTTTTGATGCTTTTAACGTGAAATTATTTCTGCACTTTAAGGGATTGTACTGTAAATTTCGTTGTACTGGTACAATGACAACAAAGACAATTCAATTCATTGTGTGTGTGTGTGTGTGTGTGTGTGTGTGTGTGTGTGTGTGTGTGTGTGTGTGTGTGTGTGTGTGTGTGTGTGTGTGTGTGTGTGTGTGTGTGTGTGTGTGTGTGTGTGTGTGTGTGTGTGTGTGTGTGTGTGTGTCAATCGTTTGCATCAGTCTCAGTGGCAGTTAGTTGTTTTTTTTTTTTAATCAGTTCATCGTTTTCTTCCCACAGCGCTATGATCCGTGTTGTTTTCATGGTGAGACATCGCTCTCAGTGTGACACATGAAGGGAAGTTTAACTCACACATAGACCAGAGTTCTCAGCAGTTCTACTAACTACCATGTCGCTGGGTGGGGGGGGGGGTGTTCATGGGACACGGTAAAAGTAGACGCAAACCTTGCGTATTGAATGCATCATGTCCAGCTCGGTCTTCCCTGGAGGTTGTGAAATCCAAAGTGCGCCCAAACAACGTGGGGCAGGGACTGACTAGTGGTATCTTCCTTCAACAGTGTTCTACGGATACCGCAAAGTGCACACGGTGAGGTGGACAAAGAGTGTGTAAAAATGGATTGTTGGAAGTTATGAATCGATTATGAATCTAGGAAGACGTAGAGATGGAGTCCCCTTAGAAACGCCCCCGCTGAGATTAACAAAATGAACACAGTGTGGTAAAAATGCAGCGCAGTCAAAGTGTAAAGTAGTAGAAAACGTAAAGAACATGTACGTCAGTGAGGTCCATGTGTTGGAGCGGAGACTACAGTTCATTTCAAGCCGTATTAAAGTTTGAATTTGAGCACTCAGGACTGTTGATACACCGCAGAGTGACTGTGTAATGGCTCTAAATGGCACAGTATGTTAAAACTAGACTTCAGCAGGAGCCTCTCCCTCACACTCCGCTCCCAGTGGAGGGTCGGAATCTGACCGACTTTATGAATGAGGTGTGTGTGCGTGTGTGTGCGTGTGTGTGCGTGTGCGTGTGTGTGTGTGTCATGGATCTCTGCCATAACTCTGGAGTTGAACAGATGGTAAGCCTGCAGTAGGTTCTTCCTGCTCACACCATGGGGGTGAAAGAGTGTTGTTCAACCGCTGTTAGGGAATCCTGCAAACACACACAGACCATACATGCACACACACACACACACACACACATACACACACACACACACACACACAGTCATTCTCTCTGTGCATGTGTGTGCGTGCATCCTTGGGTGTGTGCGTTTGTAGAAAATCAAGTTTGCAGCCCGGCAGGATCCATCCACCCTCCTTCCAGTGAACTTGAGGATTAGATTTCCAGCTCTTGACACCCAGTTTTTTTATTTAAGCTGGGTTGAAAGGAGTTTTTGACAATTTCCCATTTTGACTGTTTGAGTGAGAAAAAAGGAAACAGCAGAGACAGCTACAGAAAAGAGTCGTTATAAAGTAAGGGGGGGTTCTGTTCTCCATTGTGAAATCATCCTTTCAACAAACCGTGTGCAGCGTCACTGATGAGTCTGAAAGAGGCTTCACGGCTTCTGTGTTTGTATTGAAGCTCTCAGTTGAACCGTGTGCACGAGAACATCTTTGTTCAGTGAGACAGAGAGAAAGAAACCGCAGTGACGAGTTATCGAGAGTAGCTGTGATCAGCCACTGAAGGTTCAGTTAGCGGGGCCGAACTGCCCAGTTTGGTGTTTTATTGTCATTTATAAATATAAATCAGATCGATACATTACACAGTTATACTATAATTGATCATTGTCTTGTGTGAGAACCTGGATTTTATTAAATAGGTCTTGTTTTTATTGGTATGATCCAGGGTTTGAGTATTTTTCACTCACCCATTCACACGCCAGTGGCAGCACGCTCACATGCAAGGTGCTGGCCGGCCATCGGGAGCAGTTTGGGGTTCAGTGTCGTGCCAGAGGACACTTGGACACGAGGACACTTGGACACGAGGACACTTGGACATGAGGAAACTTGGACACGAGGACACTTGGACATGAGGAAACTTGGACACGAGGAAACTTGGACACGAGGAAACTTGGACACGAGGACACTTGGACACGAGGACACTTGGACATGAGGAAACTTGGACATGAGGACACTTGGACATGAGGACACTTGGACACGAGGAAACTTGGACACGAGGACACTTGGACACGAGGACACTTGGACATGAGGAAACTTGGACATGAGGACACTTGGACATGAGGAAACTTGGACACTTGGACACGAGGAAACTTGGACACGAGGACACTTGGACACGAGGACACTTGGACATGAGGACACTTGGACACTTGGACACGAGGAAACTTGGACATGAGGACACGAGGAAACTTGGACACGAGGACACTTGGACATGAGGACAGGAGGGAGGAGCAGTGGGAAAACTTAACAAGGTCATTAAGCCCAGTTTAGTGAAAGAGAGAAACTTGGCTTCAGAAGGTTCTGTCTGTTTTATAAGGAAAGTAAATACAGGAATATGTCTTTCCTTGACGGTGTGTTAGTTTATTTTGTTAAATTATAAGTGAGCACATTCACTGCTCAAACACATCTGTGTCCAGGTGAAAATTTCCTGTGGACGGATCCAAAACGCCAGGTGTGAAAACACTCCTTAGTTTCTGGTTCGTCGTGATGATAAAATGATGCATTACTATTACGCTGTTACCAAAGCAAACTCGATGTGCACATCCAGTCTGGTAATCTGGTGGGGAGACGGCCCCACAGTCTCATTCAGACATTTTAAAGCATGCAAGAATCTACAAAGATACACATAATGCTGTTAACCACCATCTGCTATCTTAAAACAATTACATCATTGAAGCAAGATCACAAGATAATACAGAAAAAAGTCTCTGCTTCAGCTGTTTCAGCCAAAGACCTTCTGATAAATCAGCCACAGCGCGCACATCTGTTTAAAAACACAGAGAAATCGACTCTGTCTTCAAATCACTGTAAAATCACTTCGACTTAGTAACGCGGCACACGTTTAATACGTATTGACAGCTCACAGAAAGCAGCAGTTACACTTGGTTATGTTCTGTGTCATCGTTCTTATCCAGATCAGATAAAATGATCCTTTATATGAATATTATAAGATGCTGTCCTGTTCTCTTATCGTTTCATCAGGGTGTGCGTGGCGTGTGGCCACTGCATGTGGTTTGATTTCACCTGTTTTTGAGCAGAAATCCCAAACAGAACGGCGAAACATCGTCATCATGTCTTTTCAAAAACCTCCGTGTGTGAGTGAACTGTGAAAAGAGAGGACTCTAACAGGAGGTCGTCAAACTGGTGCATCAGAGTGCAGTCATAAAGATATATGGGGCGGCAGCAGCTCAGTCCATAGGTGACTTGGTTGGGAACCGGAGGGCCGCCGGCTCGAGTTCCTGTGTGGACCATGAATGGAGCGTGGACTGTTCATCTCCTGGGCACCGAACCCCCAACTGCTCGGGGCGCCGGTCACTGGCGGCCCCCTCGCTCTGACATCTCCCCATGAATTGCATGTATATAGGTCCTGTCTGTGCATGTGTGTGTATTTCGGGCCTGTGTGTGTGTGTGTGTGTAAAATGAAAAAAATAAAGTGAAAAATGAATTTCCCCACTGCGGGACAATTAAAGGAATTCTTCTTCTATAAATAACATAAATGCTACCCTGTATTTGCTTCCTGCAGATACCTGTAGGATGATGGGAGACCTTTAAAACTATTATTTATAACGCACAGACAAATATTTGTGCAGTGCGGACAGATAATACCGGCAGCCGATCAGTAACAGAGTCCTGTGACATGATGACACATGTTTACAAAGACTTTCTTCCCATGAAGAAACATGAATTACAAGTATTAGTCGCCTTGTTCTTGCGTTCTTGTGTTACGTAGTCCTAACGCAAGAAAAGTGCTCGATGTTATTTAACGTCAAAGTGTGGTAGAACAATGTCTTATAAAAATAGAAAGGTCTACAAGAAGGAGTCAGCAGAGACGTCTCACAGCCATCAAGGAGAATTTAGTGAATCAAGGTTTTCTATGTCGTCATTTGGTTTCTGTCTGTGGCCATATTACATCTATTTTGAGTGTCTTTATTGCAATCATTGTCATTTTCAGTAATTTACCATCATTTCATGGTCATTTTGCATCCCTGTGGTCATTTGTTGCATCTTTGTGCTCAGTTTGGGTGCACTTGTTGTCATTTAGCATCTCTTCGTGGTCGTTTTTTAAGCAACATATGTGCACCTCATCTTCACTGCTTCATGTGTCGGATCAGGTGTGTTCTTGCTTGGTTGGAATGAAACCCTGCAGCCACAGCGTCCCCCCTTACTGAATCACGTTCACACCCCTGCACTACAGGAAGCAAAGTGGTGAACAAAGGGGTAAAAAATGACACGGATCAGAAGTGAGCTTGGGAACGAAATGTTTTATGCACCAAAAGGAACACAACCATCACCCCTCACCATGAATAAAACGATAGCCCTTAAGGAAAAACCGCATTACAGAAGGCGCCTCCTTCACAGCGTCTTTACGGCTCCGTGGCCCGATCAGGAGGAGGGAGCGGAGAAAGCTTTTGGCTGCAACAGATGGTGGAAGGAATAAATGAAAGGCTGATTAAAAAACGACTCCCGACATGTCGGAGAGGGAGGTCAAGAAGCATCGGTGTTTAAAAAGGAAGGAGCATCTTAAATTCATACACAAACCGTACTTTGGAGCTGTCTCTGTACAACAGCAGGAGCGATTGCTCACTGCACGACATTCAATTTCCACCGGAGGAAACGTCATTAAAAATGGATCCATTCCTCTACTTTGATTGCTTGAAACCACATTTACTGAGGATCTGTGTCCTGGGATGAGTCCCCACTGTCAGAGAGAGTTTTGAGCCACATATGTTTGTGTTCAGAGGCAGTTACTGATCTTTTCTGGTCAATGATTCATGGACAGGTTCGGAGACAATGGCCCCCATGTGGTCATTTTGTTTCTCTTTATGGTCATTTGACCAGTGGTGGCTGGCCCCAAGAGGGCACCCCTCCTGCTCTAGATTGAAATGAATTCACTTTTTATTTATTTTAGTCATTAAATATTTTTTTCCATCCTATGATTACAATTGTGTGGTCAATGAGTAGCTTATAATGCATTCTCTGCAATAAAATTTACTAAAAGCAACGACTGCATTGAAATATTTATCTTATCTCTCTTCTCGGGGTCTGTCGAGCTGAGCTGAGCTGAGCCGAGCCGAGCTGAGCCGAGCCGAGCTGAGCCGAGCCGAGCCGAGCCGAGCCGAGCTGCTTCTGAGGACAGCTGGTATCGCGAGTTTACAGGTCTCGGACGAGATTGAGGGCGATTTTCGGAGCACCCATTGTTTCAACATACGCACTCATTAAGAGGGTGCACACGCAGCTTGCTGTGCTCTACGGACAAATACGTGGGACCTCGGGGCGATATTTCTATGGCCCCAAACCACCCCCTAATCTCTCCCCAGGACGCCAGCGAGCCCTCCGTCTGGGGCGCATCCTCCGGGCAGGGTCTCTCTTCCTCTTCCTGGTTCGTGTATAGAGTCTTTGTGAGCCATTCTTAGTCCAGCCCCTCCCCTGAGACCACTTAGCCATGGGAGACCCTACCAGGGGCACTAGGCTCCAGACAACACAGCCGTCAGGTTCACGGGGACACACAAACCTCTCCACCACGATAGGGTGATGGTTCCCGGAGAGGAAAAGGGAAGTATGGGGTCCACTGCTAAAGCTGCAGCCCCCGCGACCCGACCCCGGATAAGAGGTTGAAGATGAGATGAGAGATATGTGCACCTGAGCTTATGGGCCCCTGGGCCTTTTCACAGTAGGCCCGTTCAGTAATTCACCCATGCCCATGACCTTTCCCTAACCACAATCATGTAGTCTTGTTGTCTAAACCTAAACACATAGTTTTTTTAATCACATGTTCCCCATCTTTAAATCAGTGACTGTAGTGGAGCGTCGTGCATTTGCAGCGTGGGGCACTGACAACTGATGCCAGAGGGTCCTGACTAAACGCGTTGGACATGGTCCTACTTTACTATGGGGAGGGGAATCCCATGTACACATTTGTCATATAATCCACTTCATGCTCCATAATCTTATTTGTTGGTGAAGACACATCATTGCTCATATCATCTCATCGTTGCATTATCATGTCACGAAGGGACTAAAGAAACAAAAAGGTGAAGAAGACGACTATTTTTCTCTCTCTAATATAAGACACCTTGTCCTTCTGCTTTACTGTATATGATGATAATAATAAATATCCCATACCCGAGCACGTACGACCTGACACCACCGTAACCCCAGTCGAGTCATCCCGATTACAATATGGTGGCGACTTAATCTTAACTAACAGAGACACCGTAACTGCGTGAGGCCTCATCTAAATTGCCAATTGCCTTGCTTTGTATATAGAGCAGGATGCATGTGACTAGTCATGCAAGATATTAGTCATACACAGTGAAATGGGGATCGCGACCACGGACGATGACTCCGTAGCATCACCAATCGCTGTAAATGGGGTCCCATGGGCATTACTGCCACTACATGGTGTATGAAGGAAGCTTACATAAGCACACTTCCACTGGAGACGGCTTTAGTAAAGGGGGGGACCAAGAGGAGGGGGAGAGAGAATTCATTTTGTATCTCCTCCACATAAATAACCTGAGACTGGCTCAAATGTCAAATTAATTGGCTGCGGTCTGGAGAAGGCGCATTATTGACTTCAGCAGTCGGCCGGGTAAATGGGAGGAAAATAAGGAAGGAGTTAAAGGATAGAGGGTGATTTGACCAAGACAGTAAGCAGCCCAATGCAGCACCAGAGCAGGCAACAGTGAGGGAGGGGTGGGGGTCGCGTCGGGGGAAGGAACAAACTGAAGGAAATAGAAAGCGACAAGGAAAGACAGAGAGGATACGAAGCCCCGCAGCAAACCCTGAGAAAAGCTCACTGAGGCAAGGTCTGACTCACAGGACGCTAGTCCCCAGCGTCTCCTCTGTTTCATCTGGTCCAGCGCCGGCGTCCAGGTGCAACAAGTCCTCCAACAACACAATACTGAGCGTGGATTGACCTTCAGTGGGGAAAAATGACCAGAAATACAATTCACGGAAGCTTTCGGGTTATAACTACGAGCTGGAAAGCTGCTTTTTCATAGATGAGTCACATTTATCCTTAATTATCCTGCTGGGGTCACAGAGGACACATCTGCAGGCACCCGCTGTATTCATCTCACATGAATCCACCTGAAAGGTTTTAACCACCACAAAAACAATGTTTTTTTTAGGGGCGCACTCACACTGTCCTTCCGCAGCGCGCCCCGGGCTTTAGGGTACTTGTCCCCCCTCCCTCTCCCCCCGCGCCCCAGGCCCGTTTGTACTCACACTACCTGGGCCTCGCGCAAATGCTTCTTGCTGTCAATACGTCATCACGCCGTAACACGTCACACGCATTGATGACGTCAGCGCGATGCGTCGCTTTGTGCTCGTACATGTGCCAACACGCTCTACAAAAGCCCACCTCTCTCAGACGGCCGTGGACGGCCAGCTGGCCGCAGGTATGCGCGGAGTGGGTGCACTCACACTCCTCAAACGCACTAGGCTTGGCCCGAAAAACCGGTGCGGAAGGACAGTGTGAGTAGGCCCTTAGTCTGCTTATTTAGCCTGTAGTGGACATCGAGCCTGAGATGGTTCATAAATAAACCATTTTCATGTGCTGTACCTTTCGTGTTCGTACATATAACCGTTATTGATTGATAGCACTCACATATCTGAGACGTATTGATCTTCTCATCTCGCTCTCTGCAAGAAAATATTCCTGCATATTCCCCAAAATGGCAGGGGGTCAGCCATCTTGGCCATCCGTGCCACCATTGAAACGTAACAGCTTAACAAATGGCACACCAGCAACAAGTTTGGGTAAATGAGGTGTCAATCATCCGCAAATGACCAAATTACCTCTTTCACAGCCTTTACCAGGTGCACTGTTTGTTATTTACAGACTTTTTCATGACGCTTCATGAAGAATTTTCTGGCTGGATTAAAGAAAAAAGTATCAGGGACGAGTAATTCACTTTGCTTTCTTTGTTAAACAGCGAGGGCATTGATGTGACGTTGGGGGGAGGGAGATACGTCCATCTAGCTGACGTTTACCAAATTAGCCAAATTAGCACAACCGCTTAGGAGCTAGGCTAAAAGCACATGGGAGTAGGAGTCAATGTTGAGTCATTTTTTTATTTTGTAACAGGAGCGGGACGGGACCGGAGTGAAAATCCACAAATGTGTCTCGGTGGAGAAACCCTAGCTCTGTGAGTCAAGTGCAGGCAGTATTTATAATCTATGCTTAAACCGAAATTTAACACAATCCTCCCGGTGCTCCAGATTAGCATCTAGGTTATGTGTCATCGATAGTAGGCTATATTCAAGTCATGGGGCACATGCGGCTATTACATTAGCATAACAGAGCTAACACGTTGTGTTCCTAAACCATCTGTTGGTACAACTGATCGAAAACCAAACCATCTTGTCACTAAAAGTAACACCACCACACGAAAGATCGCAGTCCAGGTCGAGATGACGGAGTTAGCGGGCTAATCCTGACAACTAGCCTCTGAGAAGAAGTGAGGGCCAGGGGCTAGCTGTTACTCAAGAGGCCACGCCCCTAATTATTCATAAACTTTAACCTCCAATAAAATAAAAACTAGCCTGGTACAAATAAATCCACCCCCCTCAGTGTTGTCATGGAGATATGACCTAAACAAAATGCTTGAATAAAGCCTAAAACCTGTGATTCAAATTATATTTAAATGGTTTACATCCACCTTTCAAATTGATACACCGTTGTATCAACTGTGGGATAAAAGAGACCTCCATTGCATGTGTGTGTGTGTATGTGTGTGTGTGTCAGGTGCATAAGCATGCCTCTGCATCCAATGAGACGCTCCATACCCCCCACGTGCAGCAAATGCCCTTCATCCTCCATAAACCTGCAGAACATTTAGACGCCGGTCATGATATACATCCACGCGCAAGGACCCGGTGACACGGCGAGACCCTCGATGCCCACCGAGGACACCCTGACAGTTCATCCGTCATCGAGACGGCTTCAAAACATTTTAAACATGGATTCACTTTCAAGGTTTTGTCTCCAAGCGTCAACGCACTCGTGCAGCAAAGGAGAACGCAGCATTATTCATTCACAACAGCCCCGCAAATGAACACAGCCTACAAATTCTTGTTTCAACAAGACAGCTGGAGAAAATCGTTTGTGTGCGTGTATGGGTGCTTTGTTTATTCCCACAATGCAGCTTGAGCATGTTGCCAATAAAGGCTAATGAATAAAGCAACCCTTAAGAGAACCTTTACATGGTTATTACAAAACACACGACCTGCATAGTTTCACACAGAGGCAGCTTGGTGCAGTAAGACCACGTCACTAAAGCAGTCTTTTCTTTATGACCATTTATCGTTTTGTGATGTTGGCATCAAGCAGCTCTTTGATATTTGGCAATAAAAACAAGTATGTGGATGAAAACAAGACACAAGACTAATAGTCTAAATCCCCATGAGTGGAGCAGAGAGCTGCAATGCTACGCTTCGAACTCAACTACACAGACTGGACGTGTCTGCCTGTAATTCTGTATGGTATTTAGTTGGCATACCAGGAAGTCCATCTTCAACCGCTTGTCCCTGTCGGGGTCGCGGGGGGCTGGAGCCGATCCCAGCTGAAACCCCAATGGGCGGGGTCCATCGCAGAACCATCACACCTACGGGCAATTTAGAGTCATCAATGAACCTGCACGTCTTTGGACTGTGGGAGGAAACCGGGAATTGCACCAGGAACCCCCCTCGCTGTGAGGCGACAGTGCTGACCACCACACCACCGTGTCACCTGTTCACCTGTTCACCTGTGCATCTCTTTATTGATGCACATGGAGAATTACAGGACTAAAACGGGACAGAATGGATGTATACGAATGTAATAATCAACTCTCCTGCTATTGTTAAACTTCGGTTCTTCAACCGCTTGTCCCTGTCGGAGTCGTGGGGGGGCTGGAGCCGAGCCCAGCTGACATCAGGCGTGAGGCGGGGTACACCCTGGACAGGACGCCAGTCTATCACAGGACACATAGAGACGCTCAGAGACAGACAACCATTCACACCTACGGGTGATTTAGAGTCATCAATGAACCGAACACCTGCACGTCTTTGGACTGTGGGAGGAAACCGGAGAACCCGGAGAAAACCCACGCAGACACGGGGACAACATGCAAACTCCACACAGAAGGGCCCCAGCCAGGATTCAAACCAGGAACCCCCCTCGCTGTGAGGCGACAGTGCTGACCACTACACCACCGTGTCGCCTGTTCTGCCTTCTTCCAAGTTTATTTTAGCATTTATTTTATATATTTTGAATATAATTTACATTTATTTATTTAATTTTCTTTATATATTTATGCATTCATTTGATCATTCTTTTCTTTATACATATATATATATATATACATATATTTATTTGAATATTTATATTTACACTTCTTTATGCAAATGAGGGGGAGCATGTGAAACCTTTTGGGTGATCAGAGATCGATGACTTCAAGGCCTCACTGGTCACCACAGAGGCTGCAGGCTCACAGTTACACAGGAAGTTAGCACTAAATGCTCCGCGGTGCATACGGACTGTCCGCAAAGTTCAATTCAATTCAATTCAACAAATCAAAGTTATCTGAGGACATTTTACAGAGTGGGTAAAGACCACACTCTATGATTTATTCATGATTTACATAGACCCAACGATTCCCCCGTAGAGTATGGTGGCAACGGAAAATTCTGGACTCGGTGATGATGTAACGTTTTCCTGAGAGTGGTACGAGATTAAAGATCACGGGACTGTTAAGATCAAAAGTTTTTTTCACTCGGGGACATTACTGTGCTCAGCAAATGTCATGGAAATCTGCTGATATGATTATGAGATTATTTTGCAATTTAAATATAAATTCAACAGCGCTGAGTGTGCAGAGTGAATCTCATCTTGGTATTTCGTGCGTGGCCATTTTTAGGCCGATGGTGACACTGAAGTAAAAGGTCGGGCTGGAGTCGTCCTCTCTGGAGGGCGAGCACGGGCGGGAAAATGTGTGTGTTGTGGATATTCATTACAATCTGGTCAGCGCGTGTAGAGATACAGTTGGGTCACGTGTTTTAAGGAAAATAACGACATAGAAATGCATGTCTGTACATCATCATGCAGCCCAACTATCATTAATTCAATTCATTCATTCATCCTCAACTGCTTGTCCCTGTCGAGGTTGCGGGGCGGGGGGGGGGGGGGGGGTACACCCTGGACAGGACGCCAGTCTATCGCAGGGCACATAGAGACAAACAGAGACAGACAACCATTCACACCTACGGGTGATTTAGAGTCATCAATGAACCCAACACCTGCACGTCTTTGGACTGTGGGAGGAAACCGGAGAACCCGGAGAAAACCCACGCAGACACGGGGCGAACATGCAAACTCCAAACAGAAGGGCCCCAGCCGGGATTCGAACCAGGAACCCTCTTGTTTTGAGGCGAAAGTGCTAACCACCACTCCCTCGTGTCGCTCATCAGCAAATTTAAATTAGGACAGTTTGAACTCTGGAAAATGCTCGTATATGTAAGTTTTTGTTTTAAAGGGATAGCTTGGATGTTGGGGGGTTGTTTGGGTCAGAAGCTAAGAAATGTACTGCAGTGGACGGGGGACGGGGGGGGGGGGCACCTTAACAAATCTAGGTGATGAACCTTATACAACCCAGAGTTTCACCGCAAACAGGCCTGAGTTGACTCCTTGCTGGACAGTGTGTGTGCAGTTTATTGGTCGCTGAATAAATGCTACAACTCCTCGAGCCCCAAGCCAAATCCCTGTGTCTCTGCTTGCTACCTGCTGATTAAAATGAAGGGGAGTTAGCCCCGCGGTTGGCAACAACTCCAGCTCAGGCTCCCTGGACCAACTTTTAAGGTGGACCAGCTGTTCTAATTCCCATGAAGTGGTCAAGTTAAGGTGGACCGTGGGATCTGACACTTGGGAACCCTGCAAAAATCCAAACTATCCCTTTAAACAAAGCGTCGGACTCTGACGTTGCTTTCCTTAGGCAGTAATGATGTGAGAAGAAGACACCTACTCCCTCGACCGGCTTCATTACAAGATTGCAGATCAGCACGTAGCTTAATGGACGACGTGTTTATTTGATTTGGGAATTCCTTTAAAAAGTGCTGCAGTCGAACTTTAGCACGGCAGCTGCAGTGCAGGTGCGTTGTGCTTGTCAGGCAGTGCGTCGCCAAGGGACTCTTCTCTTTCAAGTGAGAAGTGGAAAAAGCACAAATATCATTAGCTCACTCACAAAGAGAAGCAGTCCATTTTAAATCTTTTAAACAAGCAGCCCCGTTTACGCAGGAGAACACCCTCCGAGGTGTTCATTAAATGGTTTTAATGGTTGTTTTTTTCTGTGCTGGAGCTCTTTAACGCGCACCTCCTCGGGTCCCTCACTACTTTCATAAGCTCTTGGTGGGAAGTATAGCGTCAGTGAAGATGGGCTGACTTCAGAGGCTTGTACATAATAATTCTCTTATTGATCTGTGCCCTCCCGATGTACCCGCATGCACACTGAACTCAGAAGGCTAAACATGTTTACCCCTGCAGGCAAGAACCAAAATCAATTAGTGCACAGAAGAGTATATATATATATATTTATTTATGTTTTTACTGCAGGAACAGTGCAGCACACCATATTTGTATGTATCTGTAGAGTCAGGCTGACAGTTTCCTGTAGCCACCAGCCATCTCTTCTTGTGCAGGCCAAGTGGAACCCACTGCAATAGCACTCACCCCTTCGTATACCCCCAGGATGGTGTATGCATGTGTTATTTGTGCACATAGCAGTGTGTGAATGCCGCCTTGCTGTGTTGTTTGTAATCTTGGTGAGCTGCTCCGGGCTGAATTACTCTGTTGTTGTAAATAGGAAACAGTCCTGGTGTTTATGATAAATACCCCCTTTTCTCGCCCCCCCCACACACATACACAGAGAGAAAGAAAGAGAGAGAGAGAGAGGGAGAGAGAGAGAAAGCTCTCTAGCAGGTTGGCCTCCTCTCTGATCTCACACACTGCAGGGAAATTCGTTTGTTTTCCACAGCATTGCAGCCTGTGTTCTCATCAACCCACACACACTCATCTATGGCACCGTCACTACGCGAAAAAGGTGCAGTTCTTTGACTTGAACTAGGCATTCAGACCAAAGGAAGTAGACAATGAATAAAAAGGTGAAGGGGTGTTAGATTGTACAAATACAAAGCGTTGAGGTTTGAACATAGGCTGTATAAAAAATGGACGTAGCCTCTCCGGCGCGCTCCGTTCTCTCAACTTGATCCAACCCTACTCACCAACGCGAGCCATCATCGTGCCCGATTTTGACTCCACCTCATTTCCTTTTACCAAAAAAGGGCATTTGTGTAATGTTTGGGGCAGAGAGAAACGTCCATTTGGCTGATGTTTACTGATTTAGCATCATTAGCACCACCGCCCGGGAGCTAGGCTAACAGCACATGTTATTAGATAAACGGGAGTGAATGTTGAGATTTTATTATGGGACCGGGGGGGAATGGGAGTCCTTTTTTTTAATTATTTCCTGTGTCTCAAGCGGAGAACACACCGGCTCCGGTACTCAAAAGCAGGATGTCAGCATTTATGATCTATGATTTAAACTGATATTCAACACAGAACCATGCCCATAGACTGTGAAACACAGACCACCACGGCTATTCAATTAGCATAACAGAGCTAACACGTTGTGTTCCTAAACCATCTGTGGGTTCAGTCGATCGAAGAGCAAACCATCTTGTCATTTATAGTAACACTACCACACGAAAGAACGCAGTCAAGGTCGAGATGATAGAGTTAGCATGTTAATTCTGACAACTAGCCTCCGAGGAGAAGTGAGGACCAGAGGCTAGCTGTCACTCAAGAGGCCACGCCCCGAATTATTCATAAACCTTAACCTAAACTGGTACAAATAAATTCACCTCCCTCAGTGTTGTCATGGAGATATGACCTAAACATACAGACCAGAATGTTTTTTGCACCAGGCCTTAAACAGGTTTAATGATGCTGTGTGACTGGGGGTCAATGAGAAACTGCTCTGTTATGAAACCTGCTGGATTGGATTGGATCAACGTGGAAGTCGCTGTGGTCGGGGGCTTAGGTTTGATGAGATTTTAACTATTTTTTGGCATGAAAGGAAAAAAAGCTGCCTCACAGCGAGAGGGTTTCTGGTTCGAATCCTGGCTGGGGCCCTTCTGTGTGGAGTTTGCATGTTGTCCCCGTGTCTGCGTGGGTTTTCTCCGGGTTCTCCGGTTTCCTCCCACAGTCCAAAGACGTGCAGGTGTTCGGTTCATTGATGACTCTAAATCACCCGTAGGTGTGAATGGTTGTCTGTCTCTGTTCGTCTCTATGTGTCCTGTGATAGACTGGCGTCCTGTCCAGGGTGGACCCCGCTTCCTGTCCATCCCGGTCAGGGGGACATATATTCTCCCCAATTACACAGCATTATGAATTTAAACAAAACTACTTGTTTAGGTTCATTATGTTTGGGTTAAAATAAATACTACGTTTGTGGCGTAACGCAAATTAGGTTTGCCTCCGTAAGCTCAAATGAGTCAACGTTGACTTTTGGTGTCAGTGTTGGGGGTTAAGACATTACAACGTTACAAGTACTCAGATTATTTTATTGTTCCAAGATGAGCAATTAAGCTTTTTTAACTATTTCCATAAGAACACGAATGCAGCTTGAGGGACACACCCAAGGACACCCTCCTGTCAAAGCCCCGAGCTGTGCCTGTAGACACACCCGCCCACGTCTCCTACAGAAGTATGAAAGCTCTGCACTGATCTGCTGCTTCACTGATCTGCACCCCCGCCACCCCCCACCCTGTGCTGATAGCTTCACTTTCTATCACTACTGGAGGCTCCTTTGACTCGTTTCTGCTCTGTCTCCTCACCATCTTCTTTTTCCTCATTCCTTCTTTCTCACTTTTTCTTTTTTGCTCATCTCATGAATACAAGATGGGAAGGTCCCCGCAATGTGCTCGCTACTGCAGAAGGTCTTAACCATTAGTGAGAATAATCCATGGACTCCTGCGTTCTGCACTCTTCTGTAAGCTCCTTTCTGAACTGTGCGACTCGCAGAGGTGGCTGGAAAGAACCGGTGCCGCCATTATCGGCTGTTAGGCTGATGTGTGTGTGTGTGTGTGTGTGTGACTCAGAGCATGAGTCATTACGTGCCGTTAAGACTTTGACCTATAAAAACAAGTGACTTTTGTAAATAGGTTAACCTGTTTGTATGCCACCACCTTTTCCTCGTGTCCCCGCAGTCATGCATCTGACAACGCAGCGCTCACTGCCTCCGTACTTACGCCCAAAGTTGCGTCATCGTCTACTGAAACGAGCACACTGGAAGAGTAGGGATGTCACAGTGTGGGATTTAATTCATTATTGGCCTGCCATTGCCGCTACTCATCATTGATCATGTTTGTCATAGTTATTATCATTGTCATATTCTATCACCTTAGCTGTGCTTGTTTCTACTATTATGCTGTATAAGCTGCTATAACATATAAGTCATATTCACATTACTACATTACTACCACCTGGTCCTGGGTCTTCCCCGAGGCCTCCTTCCAGCTGGACGTGCCTGGAACACCTCCCTAGGGAGGCGCCCAGGGTTCATCCTTACCAGATGATCCTGAACCACCTCAACTGGCTCCTTTCAACGCAAAGGAGCAGCGGCTCTACTCCGAGTTCCTCACGGATTGCGGAACTTCTCCCCCTACTGCCCCGAGCTAATCACTGTTAGTCACGTCTGGCTGTTAGCGACCAGATTTCTCTGTTAACAGTCCAACAGTTGGACCAGTCCCAGCCTGGTCCAGTCCCAGCCTGGTCAGATGCGTACATGAACTGATGAAGCCTCTTGGATGAGAGGTGAAACGTCTTCCTAGACAAATAACCAAGTCCAGCTGCTTTTGACTTAAATTGCTTTGAGGATAACGACGACCTGGACACATGAGAACATTCACAGGCTGACCCTTGGATGATTTTCGACGGAATTACGATTTTGTTCCTGGAACGTCTATCGTACTGTAGATATTGTTGTACTCTTTGGTTGCTCGCAACTCTGGAAGTGTGTCTGTCTCTCTGTCTTTTGTCTGTCTTTGTCTCTCTCTGTCCAACTGTCCGTCTTCTCTCTCTCTCTCTCTCTCTCCTTCTCTTCCTCTCTCCGGTGCAGACAGATGTGCGTCCTCCACAGAGCTGGGTCTGTCTGACGTTCCTGTCTGTTATAGTGAAGGTTTTCAACGCCACCGTACTCTACGGGGGAATTGTTGGGTCTCTGTAAATCATAAATAAGTCATAGAGTGTGGTCTTTACCTGCTCTGTAAAGCGTCCTGAGATAACTTGTGTTATGATTTGGCACTTTGAATAAAATTGAATTGAATTGAATTGAATTATAGAGGGAAAAGAAAAGAAGTCAGCCTACTTTCTATTGGAAATATTCAGGTTGAGCGTGTGCTCATGGAACTAGGGTAGACAGTAAACAGGAAGACGTTGCCCACTTTAAACTGGTTTGGTCCAGATTAGTCACATTATAGTCACTAGTTACTTGAGTATAAGGGGCTGGATGATTATCTCCAACGTGTTGGAACATATTCACAGTGTTGGACCCTTTGCACTTTTAGACCCGTACCAGATTTCTCCATTAATAGTTGTTACACGAAGAAAACTGTCTCTATGGCAAATGTGACAAAACTATTTTGCTCATTCTGTGGGTCATTCTTTAACACAGAAAACAAACTCACCTCAGATGGCTCTAGCCTTACGCTTAAAGCCAGCCCCGGTGATTAAACGCCCTGCAGGGATATATTTCTTCAGAAGACAAGGCCCCGCTCTCCCTCTTCTCTTTGTTTGTCTCGGTGTGTGTGAGAAATGGCCAAGGGAGCCCATGAGGTCGACCTGCATCCGTCAGTATCTCCCACCGGGTGCGAATGATTGCCGCCGATTGTGCCAGAATCACTACAAGCAGAAGAAAGAGACGGATGGGAGGATGGGAGGATGGGGAGGGAGGTGAACAGGAGAGAGAGGACTCCCTGTGTGTGGGTTCATGCACTGAGACAATAATGAGACGAACCCTCAGATCTCCAGATGCTGCCTGTGTGTCATTCACTGCAGTGGCTCTTTTGGTATTTTTCCACCTGGACCTTGAAACTGAACCCTGTATCCAAGTGACCAATGGGCTTTTGAAACTGGTCCAGTATTGAGGGAGAGCATTGCAGCCTGTCCGCTGTGGCTGCAATGAAATCGAACGGGCCAAGTTTGCACTGTCAATGTACAATAGCATGGAAGGATAACGGCATGGCAGGATAACGGCAACTTCTCCATCTTTCCACAATGTATTCAGACACTTATAAGGACAATCTGAGCCTGTGAGTAGCAAAAACAACTTGTCGTTGACGTACCATGACTCACTTGCCCTGTTAGATTACATTACGGCCCCGTTTGTAGCGGCTGAGATGATGGGCTCTCGCTCAATACTGGACCAATTTAAAAAATGTTGATTCATTCAACTTCAACCGCTTGTCCCTGTCAGGGTCGCGCGTGAGGCGGGGTCCACCCTGGACAGGACGCCAGTCCATCACAGGACACATAGAGACGAACAGAGACAGACAACCATTCACACCTACGGGTGATTTAGAGTCATCAATGAACCGAACACCTGCACGTCTTTGGACTGTGGGAGGAAACCGGAGAACCCGGAGAAAACCCACGCACACACGGGGACAACATGCAAACTCCACACAGAAGGGCCCCAGCTGGGATGCGAACCACAAACCCTCTTGTTGTGAGGTGACTGTGCTAACCACCACACCACCTTGTCACCCCTTAATGTTAAAAATGCTCCTTTAGTCAATTAGACGTAAATCCATAGGGAAATAGGGTCCAGGTGGAAAAATACTTAATACATAACCGTTTAATAAATGTCCACATTCACACTCCTGTCCACAGATATCAGCCTCTTTTCTGAGTGCACACTTCCCCTGTGACGCTTTTCTTTTCTGCTGACAGAACAAATGCCTGAGCTCGTGTGATTGAAGCTGCTGTCACTTGGTTTTTCATCAGAGGCCTCTCCCCCGCTCGTCCCACTGTAGTTCTCTCTCTCTCTCTCGCTCTCTTTTCTAATTTCTTAGCTCCATCACGCAGCCACATCACAGGAGGCTCTACGGCGCTCCAGGAGAACATGGCGGACCTGAAGAGGACGGGAACTGGTGTATGGTCAGTCAAGTCGTGCTGATGTTTACAATACTACCTCAGTTTTACAGGATAGTCACGGTTTATTACAACTCAGGGGAAAACCATGACCAACGATTAGTGCTTTCATTAGTGGGTCATATGATCAATCACTATTGTTTAAACTCACTCTACGGTAGATAGGATAGGAAAGACAATTAAATAGATGGAAATCATACGGTGTACAACGTTAAGGTCAGACTGAATAATAAAACGTTGGAGAAAAACACCCCGAAATGATCACAAAGAGATGCTAAATCACCACAAGGATACACAAAACAACCAATAATGAATAGCAAGAGACAAGAATTGACTAATGGGATGCAAATCGACCATGAAGAGATGTTTAATGACTGAATATAGACACAAAATGACCACAGAGACAAAAAATTAAGATATAGGGCGCACTCACACTGTCCTTCCGCACCGCGCCCCGGGCTTTAGGGTACTTGTCCCCTCCTCCCTCTCCCCCCGCGCCCCAGGCCCGTTTGTACTCACACTACCTGGGCCTCGCGCAAATGCTTCTTGCTGTCCATACGTCATCATGTCGTAACACGTCACACGCATTGATGACGTCATGGCGATGCGTGGCTTTGTTTCCAGATCTTTCCGTAGACCTCTGAGTTTTTGTGCGTCTTGTCGACTGTTTTTGAATCTTTTCATTGACCAAATCTGCAGTAAACACTCCACCTCCGCATCACACCAACGTGAACCTTTCACCGCCATTGTTTGAAATGTCCGCGCATGGTCCCTCCTTCTTTTTTCTATGTCCCAACAGGCGCACAGGAAATGACCTCAGAACCGCCGTAGGCCTCGTGCTCGTACATGTGCAAACGCACTCTACAAAAGCCCACCTCTCTCAGACGGGCCGTGGACGGCCAGCTGGCCGCAGTTATGCGCGGAGCGGTTGCACTCACACTGGTCAAACGCACTAGGCTTGACCCGAAAAACCTGTTTTGGCCCGGTGCGGAAGGACAGTGTGAGTGCGCCCTATGGGCCTCATAGAAGATAGACAGAAGGATAGAAGAGATATTGGCCATATTGTCCAGCCCAAAGTGCTATCCCCATTGGACACATAAGGAACAGTGCATTTTATTGCATAAGTCCGCCACATGGCCATATTAGCGCACTGGTTCTGGCCTGGGTCTAGATGTTTGACACCCTTGGCTTAAGGTGTTGTAAATAAGCAGACTTTCATGTGTATTACACTGTGAATTTGACACCTTAAATATCTTTTCCAGCTTAACAACACATGTTCAGTGAGCTTACTCTCCACGACAGTTCATCCTTGAACACATCTTTATCCCAGCAGCATCATACGAAGCATATCTGCCCGTCCTGCATGAGCAGAATAACAGGTATCATCATTCTTACAAGGAAAGCCATGTGTTTCCTAAAACGATGAGATACGACACTGCTGTGGTCAATAGATTACACTGTGCGACAGGCCCGCTGTATTGCATGATGAATTGTTTCTCATTACATTTCCAGTTTAGGTTTATCAGAGTTGTTAGTCCCATTACACAGAGCAGAGCTGCACGCTGCTGAGCACCAAACAACAGCCGGCCAGCAGTCTCCAAATGTAGAGAAACATAATGGGGTTTTATTTAATTATTCAAAAAGCATTTTTAACTATGTGTGCTTGACCTTCTGACTAATATTGACTAATGGCACTTTACAGGATACAAGCGGGAAAATCGTGCTGTTAGACTGCCCCTTAAATGTGCAGGGGTTGTGGTTCTTTGGGTTTCTAATCCCTGGTCTGAGTGGGGGTAGTGGTCGATGGGTTATTATGGTGGTCCCTGAGGGGTGTGTTAAAGGATGTCCAGTAAATAGGCCATTGGACACCTATAAAGCAAACATTTTATAGAGGGTTATTCCTGCAGCGGGGTGTACTAACATCAGTAGCTTACAGGAAATAAACTGGGAGCCAGGCGATTTTCAAGCAATGTAATTCTAATTGAAGGTCTATGTGAGAACCGCATTTCTAATCACAGGTCTCACGTTGAGCTCCAACAAACCAATAACAATAACAACCATAAACAATAACGGTGTCAAACAACAGCTGTAAATATTGTGTTGGCTGAGCTAAGAACGGGAGCACTACAGGCTTAGGCAGCCATCTTTGTGTAGCTGCCGTTTCAGTCGTAGTGAAGAAACTGTGGCGTGCATGACAACGTTAAAGCTACTGACCACGGGAGCACTACAGGCTTAGGCAGCCATCTTTGTGTAGCTGACGTTTCAGTCGTAGTGAAGAGACTGTGGCGTGCATGACAAGGTTAAAGCTACTGACCACGGGAGCACTACAGGCTTAGGCAGCCATCTTTGTGTAGCTGCAGTTTCAGTCATAGTGAATAAACTGTGGCGTGCATGACAACGTTAAAGCTACTGATCACGGGAGCACTACAGGCTTAGGCAGCCATCTTTGTGTAGCTGCCGTTTCAGTCATAGTGAATAAACTGTGGCGTGCATGACAACGTTAAAGCTACTGACCACGGGAGCACTACAGGCTTAGGCAGCCATCTTTGTGTAGCTGACGTTTCAGTCATAGTGAATAAACTGTGGCGTGCATGACAACGTTAAAGCTACTGACCACGGGAGCACTACAGGCTTAGGCAGCCATCTTTGTGTAGCTGCAGTTTCAGTCATAGTGAATAAACTGTGGCGTGCATGACAACGTTAATGCTACTGCTCACCTGCAACAGTAGTCATAGCTCACAATCAATGCACACTTAAAAATGCAAAGAAAAACATCCCTCTCTAACAGACGAATACAGTCTCAGGGCATTTTATTCATCGTTTTTTTTAGCACTCTACAGGAGGTTGTCCATCTCAGACACGTTGTCACTTACTGAAAATACTCTGGTTTAGGCGAGCCTGGGTAGAACACGGAGGAGGATGGACATGGCGCGGACTACACCGCAGTCACGTTCGTAATTTCTTCATAAACAACTGAGTCTCCTGTGGATCCTAGAATCTCTCTCCTGATTTCGGCCCTAACTGACAGAAGTCCCTGAATCTCGATGTCCCTCCAGTCAGACATTATTGTTGTAGTCATGTAAAATCAACTTGATGTGAAAAGGTGCAGAAAACATAGAGAGATGCACTTAAAAAGAAAAATTCACCTCGGACAGCTTTGGGAGCAATAGGAGCCATAAGATGCGTTACTATTTGCATTAGCATACAGGCTTTACAGGAGGGGAATCCTAATACCTGCACCCCTGCTGTGACGCAACATTACATTAAGCTGTGCAACAGTAAGGCGTTTTTGTTACAGGGCTGTATGACACAGTGCTGATTGATCGCAGGCTGCTGCAAAGCCGGTCATGATACATTATATATAACCTGGCCCCTCCCCAGACTGTCCCTCTTGCTCTGTGATGGGCAGCACGGCTGACACGTGCAGATCAGTGCCGGCGCTCTCACAGAAGAAGTCAGGGACAGTCTCACATCAGACGGTGTTGAAGAACCAACCACTCAACAGGAGCACGACACAGCTCAAAACGATTGAACTTAGAACTCGTTTTGACACCTATCGCAGTCACTGTTGGTAAATGGTCGTCCTTCCTTGTCTTCTGACTACCCACATTCACAGCGTTTGTCACATTCACCCATTCACGCTGATGGCAGTGGACATCTACATACCATCTAATCCCACCATTCACACCACATTTCCGCCACATCAACGGCCAATCTCTCGAATGGAGGACAACCCACTCTTCCACTGAGCCACAGTCGCCCCACTCTTGCGTGTAATCAACGTGTAAAACATAGCTCAGTTTTTGCAAGCTTCTTGAAGCTGTGACACACCATTAGCAAACTATTGCTTATTTACATGTTAGCTCTGTTTTGGTCTCCACCAACTCCTTGGAAGAATATCTGCCTATTTAGACATCGATATGCTCCATTCAACATAAACTGTAGAAGCGGATGTAGCCACTGTGACGTCACCCTTTGGTTTTGAAGCCTCGAGTTTGTCATTTTGTGATTCCGTTGTATCTTGGGGTTTTTTTGGAGCCAGAAGTGACCGCATTTGGACGAAAGAGGAGCTGAGGGGCTGCCTGAGAACACTATGCATGGTGCTGTGGTAGTGATTTACCCTTTAGTGTCTATTTTACTGTAAATTGGACCGTAAATGACTAAATTAACATTGTGCTGTATTTAAGAAGGCTTGAAACTAGAGATTTAGACCATTAACGCACTAAAAAAATGTTTACTGAGTTAATTCATCAAGTGAGAAGTAGGCTCTTTTTCTCATTGACTTCTATACAAACAGACTTTTTTGAGCCAGTGGAGTCACCCATGCCTGTTTATTGCACTTTACCATTGGCTTCACTTTTGAAAGGTAAAATTACAGCATCAAAATAAACATATCCCTTTCTTTTTTGGATTCCTTGCTCAGACAAAGGTGTGTGTTCGTCTTGCTCGGTTTTAGAAATCTTGTTCTAGTGTTTCCCCAACTTATTTTTAAGCCCTTTGTGACTTTGTTGTTGAAATTGTATTATATTCAGCAGCCTGAATGCTCTGAATAAGCTGGGACAGGTTAAACATCTTGATCAAGGAAGCTCTCTAAAGGAAATGGTTTTATATAACCATCTAATCTCCCTGCCGTGACGGAAACTGGGGCGATATGGAAGCAGGCAACTCACCAGGGAGACTTCGTGCACCACGCTGTGAGAAAGACGAACCCTCAGCAATACGTCTACTGTTCATCCGCAGACAGACAAGACTGTGTGTTGTTTATGCCAGCTGATTAACCCTTACGCTGCAGTCGGATTTGAAATTAATTAGCCTAATTAGTCGCTTTATAGCCTGTGTAATGATGCCTGTTTAATGTTGCATAACAGAGCAGAGAAAAATATTAATAAACTGCCGTGGATGGAAAATGACTTGGACGCTGTCAATGCTTTTCATAGAATATTGAAATGACTGCACCTCTGTAGCGTCGCTGTTCTCTTGTTGGCCTCTCTCTTTGGGTTTTCAGACAGGATTTGCACATCGAGGGAACAAATACACACACTTCCAAGTCTAAATCAGCATGGTTAATTAGCAGCAACAACAAAAATCAATGAGAATAGCTTAAGAGGCTCATTTTGGTTTTAATAATGCAAAATAAGACAATTAAATATGAATAGGGATTTTATTAAATGCTTATTTATTGAGTGGAGGAAAGTCAGCTGCATGTATTTTTAAAAACCCTCTTCTCCATGTTGATAATGTCTGCTTTACATACTTACACACACACACACATCTACAACAATATCAATGCAGAGAGACAAAAGCGCTATCTGCACGATAAGCAGGCAGTGCTTGCATGTTATCACAGGCAGATATGTTTCCCTGTGTTGCAGCAGAGAAATATATGTAGGAATGATCTGAGACCCAAACGAGCTCATTTGCATTCTCTACCGGAGCTAACACTTGAATATAAACGGCATTAAAGCAACACTTTAAAAGAGTCAGTGTCTTCAGTTCCTCCCAGTCCTCAGATCATCATCATCAGTGTCGACTTCAGAGTTATTATCCTCCCTTGTAATACACCGCTCATTGAATAACATTCACTTCCTATGAAGACTTGCGGGGAACGTATTCACTTCAGTTAGTGATTACAAACAAAGCAACCCGGGATATATTGTATGAGAAACAGCTTCTGTTACAGGAAACACAAAATTGACTTAAATCTGCAATCTACTGTGCACATTTACTCCAAATATACAAGCTCTATGTAAATCACATTTGTCAGATTTTCATTTTGTCGTTTCACAGTAAGCACCGAGTTGCATTAAAGGACTCTCCAAACACTGAGATGCTACACTAGCTGCTCTTTTGAGGCTGAACTTGAGCATAACAGGACTCTGAGCTAAATGCTAACACTGACATGCGAACAATGACAACGCTAACATGCTGATGTTTAGCAGATGTTTACGGTGTTCTCCATCTTGCCTGTTAGCATGCTAACATTTGCTAAGTTGTCGTTTTCTGTTGTGAACTCACATAAAACAACATGGTTAGGTTTAGGCGTCAGAAACACTTGGTTAGGGTTAGGAAAAGATCGCGTGCGTGGTTAAAATAAGTTTGTAACATAACACCACGACACACGGGACATGAACAGGGTTTGGTGCTCTTAGTCCTGAAGCAGCATTTAGCATCACTGCGGACAGGATTGCAGTTGAAAGCCTGGTGTGTAAAGCAGAGGCCCATGACAAGAGTTTCAGAAAGCCAGAATCTGCATGATTATTCTTTATTATTAATATTATTATAGCCTTTATTGATTAATTGATTCATACTCGTGAATAACCATGTACCTAACCATCTGACTGTTTGCCAGTCACTATTTACTGTTAGCATGACTCCTTCCAACATCTCTAAAGCTCGCTAATATAACACACTGCATCTCATTTATTAAATCTGCACGAAAGCAGAAACACACACACACATATGTATATGTACACACACACACGCACACACATACATAGTTTTAGTTGGAGGCAAGGCGAGTTTATTCATGGTATTATGCAGTTTGTGCCTCTGGCTTGGCTGTAAAGAGTCAAAGTGATGAAATAGCTAAATAAATCATGTTTCAAATGAATTCCTCTGTCTGTCTGACACAGTCAGTCAAATTAATTAAGATCTCATGTTTAACTTATTATACAGAGTGGCACACAGCTGCTCTGTTGGAAAGCTGCAGGTTCTCACTTTGTTTTAACAAAAGTTAAAGCTGTGGTTCTCATAAAAATGAATTTTAATGAACATTTTGTTACTCAAACACATATTTATTACACGTGAGGGTTTGGGTTTGCTGTCGGTTATCCAGGAGAGAGACAAATATCTCTTTCAGAACATTTTTATCGTGTTTTTGAAGAATTTCAACTACTGAAAACGACAAACATTCAACAATTTATATGATGCCGAACTCTTAGAAATGAATTCATTTTAAAACATATAACACAATAGTCATAGTAAACACTTCGGAATGAAAATACTCTTTTTTCCTTTCCTGTGTTATTTTTGTTTCGATGTGAGTCTGCTTCGTTGTCACATTCATGAATGTAAAGAGCGAACTTTAGTTCAAAAACACTGAAATCGTGGCTCCAAACGTCACAACAACAATATTCGTTCTTCTGGGCGGTAAAAGCTGAGGCGTTCTCCGATGGCACCACTGGTAAACAACCCTTCAGTGTCATTTAACAAGAGGTTGAATTACTGGGTGACCTGCATCAAAGTGGAAGTAGAATTTATTTACTCACTTCTAAGAATCTACAAGTGAAGTTTCATATTTGTAGATGAACATTTCCGTGTCAGATTAGTAAAATAGTGTCGTTGATGAGAGAAAGCAGTCAGAACGTTTGGGCGACGCTCAGCCTGAGCGGCTCAGGTGGTGGTTTACATTCAAAATGGAAATGAACAAGACTTTACGGTTTATTTTGGAGCATTTAAAGCATGGGCTTTTATTGTGAAGGACTGAAGTTTGGTCCAGGATGTTTGGACAACATTGATGTTAATGTGGACGACAGGCAGCTCCCAGTGTTTACGGCGAGGAGATATAAAGGGTTAGCACACAGCTAATTCACCGGTGTTGGCGCATACAAAGTCACTTCTATATGGCAGAACAACAACAACAACAGTTTAAGTTTCTCCGAGGTGCACCTGAATGCACCATGTATTCCTTCCACAGGCTTTACCGTTAGTCGTATCGATACTTTTGACAACCTTATGGGACGAGCTGAAAGTTTGTTTCAGTAGTTTTTGAGGGAAAGTGTGCAGAGCTTTTTATCACAGTGATGCAGCAAACGGAGCGGAAAGCAGAAACTGTCTGGGAACCAACTGAAAAGGAGATTATTCACTCAACGACAAATATTCCACTATTAATAGAAAATGGGCAACATGCCATTCCTGTCAAAACTGCTCTCTTCAGATTTCTGTCTCTCTGTCATCAGCATCCTCTTTTACTTACCCCTCTCCCCCCCCCCTCCTCAATTCCTCCTATGGGCACAGCTGGTGTGTAATTGGTCGATCTGCGCTTAGCTCTGGTATGATTGGTGGACGTGACACCAGGCCCTGGGGCCCCCGATGATCTCTGTGACACCTGCGTTTCACACAAGACGACAGTCAAAGACGCAAAAACAGCGTGGGTCCCATTTATTATAAAGGGTTAGGCTTGGATACGCATGGAAGAAAAACTCCATCAATGCACTCTCATACTCCTAAAAAAGGTTCAGGAGAATCTACCAAGAAAGAAATATGCTTTGTATGTAAAAGTCACACCAGTATTCTTGAAAAATTACCCTTTCTTTGCTTCATAATGCTGAATAAATTAAACAAACATACGCCGCAGTATTCCACTCAAAACAGGGCCAAGACTCCAGTGAATGCCTGCAAGACACCAAGCTTGAGTTAGTGCAGCTTGTGCCATAAATAGAAACATGCCACCCCCTGTAGGCTAAAATTCACCCCCACCCCTTTAAATTCAAGGCTGGCCTAATCCCTTAGCTGAGCTGAGAGTTGCACGGCACTGAAATCTCACTGGGATTGAGCGCAATGGCGAGTGCTTTGATAGCCCATAAGTGTGGCATATGGCCCGGGCTTTCTTCACACTGTGTCGATCTGGCTGAATTTATCACATTTGTCTCTGTGAAGCTGTGTCTGAACCGTTTGGGTGTCCTCCAATGTGCACCCGCCTGATAGCCGTTTGACTTTATTCGTACTGTGAAAGGAGGGATGATGTGCGTTAGCCTGTGTGTATGAACACAAACTATTTAACACGGGACACCAGATTGCAAATTTGATTTGCTTCAACCGTTTAGTCAGAAGCCCTTGGCGTCACTTTTTTAACATGCAGGGTAGTCCGACCGACTTCAGCATGTGGGTTAACATTCAAACAAAACTGCCTGTTTAGGTTTGGGGAAAAAATGTGGTGAAGAATGAAGCGGTGCTTTTGGATTTCCAAAGACTTCAGTCATGTGAAAGTGGCGAAGCGTAACCAGTCTAACCCTCCGTGAGCAGATCCGCTCAGGATAGAGAGCGCCATCAGCGTCTCCTTTAAGTTATTTTTACTTTCTCAGCGGTCTGACATCAAGCCTTCTTGGATTTTCAAATAAGGTCATCTGCTGCAGGCACTGCACGCTGGGCACGCCCACAAAGTAAAGCACAACTCCAGTAGAATGTGCTGCCGTTTACTACATGTAGCTACATGCTAACGGCAGACAAAGCTGTAATATTTGTTGCTTATGTTGTTCATTGCTCCCTAATTTAGCATCTCAGTCCTGCTGCAACATGTACGACTGTGTTGTGTTTGGTTTAGAAGGCTTTATCTGTGACTTTTGAAGGTAGAAAACCCCACTGTACACTCTGTTGCAGTCAATCTAATGCAGTAGTCCAGAGAAGAAGACGGAATAGTGGTGCAGAGACCAGGAAGTGCTGACCAATCAGAGCTGGGCTTTTCGGGAGAGGGGCTTTAAAGAGAGAGACGCTGCAACAGAGGCTGGATACAGGTGTTTTTTTAACATTCAAGCATGTAACCATGTTAACCATAGGAACACAAACTATGTTTTCATGTATGAACCTGAAAAAGAGCGTAATCGGTCCCCTTTAATGTATTTGCCCAACACAATGATTTCCATACAGTGAAATCTTCGCCCTGAATAATGATATATGGATGAATCCAACACGGCTGCTGCATAATCAAGTCAACTGACAGAAATATCTTTCCTGGAGCAGCAGTGGTTTCCATAAATTAAACCTCCAGTTAATAAATACCGCCGCTCTGATTCTGCAGCTACTGCCGCTGATAGAGAGAAGCCGAGGCAGGCTTCAGAATAACAGGCTTCTCCCCGTTCTGCTGTCACACACTCAGACATGAACGCACTTCATCTCTCCAGTCATCTCCAACCCAACCCCCAAACCAATCTGAAGGACGCGGAGCAGCAGATATGGAGTCCTCGAGGTGTCGAGAGGTCTTCGGCTCCTTATCCAGCCAAACGTCCTCTCCTCTCCACTGAATCTGCTTCATACACACACGCTCGCTGCATATTTGCTTATATGCATTACAGTTTGTGTTCACAGATCGCTAGGCTGCGTTCAATATTAAATATTGAGCATTCAGCTATCAGGCGAGATGTATTTGACCGAGGCAGAAATACTTTGAGCCTTCAAACGTTGTCGCAATCAAAATTCACTCGGCTTTAATGATATACACTGCTGCAAACATTGGTATCGTAGCTCGTGTTGAATGCATTAGTAGGCAGATCGAGTGATATTGCGGGCAGAATATCTGGCTAGTGTAATTTTATGTTGCATTACGTTCTGGAAATATCCAACATCACATAGAAGAGTGCGCATTATCACCCATTAGCTCTATTTATGGAGAAATGGCCTCTTGGCAAAAGCTTTTCACATATTTTTGCCTCAGTGGATGAAAGTCGAGCTAAGATCCGACTGACACCACTTGTAAAATGTTGATTACTTTCTAGATGATCCATACTGGCACCGCACCGTTCGGAAACATTAGACTGATTGGTGTGACGGGGCGTTATCATTAAAGCTCCATTTAAACCCCTTAAAAAGGCCGTGAGTGCCGTGCAGCACGTCGGCTCTGAAGATGTGACACAGGGAAAAGGACAAGCATCCTCCAAGTTCACTCTCAACAAGAGCGAGCGCACAGTTCAGTGCACACAGACTCACATCAACTGGTTCACGTTCATTTTGGGTGTTTTTTAAGGACTGCTCACCTTCTCCCGGATAATTCAACTTCCTGTGACATTTCAAAGTCGCTGCCGATGTGGTTAACGTTCAGACTCGGAGGGCACAATTTGCATTTAAATGTGACCTTTTTTTGTGTCTCTGCAAACGACTGAATAGTGACATGAAACCTTTTTGGCGCCCTCTAGCGTCTGTACGACACACACGCTTTGAAATGACAAATGCAAATTCTCCGGAGGTCAGGTTATGTAGTAGAACAAGCCTTAAACTCCGCTTAGGGAGGAGGTCAGGTGGATGGTTCGGGGTCAAAAACACCTATTACCCAGGAGACCACGGTCTCATCCCAAAGTGAAACTTTAGTTGTACTTATTTTTTATAAATCACGATATTTTCCTAAAACTAAGTTACATTTTTGTTTTTTTGCCAACAGTCCTACTCAGCATCTCAGTTGTACCTGTAGCAGCATGTGAAATTGCAGGTTGCACGAGCAACATTGGTGTTGTGTTGAAGTCTGTTCACCTGTCGAATAGAGTTTCCCTCCTGTTACACTGGTGGCGCCCGCTCTGTGGTTAGGGTTAAGGATCAGGTTTGGCTCAGGTTTAGATACGGGACATACTGACATAGGAACAGTTCCCGAAACAACAACGGCAGGCTGGGTGTGGTGCAGTGCACAGTGGATATCTGCAGGGGTTCAATTGGTTTTCTCTGGTTTCAGGTTTGCTTGATATCAAAGATCTGAGGCAACCTGCCGCAAACTATCTTGCGTTAGTATAAGTTTGTAAAAGATAAACATTGTTTAAGTAGAGTATATCGGAACAATTCACAGTTTTGGACATTTTTCACTCTACCTTGCCATCCATGTATCACTTGCCGTCATCTGTGCTGTCTGACCGACCGACCGACATTCTTTTTCCATTTTATGCCGGGTGGCGACCACCTTAACATCCCTGATCTGCTGGGTAGCTTTAAAGTGAAATTCCGGTACAAAATCATCGCAGGCTCTTTTTAGGCAAATACACTCATCAAATAAGCCATCGAGACATTTTTTTTGTTCACGAACAACTAACAGAGAAATCCAGAACAGACGCTAACAGCCAAATGCAGCCAACACGGATTAGCTCTGGGCAGTGAGTTGAACGCATTTAAAGGTCTTTTTTAACCACTGATACAGCTCCAAATAACACCAAACATCTGCAGCAGCATGATAAGAGTCCTTTAACCGAAGCACCAACTTTGTAGTTAGTGACATCAGAGTTTATTAAAGAGTGTTTTAAAGACTTACCAACTGGCCCCGGTACCAGCTCCTCTCATAGTAAAGTCCATTCAAGTTAAATACCAAATGCAATCCAAAGGGAAGGAGCCCATTGGTGATTTATTGCATCGTTGTGGTTTATGGCAGTTAGCGTGTGTCCCGGATTTCTCCGTTAGTTGTCCGTGCACACACAAAAATGTCTTGATGGCTTATTTGATGTGTGTATTTGCCTAAAAAAAGAGCCTGGGATGATTTTAAAGCAGAATTTTCACTTTAAGTAAATGACCGAAAAAGCTCTGTGAATGTTTTGATGTTTGCAAATGTTATACGACCTCATTTAGGACTATGTTCTGGAAGAATATGTCTTGGTCATTGTTTCAAAGTGTAAAAATATATTCATAGTCGAAAATGTGCAATGTTAAGTGTCCCCTGATGACACAGAAGAGCCTAAGTGCCAATCAAATGTATCCTCTTGTATCAAATGTCATGGTGGGCCATCCGAAAGTTGTCGAAATATTTCACTAAAATCGGAAACCGACCGACAGATTGACACTCCTCAAGCCGCGCTGCTGTCAAAGTCATCAGCCCCTTTGTTGGATATCCTTTTATATAATCGTGTTCAGTAAACCCTCTGACACTAAACTACATCAAACTAATTTGATTACCTGTGAAAACTTCACTATAGTCGCATGCCAAGGGTGATTTTTCTGATGTTTTCTGGATGGACGCCAAGTGAAGAGGTCTGTTTCCTGCAGTGCACTGACAAACATACGTCACCTGTGAGCTGGAGGTGACTCGAGCATAACGACATATCATGACCAAAAATGCATCCAGACTTTTTAACTTTGTGTTCTCACTGTTGCTGCTTTTAAGTGCATTGACCACGACTACGTGGCGTGACAACAGCTGAAGCCTCAATTACACCAGCAGGATGAGAGAAGGAGGCAGGCTCATCCATCACAGAGGAGAGGCGAGGCAGTATGAATTGGCAGCTGTCTCCTCCGGTGCTCTGAAGACTCGGGAGGCTTGTTTGAAATTACGATGCAAGGCCGGCCGAGCTGCCAAGTTTTCAATGACACCCGGATCCGTTACGTGCATCTGCTGCACAGAGGCCGGATTTTTTATTGTTTGTGTTTTTTTTACTTTACTGTCAAAAAGGAAAACCAAGCCATCAACGAACGTCGTCCCGACTTGATTTAAAAGCTTTTATATAATGTTAAATTATATCACTGACTTCAAGAGGAAAGCAGGAAAAAGTGTTTTAACCTATGACCATTTATGCTAATTAATAATAATAACAACACAACATTCGCTCAACTGGTTTGTAGGATGTCGTATGAAAAGTAATAGCGGAAAATTTGTACGATATCTCACAAAGTGTTTTATTTAATATTTGTATCAGCAACCGGTGATGGATTGCAGTGGCTGCGGCTAAGGTAGATTGAGGCAAAAATACGACTTGGTTAAGATTAAGGTGAAAATCCAGTGTTTTGGGACCAGTCCACAACCCCAACCCTCCTCCCTACGCGGAGATCAGCAGTCTTATCCTACAGCACCTCATTTTAATGGTGGAATACACACACGTTGCAGTGCATTCACTTCTAGTGATAAATACCTGAAACGCACACTAAATAAACACGTG
Source organism: Echiichthys vipera (assembly GCF_963691815.1). Taxonomy (NCBI): domain Eukaryota; kingdom Metazoa; phylum Chordata; class Actinopteri; order Perciformes; family Trachinidae; genus Echiichthys; species Echiichthys vipera. Next base: position 2,767,584 of record NC_139839.1, read on the forward strand.
GATTGCACACAAATGTCCTACTTAAAGCTGCATCAGTGAATTTTAAACAGAGCAACACTTCAGCATGCAGAGATGAGCTGGTATATTAAACTTTTACAACAGAAAAAAAGCTATAAATACATGTTAAATGTTACACACAGGGCATTTAAACATCCTCTTTGTCTGTCCGGGTCACAGAATGTCCTAAGCCAATGATAAGATTCTACCTTAGATGTTTCTCTGCAGATTTTTCTTGTAAATCTTCCACAAAACAAGTGTCAGAGATAATGCGATAACACCCGGGACTGTGCAGCGAGCAGAGGGAGGGACATGGACGCGATACCTGGGTGCCCTCCAAAACTGGGCTGCTCCGCTGCTGATTATGTAGCGATAAGGGCGGAGAAACCACTTAAACTGAGTGTCATCAGTCAGCCGGTATCAAGTCACTCTGGATGGCTGAGGAAACGCACAACAATGACTGCAGGAACGAAATGACATGATCGAGGCCAACCCTCATTCGGGACCCCAGCTCTCCAGACGTTACGATACTTGATCGTATCACAAAGTGTCCCTGAGGAAAATCTAACAAGGCCTTTGTATCTTGAAAGGCATTTTTGTGATCCGTCAGATGTCTTTTTCGATGGAAAGGTTAAAAGGTTTGCCACTTTAATCCAATACTTCTACACAATGAGCCAACCTCAGCCTGCACTGCGGACAATTTTTTGGTAAAGCATGAAGAGTATGGGCGCACTCGCTCTGTCCTTCTGCACCGGGCCAAAACAGGTTTTTCGGGTCAGGCCAAGTGCGTTTGACCAGTGTGAGTGCAACCGCTCTGCGCATAACTGCGGCCAGCTGACCGTCCACGGCCCGTCTGAGAGAGGTGGGCTTTTGTAAAGCACGTTTGCACATGTACGAGCACGAGCGTGTGCACGTGTACGAGCACGACGCCTATGGCTGTTCTGACGTCATTTATGTGTGCGCCTGTTCGGACATAGAAAAAAGAAGGAGGGACCATGCGCTGACATTTAACAACAAGAACAATGGCGGCGAAAGGTTCACGTTGGTGTGATGCGGAGGTGGAGTGTTTACTGCAGATTTGGTCGATGCAAAGATTCAAAAACAGTCGACAAGACGCTCAAAAACTCCGAGGTCTACGGAAAGATTTGTAAACAAAGTGACGCATCGTGATGACGCCATCAATGCGTGTGACGTGTTACGGCGTGATGACGTATGGACAGCAAGAAGCATTTGCGCGAGGCCCAGGTAGTGTGAGTACAAACGAGCCTGGAGGGGGGAACAAGGACCCTAAAGCCCGGGGCGCGGTGCGGAAGGACAGTGTGAGTGCGCCCCAAGAGGGGGGCCCACACAAAAAGTAACCTAGTGGCCCATTAACTCCTCGATTCGCCCCTGACCAAAGGCACAAACTATCTCATAACTGATGGATTCAGTCAATCTGACCCTTCTGAAACGTGGCTCTTCACTGTGAGTGTTAGAGAGCATATGTGTTTCAGAAGCACGGAGAGAAGGAGCGAGGACTCCACCGCAGCATATGGCTTTGTTTAGAAATGCCTTTTTTGTTTGAAGATGGCCAGACGGAGACATGCAACCCTGAAAACAAAGCCAAGTCCTCCGAGGCAAACCAGAAATGTGGGTCAGCGCAGATACAAGTACAGTGTAGAGCGAAGCACGTGAGGTTAATAAGGACTGAAGATGTATTCCTCCTCTAACATCTTGACTTTCTTTCCCCCCACACATCTATTTTTTTCCTCCATTCCTGAACATCTTTCCAGCTCCATCATTAGTTCCTTCATTTTTAAAATTCCACCCTCGTTTTCCATCTACGATTGGGAAAAACCTTCACGTGAAATCATCGTATCTGTGGCGATAATTGCCCCGGCAGCCGAAACAGATGTGCTTTAAAGTGCTAATGCAGGAGCAGAGAGTTGAGTTGTAACATGAGGGATGCGAGCTGGAGTCAGCACATCCAGGCTCGTAACAAGTCTGCTGCAAAGTCAGTTAAAAGTCAATTAATGATGTTTAGGGAAACTTTCACAACTTCAAATGAGTGGCAGGAGAGGCCCGTTTTTGCTCTTTTGTGCTGAGAGAAGCTCTTCTGGGTAATGATGTGTTGATTCTGCGGCAGATCTGAAGTCAGGTCTTGCTCGTTTTTAAAAGAAGATCAAGTTTAAAAAAAGGAAAAAAGAGGACCACTCTGGCCGTCTCTGAAGGCATGTGAAATAATGCACCTTCTGGTCAAAGCGCCCAACCTTTCCAAGATACCCTGGAGAGTGGGTCTTTTGAAGCTTTTATTTCACTTCCACTATCGAAAAAACGCCGTCCCCTCTGCCATCCATCATCCCATACAGTCATGGGCTAAACCCCAAGCTGGGTTATTTATAGACCATCCAACTTAAGCGCTGCGTGTGTCTAAACCTCTTCTATTGATTCCTAGCCAGGAGAAACACAAGCTCCTGCATGAATGATCAGCTAATGAAAAATGGCCTGTTTCTAACCATGCGAGTCCGTGAGGGTGGTTTTTATGCAATGCAAATAAGCGCACAACCTATTACTCAGATGTGTGCCGCTCTTGCCTCGATGCCCCAAAATATACAAATCTATCGTTATTCTCTGTGGTGGCTTCCACCGCCGAATCAGAAAACAATGCATCATGGTTAATTAAGGTCGGTGGCAGGGTAATACCTCGTGGCGGAAAGATGCAGGTGGATGAGAAACAGACACAGCTTTTGAGAGGCAGGGAGACAAATTGATCAACTCGCACGTACTGTGGTGGGAGCTGGCAAGACGCGACAGCCTGAATCACAAAGCAGGGCTGCGGCAGTGAAGCGAGGCCCATATGCTCCAGTGGAGACCCTCGAAATTTGTGTCTGCCTGAATTAAAGCCTGCTGTCGATGTGGGCACTGATGGGAAAGCTTCACACGGAGAATGAAATATCAAAAGACGGAAAAGACCAAGTTGCTATTTTTTTTCGGGGTGAGTGAGCGCAACCCTTCATTTATGTCCCTTTATTTGATCAGGTTAAAGTCTTGTTTTCAGGCGAGACCTGGCCAAGACACACAACCCGACTAGAGACAGACTTAAGTCCTAGTCCACACGTACGCGAGTATTATTGGAAACAGGATGATAGACTGATTATTCAGGCCAATGAATGACTTCCAGATTATCGATCCGCAGACACATCTGCTAATGCGAGTGTTACTCTGAAGCCTTAAATGAAATGTTTTGAAAAGGTTTTATCTTCATGTTTTTAAAGCTATGCTGCAAGTTATAGCACATAACAACCAGATTGACATTATATTGCAGCTGTCGGCCACCCTACCTTTTAAATATCGTCTTCGGACATTTAAAAACCGATATCGCTCCACCACACAAGCACTGTTTTGTTTTTTTTTTGTTATTAATGGAAGGCGGCCTCACTGAAATAGCACATGTGCCCTGGTCCAAGTCTTTCTTGTATTAAAAATCACAGACATGAGATCATTGAGTCTGGTGCTGCATGCTTAACTGGAGGTCCTGCAAGGCCTTGAAACCAAGCCCCCACAACAGCAACTTCCTGGTTGATCCAAAAACTGCAGTTCTCCGAGTGTCCACTAGGCAGGTTTCTCATTGACCCCCATGTTAAACCTGTTTAGATTAAACAGTATAGTCTATATATTTAGGTCATATCTCAATTAAATTCAATTCAATTATACCAGACTAGGTATAGACCACACTCCCCATGACAACACTACACACAACACACAATTGGGGGCGTGGCCTCTTGAGTGACAGCTAGCCTCTGGCCCTCACTTCTTCTCGGAGGTAAACGTCAGTCAGATGGACGTATCTCCCTCCCCACAACGTCACATACATGCCCTGTTTTGGTCAGAGGAATTGAGGTGGAGTCAAAGTCTGACAAGATGGCGACTCCCGTAGGCGAGGACGATTGGATCAAGTTGAGAGAATGGACCTCGACAGAGAGGCTACGTCCATTTTTCATACAATCTATGCTTGAAACTGAAAATCTGAATCTGAAACTGTCCTGCACCACATATTTTAACACTGCAATGCAAATGAGTGAGACTCCTGCATAACCTGGACTCACATTTTAAGTATTTTTCCCTCCAAGAGAAAGGCGATGTGTTTGCTTATATAAAAGATATGTTTTCTTATATTCAAATGTATGAATCACTTCTCATTGCCACACAAGATAAGCCACAGCAACACACACAGGCTTTATAGAAGCTAACAGCCCAATATTAAACCAACTCAAACCAGTCACAATTGCATTAAACAGCAGCAGCAGCAGCAGCAGCAGCAGCATGTCATATGAATGAACCAGCCAGCCTTACCTGTCAGTCCAGAGAAGCTCTGCAGTGGATGAACAGGTTGCTAAAAGTTGCAGCAGAGGTTGGAGTCGAGTGAAGAGACAACACATAACTCCATCATCAAGACTTGAGAACAACAGGAAGCCATTTTCCCTCCAAAACCATGTTTGCTCTTTCCTCTAGCCCCGCCCCGGCCACACCTCATTGCACTCCCATAATATGAGAGCCCGCCCACCAAAATTTAAACCAGCCAATCAGGTTGAGAGTCCAGAAAATAACACCTGGGGCACGTCCAATGTAAATACATTCTGCAACGTTTTGCTACGGTTTCTGGTTTGAATGACAGGATGCCTCGAACCTGTGTGCAACAGGCTTTGAGGTATGTTTTCTGGTGCGTTTGAGGTGTTACCCAATCAACAGGGACTTGTATGTAACCTGGTGGTATTTAAACTGCAAAGTACCGTATTTTCCGCACTATAAGGCGCACCACATTACAAGGCGCATAGAACAGACGCTACAGTGGAGGCTGGGGTTACGTTCTGCATCCATTAGATGGAGCTGCGCTAAAGGGAACGTCAACAAAACAGTCAGGGGAGGTCGTCTTGTTGCTTCCTCCACTTCGGCACCATTGACTGGTTCATGTTCAACTCTCTGGCTGCTGCTCTATTCCCGTGTTCTACTGCGTGACTAATGGCCTTGAGTGTAAACTCTGCGTCGTAAGCGTGTCTCTTAACAGGAGCCATTTTGGGCTCTTTACACAAACACACACATGGAAATGAAACGGCACGCTTCACGCAGTCGTATATCTCAACATGCACCGCGCGTTACTTCTTCTACGGGGAAAATAGAGTCGGCCGCTGCTCACCGTAGCAGCGAGACCTGTTGTGGCTCGATATTGGTCCATATGTATGCGCCTTATGGTGAGGAAAATACGCTACTTGCAAACACAACCACAATTTGATGTATGAGTTATGTAATTTTTTTATGGATGCATATTTTAATCACGTTTGTCTATGTTTTTATGTCATAAACAAGATGTATGAATGCAACTATTTTTGATGGTAAGGGAAAGAAGAACAAATTAACAAAGACCTATGAACCAGCAGATCACAGGTTTGATACCGATTTCCAGCTTATTTTCATTTAGGAGAAGACTAAAATCCTTTTCCTGGTCCTTTCTTCAGAGCAGGAAAAGCTAAATCTGAATTACATCTCTCCTCACATGTTTGTCTGTCACTCACTGCTGGATCCTTCTCGATTAAAAAAAAAAGGATGCCCCTATGGCAGATAAAATATAATAAATTGCGCTCTACGGTGGCCCACTGTACAATGAAACATGATAAAGGGCCGTATCCCGCCAGTGCAGAACATGTCACAATCCTATCTTTAATATTAAGGGTAAATAATGGATTATAGACAAGGTTCAAGGCTTGTTTTTAAGTGGAAATAACATTTTTTCTATCAAATTCAGGGCTTTACCCCAAAGTTGTGTTTGTAGATGAATAAATAACATCATTCTGCTTTTTTGAATGAGCTGAATGAGATCGGTGTGAGCCCCATCAACAGCTGCTGACGGGTGAAAAGTCCTCTACAACAGAGACCTGAGTCTCTCCACATGTTGGGAAAGTTGCTCTTTGTGTGTCTCTCCAACAGGATCCTTTTGTGTCATTTTTCAACCGTTCAACCAAACAACTTGGTTATCCCTAATTTCACCTTAATTTAAAAACTGAAATCACACAAGTCAGTCTGCTTTAAGTTTGATTCTGAAGTATTAAGTCATTCATTAATCTTCAGTCTCTTGTCCCTGTCGCGGTCGCATGGGGACTGGAGCTGATCCCAGCTGACATCGAGCGTGAGGGGGGGTCCACCCTGGACAGGACGCCAGTCTATCACAGGACACATAGAGACGAACAGAGACAGACAACCATTCACACCTACGGGTGATTTAGAGTCATCAATGAACCGAACACCTGCACGTCTTTGGACTGTGGGAGGAAACCGGAGAACCTGGAGAAAACCCACGCAGACACGGGGACAACTCCACACAGAAGGGCCCCAGCTGGAATTCGAACCAGGAACCCTCTCGCTGTGAGGCGACAGTGCTAACCACCACACCAGAGTCTGCTTTAATTTAGAAGTCATAACTTGTCAGTGTGGACACGTCGGAATTTTGCGCTTTTCACTTCTACAATGTTGCATCTGTGGCTGCTGGTAATGCAACCACATACAAGTCTACTGCACTGGGCTATTTTCATCATCATTATGTTTGGTTTTTTTCCAGGGTTATTCCCGAGAGATCCTGAGCTACAGCCCCGAATTCCCAGGTCTAACGACACGCCTGGTGTAGAGATAGCAGTCGTCTGTGCTCCTGTCCGTACCAAACATCAGCAATAACTCCTCCAATAACAGCGATAGGTAAATACAGGATCGTAGTTTATTTAAAAAGGATTCTTATACTTGCCAGTGCATATAACCCAGCGAGACGCTTCTCTTTGTCTGCCTGTACAGGAGAGCTGTTTAATCAAACTCTCAGTCCTAGACAGAGTGTGTTCCTGGCGCTCATTAACTGAGACAATCAATCTCTAGTTCTTTCTGTCAAAAGTCTGACTTATGCTTCGTGAAGTCTTTCTGGGAAACGCCACAGAGAAACAACTCTCAGAGGACGATGCAAAATGTAGCTAATTAGCAGCTAATTGGTTAAAACTGCTGGACTGGAACTGTGAATAGCGTGTTTAACCACCACATTAGACGGCTGTTCCCAAAAAACAACCGAAAGAACCAAAGTTTGATAGCCTGAACTGAACGAGGGACACTAACAATCACATCCACATCCTTTCTCCAGTCTGCACACATCCCCACTCTGCACACATCCCCGCTCTGCCTGACACTCATCCTCTTTCCTCCCCTCTCCCAACCTATGCGGAGGCTGGCGGAATTAATGACCAGCTAAATTTATGAGGGAAAGTTATGAATAATGTTTACGTATTAATCATTCATGGTGGCCGGCCAAGCACATAGAGTGCCGCTCCCCTGGAAATTACAGGCTCACCTCAACAACATAAATTATCCATCAGATTTCAATCAGCCCTTCTCCGCACTGCGAGCGAAAGCCCAAACTCTCTCTGTGGCATGCGAAGTCCAGTGTCTCTGACCAGCAGGCAGCACACAGCAATAATCCATCAGTGTGTCCATGACAGCTCACATGGAGAAGATGCAGCACAAAATTAAGATGCAGTATGATGTGATGAGATGATGAGATCAGTGGCATGTAGTAAATCCTAACCCTTTCGCATTAAGATCCCTCCATAGACCCCTTGGCAACTGCAGACAGGGTTACAAGTACCCCGACCCTGGTTGGGAATCACTGGTGCAGAATATTTAAGTGGTGTTAATATGCTTGATGTTTCCCCAAATCAACACCACACCATGAATCCCCTTGCTTCCCCGTCATCCCTTCCGAGGTGTTTCAGGCTTTACCGAAGAGATAAACATGTTGCATGTGATTGCATCTGACTCTCAGTTATGTTGGAGACTCTGTACGCGTTTCCTGCTCCTGCTCTGACTTCACCCTGTGGCTCCGAGCTAACAGCAAACCCTGGCCGACCTTCAGATTGATCCTATACATTTCCCCACCTACTATTTATCAAATAATAAATCACGGCTGCTATGTTACCAGCAGTCTCTATAAAGATAAAGTGCATAGGACTCTACAATCTGTAGGAAGGCAAAGGGGCAAAGTCAGGACATCCTGAGACGGGTTCTTTTGCTTTTTCATGAAAAACTACAAGGACAAAAGATAATCCTATGAATGCTTTTCATATTTATTCAGAGAAAAATCTCTTAGGTCGTTGGAAAATATGTGACCGACTTCGGCGGTGCATGATAGATAGATGGTTCATCCAATCTCCTGCCATACAGTTTCCAATGGCAGCTTTTCAGTTGGGTCTGTGTAGGTTTGGGAAGACATGGGATCCAGATTGACTCTTTGATGAGCGTGATTTTAACATTAAAACATCGGATTCGTCAGCTGAGCGGGACTCAGAGAGAGACCGAGAGAGAGAGAGAGAAGTCAAAAAGCACAAGAGGAGACTGGCTGGGTTGAAAATCCTTACAGTCTTTACGTTACTGGTCCACGCGACGTAGAGGCAGAACGCCAACGATATAATTAGTTCCGCAGGAGCAGTGTGTTTAAGAACGATAAGCGTTGCTTTGGGTGAAGAGGAGTCAGCAGATGAGCCTTGTTATCAGTGCAGAGCAGAGGGAGAGGAGCACGCTGCTGTAATAACTTTGAGAAACAGGTGAGAGGGAAGCTGCACGGAGCAAATGATAAAAACCAAGAGATCAGGATCTGCCGCACATATACCCGCAAATACAACTTTTCATTGGAATCAGTACATTTGTAACGACTCTGAAGGCTGTTTATGCGCATGACGGGAGTGACTGCAAGCCTGTGTTGGGCCTTTTTACAGTGATTGTGCTCATACAGCCGGCAGCTTTCATCGTCTGCCGCATTCCCATGTGACTAAACACACACAGACGAGTCAGAGCCGCAGAAGAAGATGAGACAGTCGTCAGCGAACGACGGGAGGTTCTGGTGCTCACACAAGTTTAGCATCATCGATACACGCCACAATCATTATTCATGGTGTGTCGCAGTTGCCGAGCTGCTCATGGTGCAGTGCATGTCAAGACGCGCTTGTCAAGTGAGCCTGACCACCGTATGATGTGAGGAGGAGAAGACATGAGAGGGAAATCTAAAGGGGCTGCTGGGAATGCTGAACGCTGGGAGGATTTTCAAAGGAGGACACTTTCACTTTCTGATTTTCAAGAGTTTATTTTAAATACGGGTTTAAAACAAAACAGGAAATGCATTTGGAGCTCAAACTCGCGACACTATTATTGTATTGCTGTTGTTGTTTTTGACAGATTCTGTTCTTCATCAGCAGCTCAGTTGCAGTTTCTTCCCACGTTCCTTTGTGAAAGTGTTTTCACACATCACAGAGGACCTCATTACTGTAAGCTGGTTGCAGAAGAAAGCACGGGTGCAGGGTGGGAATAAAATCAGCTCCTTTTAAAAAGCATACCACTCTATTCTTTTTGTTTCTTTTTCCACTACAACCAGATGTTTCCCCCTCTCCTCTGTTAATTATTTATCTTTCCCTAAATTCTCTCCATCCAACTCTGTCTGTCTAAATATGTTTGCAGGTCAATAACATTTTGGGGAATGGAACAATTGACCACCTGTGTATGTGCATAACTTCAATTAACAATAAGAGAAAAATCACGCTGCTACTTTCTTTTAGTAAAATTCAAATAATGGACCGATTGGGGAAGGGAAAATGGCATCACATTACAAACGTTAAAGACTAAATCTCACGCAAAGTATTTCTTCTTTTTGTATGAGATTGTTTTTTGACAAAATTACCTCAAAGTAATCTACAAAGAGACGCAAAATGACCTCAAAGTAACATTGAAAGACTATTAAGAGACACAAAATGACTACAAAAATACAAAGTGACCACAAAGAGACACAGAATGACTGCAAAGAGACACTGAAATGGTTACAGAGACACAAAATGACTGCCAAGAGATGCACAATGACCAAAAAAAGAGACAAAGAGACATGAAACTAAAGCAGAGACACCGAAATGACCACAAAGAGACACAAAATGACCTCAAAGTAGCATAAAATAACTATAAAGAGACACAAGATGACCTCAAAGTAATGTTGAATGACCTCAAATTAACATTAAACAACTATAAAGAGACACAAAATGACCACAAAGATACACAAAATGACCTCAAATTAACATAAAACAACTATAAAGAGACACAAAATGACCACAAAGATACACAAAATAACCTCAAAGTAACATAAAACAACTATAAAGAGACACAAAATGACCTCAAAGTAACGTTGAATGACCTCAAATTAACATAAAACAACTATAAAAAGACACAAAATGACCAGAAAGAGACAAAATCGGCAAACAAAGAGACTGCAAAGTGACCACATAGAGACACAGAATTAATGCAAAGAGACACAGAAATGATCACAGAGACACACAAAGACAGCCAAGAGATGCACAATGACCACAGAGACACATGAAACTAATGCAAGGAGGCACCAAAATGAGCACAAAGTTACACAAAATGACCTCAATTTAGCATAAAACAACTATGAAGAGACACAAAATTGCCACAAAGACACAAAATGACCTCAAATTAACATAAAACAACTATGAAGAGACACAATATGACCACAAAGACACAAAACGACCTCAAAATAACATAAATCAACTATGAAGAGACACAAAATGACGGCAAAGTGACCACAAAGAAAAGAGTGACCCCCTCAAGAGACATGGAATTACCAAAGAGACACAAAATAACCTCAAGAGTCAAAGTGAGCACTAAGAGAGACAAAACAACTACGAGAGACGCAAGATGACCTAAAAATGTCTGCCTGTCTGAGCCCTGGGGCCCCTGGTCTAATCTCAGACTGACCGTGGAATTAGTGTTGAAGCAGAGCGGTGAGTGCTGTGCCTGGAGAGACAGCAACCTTTAATTGCAGCTTTTAAAAGGCTCAAAAACAGCATTAACACCATCCTGGGACCCTAAAGGTCCACATTACTCAGCAAAATAATGAAATGCTTGTTGTCCACGCCACAACAAAAGAGAATGAGTAATTAATTAACTAGTCCACTCAGGGCGCACTCACACTCCATCCATACCGTGCCCAAGCACACTTCACGGCTAAAGCCTAGTTCGTTTGACCAGTGTGAGCGCAACCATACCGCGTCTAGGTGCGGCACACTTGCCGGCCTCGGCCCGTTTGGGAGAGGTGGGCTTTAGTAAAGCACGTTTGCACATGTACGAGCACGAGCGTGCGCACGTGTACGAGCACGAGGTCTACAGCGGTTCTGAGGTGATTTCCTGTGCGCCTGTTGGGACATAGAAAAAAGAAGGAGGGACCATGCACGGACATTTAAAACTATGGCGGTGAAAGGTTCACGTTGGTGTGATGCGGAGGTGGAGTGTTTACTGCAGATTTGGTCGATGAAAAGATTCAAAAACAGTCGACAAGACGCACAAAAACTCTGAGGTCTACGGAAAGATCTGGAAACAAAGCCACGCATCGCCATGACGTCATCAATGCGTGTGACGTGTTACGGCGTGATGACGTATAGGCAGCAAGAAGCATTCACCGAGGCCCAGGTAGTGTGAGTACAAACGGGCCTGGAGGGGGGGACTAGGACCCTAAAGCACGGGGCACGGGACGGACGCACAGTGTGAGTTCGCCCTGAGGTTCAGAGAAGAACCTCAATGCAAGTGTAAAGCCTACTTCTGCATCTTGCCACGTAAAGGTCACTTCAGACCTGCTTTTATCACAACATCTTTGACCTTAGAGTGAATAAATCTCTGAAAAGAAAGAAGTGACAATGCTGACAGTATGTGGCATTTTTCCTTTGGTCCTCTTTCATCCGGACAAGCCCGTCCAGCAGACCTCAAGAGGTTTGATGTGGATTCCTTTCTTTGGAGCCGCTCGCCTTGTCAGAGTTATTCTTCTCTCTGGCAGAAGGTAAAAGATCACTCAGCAGGCGTTAGGTGTTCACTGCGAACAAAAAGAGTGTAAGAATGCATCGATATCAACGCAGCTGGTGCGTGCATATTAAGATTTAATACAATTTAAACATCATGACTGAAAGAACCAGGTCGTGGGTACGAGCGGTCAAAATGGGTTTTCTAAGGAGGGGGTCTGGAGTCTCCCTTAGAGAGAGGGGGAGAAGTTCAGCATCCGTGAGGAACTCGGAGTAGAGCCGCTGCTCCTTTGTGTTGAAAGGAGCCAGTTGAGGTGGTTCAGGATCATCTGGTAAGGATGAACCCTGGGCGCCTCCCTAGGGAGGTGTTCCAGGCACGTCCAGCTGGGAGGAGGCCTCGGGGAAGACCCAGGACCAGGTGGAGAGATTAGATCTCCACACTGGCCTGGGAACGCCTCAGGATCCCCCAGTTAGAGCTGGTTAATGTGGCCCGGGAAAGGGAAGTTTGGGGTCCCCTGCTAAAGCTGCTGCCCACGCGACCCGACCCCGGATAAGAGGCTGAAGATGAGATGAGATGATTTAAACATGCGAGGCTACCAGGCTGCAAACTAGGGCTGCAACTCACAAGGGCTTACTCGTTTCAATTATTTTTAAATGGTGACATTTTTGGTTCAGTTTAATTTTAAATTGGTTGAATAAAACAACACGGTGGTGTGGTGGTTGGGGCCCTTCTGTGTGGAGTTTGCATGTTGTCCCCGTGTCTGCGTGGGTTTTCTCCGGGTTCTCCGGTTTCCTCCCACAGTCCAAAGACGTGCAGGTGTTCGGTTCATTGATGACTCTAAATCACCCGTAGGTGTGAATGGTTGTCTGTCTCTGTTCGTCTCTATGTGTCCTGTGATAGACTGGCGTCCTGTCCAGGGTGGACCCCGCCTTACGCCCGATGGGAACTTGGAACCTTCTTGCTGTGAGGCGACAGTGCTGACCACTACACCACCACACTTCCAGTAACTATAATAATATCTATAGTAATGTGAATATGACTTATTAATACAGCAGAATAGTAGAAACAAGCACAGCTAAGGTGATAGATTATAACAGCAGCAGGAAGCGTCATGCAGGACCACGGCAGCAGGCACCACCACCATCAGCAGAGACCTGCGAGACGACAAAGCACAAACAACTCCGGGGAAGAAGTTGAATTAGTAACATGCATCGATGAGACATGAACGATACAGACAGAGAGGAGAGAAGCTCAGAGGATCTATGACTTCAATGCTAACATGCTCACAGTGGAAATGTCAACACACTGAAGTAGGAAGTGTTTACCACGGCTACCAATTCAGTTTGCTGATCAGTTCCCAATGCAAACAGAATTAACGACCAAACAGAAGAAAAGCTTGGTCATGCTGATACCCGGAGCAAAGTCATTTCAGTCCCACTCTTCTAAATGACTCACGGAGAGTGCAGTCACCGTGTGCAGTTCATTTAACATCCACTCTTTATTGTGCCCATCCATCACCTGTCATCTATTCAATTTAATCAGATTTAACTTCTTCTCTGGTTACTGCACGGGTGTCTCTCTGGTCGCTGTCGCCAAACCCCTCGCTCTTGAGTCAAGGAGCGTAGAGAGCATGAGTTTTGTTTTCAGTGATAGCCAGATAAGCTGCATGAAGCTTAAGTGTCTCTGGGTTTAAGTGGGATCATTCTATGGGAGGGTCAGGTCGTGTTTTATGTCTCCTTGGTTTGTTAATTTTGATGTGTCAACTCAAGGGTCCTGTTAAAGTCTACAGGATTCCTGTAGCGGCATGGATGTGTTGCTTGTCACTAGGAGGTAATATGTGTGTCTAGAGGAATGCCTATGTGTGGGCGGAGTCAAGGGTGTGTGTGTGTGTGTGTGTCACTGGAGCACTAGTCACGATACAGTTCCTATACCCCAGAGAACACACTTAGATTTGCCTGCTATCGTTCTTTATATATTAAGTTGCTCATTTTTGGTGTTAAATAGAGGTTTTATTTGGTTTGTGTCACGCCGCGGTGAGGTCTGTCCTGTCTCTGGGTTTTCTGTCTTGTGAATTTCCTGTTTTATTTTGAAAGGTAACTCTCCTCTCGTCCCAGGTCACTTGCCCTTCCTCTTGTGTCACCGGTCTGACGTCATTCCCTGATCCATGATTGTTTCTGCCTGTGTCCCCCCCCTCATGTGTATATAGTCTGTGCCCCCCCCCCCTCATGTGTATATAGCCTGTGTCTTCACCTTCCTCATGTGTATATAGTCTGTGCCCCCCCCCCCTCATGTGTATATAGCCTGTGTCTTCACCTTCCTCATGTGTATATAGTCTGTGCCCCCCCCCCCTCATGTGTATATAGTCTGTGCCCCCCCCCCCTCATGTGTATATAGTCTGTGTCTCCCCCCCCCCTCATGTGTATATAGTCTGTTTCTTCCTCCCTTCATGTGTATATAGTCTGTCTTCCCCTCCCTTCATGTGTATATAGTCTGTGTCTTCCCCTCCACTCTTGTGTATATAGTCTGCCCCCCCCCATGTGTATATAGTCTGTGCCCCCCCCTTCCTCATGTGTATATAGTCTGTGCCCCCCCCCCCCCCCCCCCTTCCTCATGTGCATGTCTGTGTGAACGGGTGAATGTGACAAACACTGTGAAAGCTCCTTGAGTAGTCAGAAGACTAGAAAGGCGCTCTATAAGTACAAGTCCATTTACCATTTACAGTGCGTACAGAAAGGCACTGAAAGCCTTGACATTTGATGCAGGTTGGCAGAATGACAGACGGCCTTTGACTGACCTCTGCTTGAACGCTGTGACGTGTCATGGTCGTACATTGGCAACCATAAATCACGGCACATTTGAACCCTAACGTCTGTAAAAGAGCAGAAAATCTGTGCTTTGGCTCACGTGAAATAACCAGAACACTTGTCTGCAAACATAAATCCACAGCACCTCCTTCTGCATGAGCTAAAGAGGCATTTGAATGACAATTAAACTACTTTGTATTCACGCTTGCAAATGCACCGCGCGTACATTATGCACGTCTCAGTATTTGGCTTCTTTGTAGATTCTGTAAGTAGTGCAGGCGCTCTCCTCCCCTGTGAGTATAACATGCATGTGGCACAGGGGGCTTCTGGGATTGAGCAGAGCCCTCGTGGTTGCTGCAGAGGACACAGCTCTCGTTCATTCGTGTTCGTGTTGTCGCCACCCGCCATCAACAGACAGCAGAGTGGCAGCTGATGTCATCTCTCCTGTCACTCATCAGACAGTCTGTCATGCCTTCACCACCATGTCAGGTGATTTTAAAACTGTTGCCTCTTGTTTTCCTGACAAGTAGCATGTCCAACTTCACTCTGGACCCTGTATTATACAGTCAGCTTCAAAGTGTTACGATGCAGCTACACTTCTTCAAAATGAGCTGATCGTTTTAACGATTATTCAGATGTATGTGACGCTGCAGATCAATGGGCGTGTGTCAGCAGAAGCTGTTAGGATGGGAGCTATAATCACATCATTAGTGCACAGCTAAGGTTTGGGTATCATGTCCCAGATAAGCTACAGTGATGGTATTTAGATTCAGATTTAAGAAGTGGTTGTTTTTGCGTTACTGATGGTTTGGTTCGGCTATGAGCTCTGATGTTTTATGATATTGTTAAGAGATGGTTATGTCTGGGAGGTCCCAGTAAGAATCTGTCAGATGAATAAACGATTTGTTGACTATTTTCAGTCACATCTATAGGAAATCTGTAGGAAATGCTGCTACACTTCACTGTACTTTACTGTAACTTACTTCAGTAAGAAAGGCTGCTACACTTCACTGTATTTTACTGTAACTTACTTACTTCAGTAAGAAATGCTGCTACACTTCACTGTACTTTACTGTAACTAACGTACTTCAGTAAGAAAGGCTGCTACACTTCACTGTGCTTTACTGTAACTTACTTCAGTAAGAAATGCTGCTACACTTCACTGTGCTTTAGTGTAACTAACTTACTTCAGTAAGAAAGGCTGCTACACTTCACTGTATTTTACTGTAACTTACTTACTTCAGTAAGAAAGGCTGCTACACTTCACTGTACTTTACTGTAACTAACGTACTTCAGTAAGAAAGGCTGCTACACTTCACTGTACTTTACTGTAACTTACTTCAGTAAGAAAGGCTGCTACACTTCACTGTACTTTACTGTAACTTACTTCAGTAAGAAAGGCTGCTACACTTCACTGTACTTTTCTGTAACTAACTTACTTCAGTAAGAAATGCTGCTACACTTCACTGTGCTTTACTGTAACTTACTTCAGTAAGAAAGGCTGCTACACTTCACTGTGCTTTACTGTAACTAACTTACTTCAGTAAGAAAGGCTGCTACACTTCACTGTGCTTTACTGTAACTAACTTACTTCAGTAAGAAAGGCTGCTACACTTCACTGTACTTTACTGTAACTAACGTACTTCAGTAAGAAAGGCTGCTACACTTTACTGTACTTTACTGTAACTAACGTACTTCAGTAAGAAAGGCTGCTACACTTCACTGTGCTTTACTGTAACTAACTTACTTCAGTAAGAAAGGCTGCTACACTTCACTGTACTTTACTGTAACTAACTTACTTCAGTAAGAAAGGCTGCTACACTTCACTGTACTTTACTGTAACTTACTTCAGTAAGAAAGGCTGCTACACTTCACTGTACTTTACTGTAACTTACTTCAGTAAGAAAGGCTGCTACACTTCACTGTACTTTACTGTAACTTACTTCAGTAAGAAAGGCTGCTACACTTCACTGTGCTTTACTGTAACTTACTTCAGTAAGAAAGGCTGCTACACTTCACTGTGCTTTACTGTAACTAACTTACTTCAGTAAGAAAGGCTGCTACACTTCACTGTACTTTACTGTAACTTACTTCAGTAAGAAAGGCTGCTACACTTCACTGTGCTTTACTGTAACTAACTTACTTCAGTAAGAAAGGCTGCTCCACTTCACTGTACTTTACTGTAACTAACTTACTTCAGTGAGAAAGGCTGCTACACTTTACTGTACTTTACTGTAACTTACTTCAGTAAGAAAGGCTGCTACACTTCACTGCACTTTACTGTAACTAACTGACTTCAGTAAGAAAGGCTGCTACACTTCACTGTACTTTACTGTGACTTAGTTCTGCAGGAAATGCTGCTACACGTTTAACACTGTTATCATTTATCGCTCCTTCTCACTTATTTAGTTTGTATTTATTTTATTTCAATCTGCTGCTAAACTGCACGCTGCGTATTGTTGTATATTGTATAAACCTGCGTTTAACCACAATGACCGTTGCACTCTGTCACACTTAGTTATTGTTTAATTTATTTTGATTTGATTTATGTTTTTATGCTTATTGTCACTCTGATCCTTTCCCACCTCTGTATTGAAACTGTTGCACGATCATTTCCCTCGGGATGAATAAAGCTTCTTGAATCTTGAATCCTCGACTCTCATTCACATCTCTATGAGGGTCATATTTCTGCCGTCAGTCGATGATCTGCCTCACAAAGCTTTAGCTGTGTTTGTCCTGCAGGAATGTCACCCTCTTCATTTCGGCAGCAGATGCTATCCGTGGTATTTGCAAACATAATGATGGTGATTATATTTATTTTGTAGTAGTTATACTCATGGATCGAGATGTCGTGTGGTAATCATTTATCGAGTAAGATATTTTGATCAAAATGCTTCATATGGCTCCGTGAAATACACACTTTAGCAGAAAGTGGAGCGAGTCTTGCCAGCAGTTTCAGACGGACCTGCCATCCGTCAGCCTTTATTAGCTTGTTTATAGTCATGTCCGGTGCTGCCAAATGTCAGACCTCTAAACGCAGCCAAGGCCTCCAATGTGAGCGGCCAAAAGCTGATGCAAACAAAGGACAAGGGTAGTCACAAGGGCCCATCACCACAAAGTGCTTCCATTTGTTGTGCGGTTGGAGGATGCCCACAAAGACACTTCAAGTGCAATCCAAGGTCTACTGCATACATCAAACTTCACTTTTACTTATTTTGCTCCTTCATCGCCTGCAAAGGTCAAGTCAAGTCAAATCGATCTTATTCATGTAGCCCGATATCACAAATCACAATTTGCCTCAAGGGACTTTACAGCCCTTACAGGGTACGACACCCTAAGTTCTCACCGTTGTTTGGGATAAAGAAAAACTTTTAACAGAGAGAAAAAGTAAAGAAACCTCAGGAAGAGCAGCTGAGGAGGGATCCAGCTGCCTGGACAGACGGACAGACGTGCAGTAGAGGTTGTGTGTACAGAATAGTCCAACTGTGATGTGGCCATTTTAACTCTACTTCCTGTAACTTTGCTCGGACCGCACCCATCTTCAAACTCAGCCTTTATTTTAGTCTCAACTACACACCTGGAAAGTCTCGTGACTGCATTCTTCACGCTATTGTGGTGAAACTGACCTGCAGACGGACTTCAACACCTGGCAAAATACTCACAGTCGCCTCTGCCAGGACCGCATTTTGCCATGATGACACACACACACACACACACACACACACAATACAATACCAGTGGTGCTGCCGTGGTTTGTAATTATTAAACAGATATGTCGTGTTTTTAAAAGATCCGTTTGGAGAAATGATTTAAAAGATGTCACTGAAGAAACAAATCATCCCGATCACAAAACCGTATAAGTTGATTGTGCATGCAGCCACTGGGCTACTCTTCAGGTCCGTTTGTACTCACACTACCTGGGCCTCGCGCAAACGCTTCTTGCCTGTCCATACGTCATCACGTCGTAACACGTCACACGCATTGATGACGTCATGGCGATGCGTGGCTTTGTTTCCAAATCTTTCCGTAGACCTCTGAGTTTTTGTGCGTCTTGTCGACTGTTTTTGAATTTTCATCGACCACATCTGCAGTAAACACTCCACCTCCGCATCACACCAACGTGAACCTTTTGCCGCCATTGTTTTAAATGTCCGCGCATGGTCCCTCCTTCTATTTTCTATGTCCCAACAGGCGCACATAAAATGACCTCAGAACCGCTGTAGGCCTTGTGCTCATGCTCGTACACGTGTGCACGCTCGTGCTCGTACACGTGCAAACGGGCTCAACAAAAGCCCACCTCTCCTGTACGGGCCGTGAACGCCCAGCTGGCTGCAGCTGGGCGTATGCGCGGAGCGGTTGCACTCACACTGGTCAAACGCACTGGGCTTTAGCCGAAAAACCTGTTTTGGCCCGGTGCGGAAGGACAGTGTGAGTGCGCCCTAATAGATCTCTGTGTTCTTTCAGCCGTCGTGCTTTTCATTCCTGCATGATGCATTTTTGGACACTACGCCGTCCAACTGAAGATCAAACTGAGTTTACGAAAATGGCCGTTTGGTCAGCTGCAAGTAAATTTAAGTAATCAATAACAGTCACGTCAAACCTGGGCCCCATCACATGTTGGAACAGCTTGTGCATTAATCGACACCTGACTAGTTATTTCTTTTATTATCAAGCGTTTGGAGGGTCCTCCCGGTGTTGGAGCCCCTGGGTTCTTCATCCCACTGTGCCTCCCGTCCTCAATCCCACACCCCTGCAATATGAAGCGCTGTTCAAAGAACAATAAAATATGGAAAGGGTAAAACTTCCCCGCAGGCCAATGCACATGTGTGTGTTTAATTCAGAGAGAAATCCAGTTCCCAGGCTCTTCAGTTCACCTATCTTAATTAACAGTGGCAAGATAACAAGGAGCGAGTTGCAAATGTGGCCTCGGAGTGGTGACTCACCCATAATACGCATTAGAATAATTCCCTTTTCATAAAAATTACATATTTCAGCTGATTGCTTTTGCGCTGCCAACCCTTCATTAGCGCTACACACAAAATGAAAACGCAGCTCTACAATGAGACAGTTTTGGACAATAGATTGTAAAGTGAATGGATGCGTAATATGCAGAGACATGTATTAAATTTGCTCATATGCATCAATTTTATTTACCAACTTTCCAAGAACAGATGTACTTTAAAACCAAATGCATTTTGGTTCATTCAGCCTCCTAACCTTATATCCTTCCTCATGTATCAGGTTCATCACTTAATACCTGACCATTTTTTCAAACTATTACCTGCAAATTCAGTCCGACTGAGGACACGGACAAAGCTGCTACGACCATTTCTAAAGCTTAATAAAGACCCTAAAAATGGAAGAGGAGAGTGACATCCCCAAGAGGGAAAAAGGCTTTCCCACTGCATTTAATATCCACTCGCCGTCTGAAATTTGAAGTGTTTAAGTCGCTGGAAGAGCAAACTCATTAATGATTTACACACTAATGTCGGGACATGCATGAAATTAATGCAGAAGGACATTTTCATAACTACTAGATAGACATTACTAGACTGTAGGGTATTTAGGGAGCTGGTTTCTCTTTCATGCATGCACATACCCACCCCGGGCTTGGACTTAATCGGGTTTGTGCCAAAAAAAATTTAAATGCAGGCCTGGAGTATGCAGGTTCATGTAGATGTGTGTGTTTTAGGCTCTAATACACAGGTCAGTAAAAGGGTGAAAAATCACCTTAGGTGCAGGAAGGTCAAATACAGACGTCAGGCCATATTTGGCGGCTCCATCTGTATTCACATTGTAAATAAGCCCTAGGTTGACACCAGAATCTATATTAAGATGTGGGGTGAGCCTTTATATTCCCTCAGACGTCCGTAGGGTGGCTCGGCTCAGCTTTGGTGGGAGCTCAGAGTAGAGACGCTGCTCCTTCGTGTCGACAGGGACAGTTCAGGTGGTCAAGACTTCAATCAGGAAGGAGGACTTACAGGCACGTCCAGTTGGTCAGATGCTGGAGAGATTATATATCTTGTGTGGACCTCAGGTAAGTTGGTTGGTTGGATGGAATCTCCCAAATTTCAGGTTTTATGCTAAGCTAAGCTAAGCTAAGCTAAGCTAATCGCCTGCTGGCTCTAGCTTTATGCAAGCAGCAACCTCCAGGGCTGAAAAATAAAAAACCCAACGCGGAAGTGCCACAAACTGCATTTCATCTAATGGCCACTTGAGGGTGGCTTCAAAATCCAGTCAATCCTCATAGACCTCCATGTTAAAATGCCGGGTGTCACAGCGGAAATACAGCCTGGAATTTATGTAATTAACTCTAAAGGGCCGTCCACATGAACACGGGTATTTTTGAAACGGTGTGTTTCTCTGCACAGTTTGGCCTTTCATCCACACGTAACCGCAGTTGTGGCCTCCTGAAACCGGAGTTTGTTGTAACCAGTTTCAGCAGTCATGTGTGGAGAAGAAAACCGAGGAAGACTACAATTTCTTGTCAACATTGTTTGACGTCCCACTGTGACGTAGACAGTCAGTAGTCTCCATGGAGACTTTTGGAGCACTCTAGATCGCCATCTACTGCTTTGGATTGTACATGACATTGTTTGAGGCGGATTTGCGGTTTTATGTGGACGGAGGAAGGGAATTGTTTTTTAAAGTTTGGTTTCAAAAATACCTGTGTTGTGTGGACTAGGCCTAAGTTCTGCTTAATCAATTAACAAGCCCCAACTACAGAGACTTCCTGGTTGATCCAGTGAGGAAGAATGGACCTCGATGGAGAGGCTACGTCCATTTTTTATACAGCCCATGATAATTTATGGTGTGGCTGCTCAGTGACAGGTGGATGTCGTAACACATAGACACTATAGACTTCATTCAGCCCGCCTTAGATCCATCCGCGCTCCACCTTTTTTCTGAATTAGCCAGGAGAAGACGGCATCAGGCACTGCCAAGATGGCGACGGCTAAAGCTTCACACGGCTTTTTAGAAACCGAATGTATTGGTGACATCACAGAGTCCATATCTTGGTACAGATATGAGAGTGGTGTCGATTCCTTTATACAACTCATGAAAAAGGGAATCATCTCTTACCTGGCCATGCTGGGTCCAATCAACACACGTGAGACCCAGTTAAATATTAACATATGGATATTAAAGGGAACAATGGTGTCATAACAAGCTGGAGACACACAACCATCCATGCTGAGAGCTCTACTGTTGAGGGAGAAAGCAGTTATGTTACACTTCCAATCAAATCAGCTAAGGTGATTAACTGGGTCATGAGTCAAAACACCCATGACGCTCATAATAACGCCTGATAGATGGTCATATGGGAGATAAAGCCATGATTACACATTGTAATGATGCAAATCAGTTGCAGGTGATTCACAATGTCAGTAATGCATCGCAGCCTCAAGACTCTCCAAAGGGTGCGTGCATGGCTCACCAGAGGCGGGAATTGCCACCCGAGGCTATAAAAAATAACATCAAACATCACTGAACACATTCAACAGTGGATGAGTTGTCATCACACCAATAAAAGAGAAAAAGAAAAATGAATGGAGGGCACAGAGACACCATTATAATATCCTCCAGCAGCATTTCTGTGAGCAGAGTTGTCGGGGATGAC
Organism: Echiichthys vipera; assembly: GCF_963691815.1. Lineage (NCBI taxonomy): Eukaryota > Metazoa > Chordata > Actinopteri > Perciformes > Trachinidae > Echiichthys > Echiichthys vipera. The sequence goes on from NC_139839.1 coordinate 2,789,856, forward strand.
AAGCCTCTCACAGAGTGGGCTCGGGTGTCAGCGGGGGGTCCTGTCCTGACCGAGCATGTGCAGGGAGTGGAAAAAGCTGTGCACAGCGAGGGAGACAGCTGCTGTTTTGATGAGGGTAACCCTTTTGAGCATGAACAGTTTGGGGTTTTTTTCTGAATCCTTCCAGTTTTGCAGTTTAACATGACACCAAACATAGAGTCTGTCTAACGTGGCGGCGTCGGAGATGAATAATGGAGGGGAGGTGAAGAGAAGAGAAGGGGAAAGGTCCCTTTAATCTGCGTTCTTTCTCATTTCCACCAGGGGGGGGGCAACACAAAAAGATGCCTGAATGTATAGAAGTCAATGAGAAAATTCTCACTTGATTTATTCTCTCAGTAAACATTTTCCTAATGAGTTTATGGTCTCAATCTCTAGTTTCAAGTCTTCTTCAATTAAATGCAGCATGATGTTCATTTAGACAACACGGTGGTGTGGTTGTGAGCACTGTCGCCTCACAGCGAGAGGGTTCCTGGTTCGAATGGCTGGGGCCCTTCTGTGTGGAGTTTGCATGTTCTCCCTGTGTCTGCATGGGTTTTCACCGCTTTCCTCCCACAGTCCAAAGACGTGCAGGTGTTCGGTTCATTGATGACTCTAAATCACCCGTAGGTGTGAATGGTTGTCTGTCTCTGTTTGTCTCTATGTGCCCTGTGTTAGACTGGCGTCCTGTCCAGGGTGGACCCCACCTCACGCCCGATGTCAGCTGGGATCGGCTCCAGCCCCCCGCGACCCCGACAGGGACAAGCGGTTGAAGATGAATGATGTTCATTTAGTAAATTATGGTCCCATTTAGAGCCAATTAGACCATAAAGCAGGGGATGCTTTAGGGCGGGGGCCATGTTGTGATTTATGGGTCACTGTACTAGCAACAGGACAGTGGTTTAGCGACACATGTACACTGTGTACATTAAAATAGCCATGAACTTGTTTCTGGGTGTTGTCTGTGTTAAAGTCTCAGGACTTTGACCCTCTCACAGTGTTTTCACTTCATCACAGCTCATTTTAACATGGTGGTCGCCTGAAAATGTCTTGATAAGATCGGCTGCACCTTGGTAACAAAGCTAACATAACCTAGCAAGCGCTAGTGCTGTTAGCTGGTAACTTAGAGGGAATTTGGTGATTGTCGACTGGCTCTGTATCACTGCAGTGAGCGGCGCCAGCAACCGGAGCTCACCAGTAATAGTCTACAGGATGAATTAAGTGTGAATTACACACTTCTAGGAATCTACAAGTGAAAGTCCATATTTGTGCATGATGGTTTATACAGCTAAATAGTAAATGAAAGTGACTTTGATGCAGTAAGAACGTTTGGGCTAGTCCAGAAACCAGTGAGTGACATCACAGTAGCTGCGTCCTGACCCATTATACAGTCAAAGTTACAGATGCAGAGCTGATACTCTGAGGAGGAGGACGCAGATGTTGGGAGCTGTGGTGCCCTTTCACCGATACTTGGATCTGACCAATCTGGAGATTCTGCTTTACGATGAAGCATGCACGCTTAAAGGAGCTGATGGGATTAAAACTGTACCTTGTACAAGTTCATGTGACAAAAAAAGATGAATTGATGAAGAACCTTTTTTCTGCAATATTTACATTCCACAGTCGGCATATGGCACCTTTACCATGCTCCCCATAAACACACTAGTGCTAATCGGGCACTGTGACTGTTGTGTGGATGCCGTTCATTAGTGAACCTTTGCGGGGCATCTAAACAGTACGCAGCCATTCATACCAATCTAATGCTGAGGCTTTGCGTAAGAGCTACGAGGGATGTGACAGCTGGGGAAATAAGTGAAGAGCCAGTCGGACGCCTATTCTTGCCTTCTGTCTGTCTCCGGGAATGACATTTGTGTTCCTCTGATGGATTATAAAGTCATTTATTAATGTATTTTTTCAAATAAAAGGTTTTATTTGCAGCATATGTAATGCAATGATATTTTTTACTGCAGGGATTATGGCAAGGCTGAGGGAACTTATTAATATTGGAGTCAGGTGATTAGAGAGGAATAAATCATATAAACTGCAGACAGCTTGATTCAGAGAGGGCTCGACTTTGCAGGAATAACATCTGTGTGCTCAGAAGAACATCAGATAAACGTTGGCAGATGACAACACCGGGATTTGTGTATCACCTCAATTATGTGTGTGTGTGTGTGCGTATGGAGGGGGGGGGGGTGACCAGGCTAACATGAAAGCCTGTAATTATCCACTCAGTGAGTTAACCTTGACCCTGGAGCGTAAAGAATAGACACAGTCTTAACCGTATGACCGAACTTTAAGTAGAAACACTGTGACGAGAGCCAGAGAGGCACAAGAACCTCACTTCAGTTGATCAAAAATACAGTTATACAAATACAGGATGTGGACACCTGAACACCACACCCAGATGTGATTGTTGGATCTCATTTGGAAAACCATGCGTGGAAATGAATCTGCTGCTATAACAGCCCAGGTACAAGCCGCTCAGTGAGGCTGAGCTACATGCTAACGTTAGCTTGCTAATGTAGTTGATCCCACTATGTGTTGTGTTTATTAAGACGTTGCCTCAGCGGCAGTGTACCCACGCCTTCTTACAACAAAGTACATGCAAAAGAGGAAGTAAAGCTCACGTGGGCTTAGCAGAGAGCATTTTACAAATTAAAACCACGATAGCACTTCCCGCTACAGCCAATCTCTCGTTTGAACATCGGTGAGAAATCTTAAGCCCAGTTCAGACCAAAGATTCACAACGCAACAAAACTGTTTTAAAACATCACATGTGAAAGTTGCGGCGATGTGAACTGACCCGTCTCGTTGCAAATCTAGCCGGCTGATGTTGTCTCCAGCGATTCAGCTTCCCCCGGCTCAGTCTACTCTGCTGTTGTGCTAAATGGAAGTTATGCTAGTGCTAACAGGAGTCTGAATGCTTTAAAAGAACAGAAATTAGTTCTAAGATGAAGTGTGTGGCTCTTAAAAGAGCTGTTGTCTTGTATTGAGATCAGGCCGTCAGTGATTTAACCTCTGTAGCTGTACAGGTGCTGCCCTGAGGATCAGACCGGAGATACGCTTCACTCTGCACGGACGGCTTTCTTCTTCTTCTTCTTCTGGATTTCTAGCAGACTAGATGCCTAAAGGCCCGTCGCTGCCATGCACAGTTAATAGTCATATCTATTATATCATATTAATAGGAACAGTCTGGTTTCCCCCAAGTCTGCAACGATGGCGGCTTTGATGATCCCCTGGATGTTGATGATGCGGCACGGTGATGTCGCTTGAAAAGTTCTAATTTTTCAACTTCAAGTGACACATGTGATGAGACCTTTGATGCGATGATCGCTTCACTCTTATCGCCCGAATCGCGTAGCTGGACATCGCGTGTCATCGCGTCTTTGCAGCTTGTCGTTTTCATTGCTTCCATCGCTTTTGGTACGAATGCCCGGTAAGAAACATAAAAAAGACGACAAATATAACAATGAAAACACAACCTCTTCAAAATAAAAGTCATACCACTGCTACACTAACACGCTCGCAATGAAGATGTCGACATGTGATGTTAAAGTTACTACAAGGAAACTTTCATTTCGCTCTCTCCTCATTCACACTGATGTGTGTGATGTCACCATGACAACAAACAACAATTTTGTTTTGTACTATTTGAATTACCATTCGAAAACAGCTCAATGCCCCTCGAGTCCAATTCAAGTTCTAATGGAAATTCTTTTGTGATGTTTAAGACAAAAACCAAAACAACTGTAGACATACCTTCGAGTGGGCGGCCGCAGCAGTGGAAAATCGTGTCCAGCGGCTAACATGCAATGGAAAAATGCCAAAATATACCAAAGTCAGCTGTGTAAAGCCTCAGCAGAAAGAAGATGATGAGTTGTAACAAACTACAGAGGGAGAGCACCGTGATCCTCGCCTCCACAGACATTATTAGTCCTTGGGAATCGCTCTATGACCTTTTAAGGCTGATTACATTCGTGGTTCGGCATCACAAGTGGCTCAAGTTGTGCATGTTCTCGGTGTGTGACAGGGTCAGGACTTTAATCTCGACCCAAAAAATCAATCAAACCTGTACAGAGGAAATCAATGCCCATTAAGAGGCACCAGGAGAAAAGTGCAGGATACAGGGAAGAAAAAACAAGCCTGCTCCGTGTTTGTGTCGCGGCTGTTACAAAAACTATTTTCTTTAGGACAGGGTTGTCAAACATAAGGAGCCAGGCCACCGAAAGGGTCCAATCCAGCCCGCTGGATGACTTTGCAAAGTGTGCCGGACACGCTGTGTGTGTTTGATACAGCAGGTAAACTGCACGTTCAAGATAAAGTATCACAATCTAATTACTGCTCAAATCATTTATTCACAAACTCTGTAAATATTCACAGCCGCCGCGCTAATCCAAGTCCATTTCAAGAGAGTCCATTTCCTCCGGAGTGTTGCGCGTGTCCGCAGGTCTCTCCGAGTCGAACTGTTCAGGAGGATCGTCCTCCAAACAGCTGAAGAACTCGTCTTCCTCCCAAGGTTCAAAACAAAGTGTAAACTCTTCAGGTTGTTCTGAGAGTAAACTCTCTGGTAGCAGCGGATGATCAGTGTCGGGCTCCGTCCTCTGCAGAGGCCGATTCAAATGCTCTGGTTTGTTTTTACTCTCAGTGGCAACCGCAGCTTCTGTTGTCACCTGCCGGGTCGGTTTATCGGCTTTACCTTCCGGGCCTGACGTGGCGCTCAGCTCTGCGTTGACGTCGCCACACTCCGCTCTGCTGCCCTCCGCGGGACCTGCGGCGCTGCTGTTCCTTTCATCTTCTTCAATGCTTTTTGCCTGAGCTTCAGCCTCGGTCTCCTCAGCTCTGATCTTCTCGAGCAGTCTTGCGTACTTCAGCCCAAATCTGTCCTCCTTTGGACGCAGCTTCAACGCCGACGTGGACACCTTTTGAGGAGTCGTGGGACAAATGTAGCCTTCATAGACGAGGTTTCCGTCTCGCCTGCTCATCGTGTAAACAGCAATATTGTCGCATCTCAGAGTCGACTGAACACCAGAGTGCACAGGAAGAGCAGCCCACTCCGCTGGCATCTTACATAGCACATATTTTTTTGTTGAGGAAGCTGCAAAATGATCGCACAAACACAATAGTATGGGTTAGATATTGCTCATATTAAAATGTATGCACTTTTTAATGTTTAAAAGGTTTATAATGCCGACCTACAGGAGATAAACTCAAGAGAACAATTCATTTTGAAAGTAAAACAGGAAAGAAAAATAAATGAACAAAGCATTAGGTAACGACTGTCACGCTAACGACGTTGACCCACCATTATATTAAACTATATTTATAGGAACAGTCTGGTTTCCCCAAAGGACTGCAACAATGGCGGCTTTGGTGATCCCCTGGATGTTTCATGGAGAACTTTTGTGACGCGGCACAGTGATGTGGCATGAAAAGTTTGAATTTTTCAACCTTAAGTGATGCGATGAGGCGATGAGGCTACACTCTGATCGCCCGAATCGCGTAGCTGGACATCGCGTGTCACTCTAACAATCTAAAAAAGTAACAGTGTGCTCATTTTGCTCTAAACTTTGATTTACACTTTTGATTTAACCAACAGTTTCTGAGAGAAGTGGAGGAAAGTAACTTCTGCACCGGTGTACAGAAGATCTTAAGTGCACGGTCACACACGCGTGCACATACCGAGGCGCTTAACGTAGCTGTATCACCAGTCTGACGGCGTTCGCTGGTATTATCCCTGTCGATACGGATGTGGTCGGCTGCAGTTTCCGGTCTTTTCGTGGTGCTTTTACTGGGTGATCTCCACCGAAATGCAAGTAGAATTTATTTACACACTTCTAGCACTCTACAAGTGAAGTTTCATATTTGTACATGGACATTTACTCGTCAAATTAGTAAAATAAAGTGACCTTGGTGAGAGAAAGCAGTCAGAACGTTTGGGCGTTGCTCAGCCTAAGCGGCTCAGGTGGTGGTTTACATTCAAAATGGAAATGAAGAGGACATAACGGTTTATTTTGGAGCTGTTTAAGCATGTGCTTTTATTTTGAAGGACTGAAGTTTGGTCCTGGATGTTTTGACAGCACTGAAAGTAATGTAGACCACAAGCAGCTCCAGTGTTTACGGCGAGGAGATCGGGGTGTCCGACTAGAGAGGAGCACACGGCTTATTCACTGGTGTTAGCGTCCTTTTGACCACTCTTGCAAACGCGAAGATAAATCAGGCCGTTAAAACGATATTTAGTTCCAAAGATAAGAAGTTAGACTTTAGTTTAACACCATTAAATTAACTCTAAACACTACAACATCATTTATATTTGCAGGTTAAACACAAAGTTTGATAGAATTTAGTCAAAAACTGCCCGTCTGGTGGCACAGATGCGTTATTTCACGCTGGTCAAAGTTCACTAAAGTTGAACTCCACACACTTTTGCTTTGTCACCGGGAAGCGAATGTTTTATCTGTAACCTTTGTTCGCACAAAACCGAAGTGAAAGGGAGGCAAATCTGTGTCCTAAGAGTTAAAGGTGCTCCGTACAACATGATTTCAATGGTTTCAGCTGTTAAATGATGAAAATCAAAACTCTTAAACGTAGAGTCCCACTCCTCCCACATGTTAAAGTATTTAAAACTACTCTGCTATGATTAATATTTTGTTTAACGTGGATTTCCCACATGGAAAGTAAAAAAAAGAGAGAGAAACCTCAGATGGAGCTGAAGAGCGCGTCCGTCTTTAAATGAACACGGCGCTAAATGTTCCATTTAATTCGACTTACCCGTTTCTGATGCGTCTCTACTTTGGTCCATGACGGTGGATCTCTGTGGATGTCCTGCAGAAACTAGATTGGTAAAAAGTCATCAGTGAAAGAACCCACTGAAGAGAGATCTGTGGAGCAAATGTAAACAAACTGCTCGTCCCAGCAACGCAGTTCAAAACACAACAGTGGAATAAAACATGCAGCATTCTATGACATATTCAAGTCAATTCAATTTTATTTACAGTGCCAAATCATAACAAAAGTTATCTCAGGACACTTTACAGAGTAGGTAAAGACCACACTCTATGACTTATTTATGATTTACATAGACCCAACAATTCCCCCGTAGAGTACGATGGCGTTGAAAACCTTCACTATAACAGACAGGAACGTCAGACAGACCCAGCTCTGTGGAGGACGCACATCTACAGACCATCTAATCTAACCATTCACACACCCATACACAGCACGGGGAGCAATTCGGGGTTCAGTGTCTTGCCCAAGGACAATACGACATGTGGGCAGGGGGGGGTGGGGGATCAAATCACCGATCTCTCGAATGGAGGGTGACCCACTCTACCACTGAGCCACAGTCGCCCCTAGTACACACTACTAATCACATTCACCCACTCATACAGTGGATCTACAAACCATCTAATCTAACCATTCACACCACATTCACACACCCATGTAGCACAGGGAGCAATTCGAGGTTGAGTGTCTTGCCCAAGGACAGTTCGACATGCAGACCGGAGGAGCCGGGAATCGAACAGATGATCTCTCGAATGAAAGACTACCAGCTCTGCCTTTGAGCCACAGCTGCCCATACTGTGTAAATCCCGTAGTGCGGGAAATCCCGTGCAAACTAGTCATTTATATTACAGACGTCCTGAGGTAAGACTATTTTACCCCAAGTCCCCACATCAAACTAATCCCGTCCGCACAGGGGTTTCGCTCGGGCTGCTTCCTCAGGTTGTCTCCATACATCCTAAAGAAGGCGCGAGTGTTTTTTTTTTTTTTAACTGAACCAACTAAAATAAAGGGTTTCTAACTTTTTCAAACCCACCTGAGTGCCTTTACTTTTCTCTTTCAGGACTTTGGTGTTTGTTCTATGCCAAGATTAAAAAATGAATTATATTTGAAACCCTGCTTTCTTTTCCTGTCCTTTTTCCTTTTATGCCATTTGATGTGTGTAAGATATTGAACCCATGTAACCTTGTAAAGCATGTTCCATGTTGCATCTTTAATAAACAAATTAAACTGTATCTTGGTTGACAGACACCAGAAAAGCCATCATGACCACTCACACAGCGGATGCATTTAATGCATTACAATAAAAGTAATAAAAATGAATTGCATTAACAAGCAAGGACTCAGACACTGAGCTGAGTCACCCATTTCTCAGGCCTGTTTGTTGCACATCTCATTACTGCCACTGCTCATCTCTTTCTCCATTGGCTCTGGACGTATGGTCTTCTATATTTAAAAGCAGAGGACTGGAGGGACCTTGGGCTTGGACTTTCTTGGTAACCTGCCAGCTCCAACGGTCATCTATCCCGCGTGTCAGTCAGGCTCTGCTCTTTACCCAATTTGCACAACTATGGCTGGGATTTTTTTCCCCATGTGAGCTGCACAGCGGCTGCTTCTCCCCAGGGCAACGATAACAACTCCAAATTCCACCTAAAGCTATATTTCACGCTAATGAATTAATGTACCCCTTCCCCATTTCCAGCCTGGAAATATGCTCCTCTCCCGAGCCCAAAATGAAAAATCAAATCAGTCTTGTCATTTGCAGCTGATTTGTTAAGGTCCCAGCTCGCTTCCCCTTCTTCTACTTCTTCTCCTTCTCCCCTCGGCGCGGCTGATGAGACGGCGCAGCTGTATTCCCGTCAGAGATTCTGATAACACCAAATTAAATGCCGTCTGAGAGAGTCGGGCCATTAATATGGAATCACAAACGTCAAGCTGACTCAGATCAATAAATTAAACGCTGTATGAATTCCCCATCAAACCAGCGGCACCATCTCGCCGCCACGTTACAAATGAAGAGGCTGACTTTTAAAGGACGTCACTGCTGTGTCCGCTCCGTTACTCCAAGACTCATAACACCTTTTAAAAAATACCTTACAAATGACTAGAACTAGAATTTCCTCCGCCAACCGGTCGAGTTTACACCTGTAAAAACTACTCTCATCATCTCATCTCATCTTCAGCCTCTTATCCGGGGTCGGGTCGTGGGGGCAGCAGCTTTAGCAGGGGACCCCAAACTTCCCTTTCCCGGGCCACATTAACCAGCTCTAACTGGGGGATCCTGAGGCGTTCGCAGGCCAGTGTGGAGATCTAATCCCTCCACCTGGTCCTGGGTCTTCCCCGAGGCCTCCTCCCAGCTGGACGTGCCTGGAACACCTCCCTAGGGAGGCGCCCAGGGTTCATCCTTACTAGATGATCCTGAACCACCTCAACTGGCTCCTTTCAACACAAAGGAGCAGCGGCTCTACTCCGAGTTTCGTTCGTTTTAAGCTCCTGATTTATCTTTGTGTTAACCAGAGTGGTCAAAAGGGCGCTAACACCGCTGAATTAGCCGTGTGCTCCTCTCTGGTCGGACACCCCGACCTCCTCTCCGTAAACACTGGAGCTGCTGGTCGTCCACATTAACATCAATGTTGTCAAGACATCCAGGACCAAACTTCAGTCCTTCACAATAAAAGCCCATGCTTTAACAGCTCCAAAATAAAGAGTAAAGTCTTCTTTTTTTCCATTTTTAATGTAAACCACCACCTGGCAGACCAGATCCGTCCGGACAGGGATAACACCAGCTACGCCGTCCTCCTCTTGATACAGTTACATTATATTAAAATGGCATCAGAACTCCTTTTTCGGGGTGATCACTGTGTCTCTCCATGTTTCAGGCCCCTGTCACAGTAAGCTAGCTGTCTCTGTAACAATGTCCCTGTAACCTGTGTTGTGATTGACATCATGAGAGGAACTCGCAGAGATTTGTGGAGGAACCTGCTGTTGTGACTGTATATTACATGTGAGGCTCACACTGTGGCTCAGTGACTGCGTATAGATGCACTTACTTTACCTTTTAAATGTCAACTCTGACAATAAGATGGGCCCTTTTTTTGGCTGATTTCCAGGAAAAAAACAAACACTCTCCAGAACAGAAAACGGTAAATATTCATATTTGGCAAGATATCAAACAAGTTTTTGCACGATATCCTTCGAACCTGTTGATGAGAATACATCGAATGGTGCCACGCACGGGACGAAGTCATGGGACAAAGTCATGGGACGTGCGGTTCCAAAACTTAGACGGGTGTAAACTACAAAACTAACTGTGATGGAAATAGATAATATTGTGCTCATGCGGAACCCAAAAGCTCACACAGCATGAAGCTTAGTGAGAAAGTACCTTTTAAAACCTCTCATCAGAAGGATCTCAGCTGCAGCTAAAAGACTCACAGGTCGCGTCACGCATCTGCTGCCGTCACCGACCAGCCAGTGGAACGAGAGTGCCGCCACTTAAGAATCAATTAGAAAAATCAATCCCAGCTAATTTCTTATGATTGTTCATACTTCTGCGTGCAAACAGAGGGAGGTGGAAGGTCAGTGAACATGTGTGGCAGATCGTTTTGTCTCCTCAGTTATCCGCTCAAGGTGCCTTTGTGATGGAGGAAGCATCTTCTCCCTGTGAATGTCTCTGTTTTTCTGCATTTATAGCATGACGGTTTTCTTCTGTGTGTGTGTGTGTGTGTGTGTGTGTGTGTGTGTGTGTGTGTGTGTGTGTGTGTGTGTGTGTGTGTGTGTGTGTGTGTGTGTGTGTGTGTGTGTGTGTGTGTGTGTGTGTGCCTGTTGCCTGTTGCAAATCCGTCAGTGTGATCGTCTTTTTTCTCCCCAGCCAGAGCCAATTGATTCTCCACAGGCTGGTGGGCCGGGGAGCACTGCGTTCTGTCAGAGCCTCGAATGAGATGGTGGGCGGATGGATTCCTCCATTGTGGCGAAGGGGGGGGGGGGCACACAGCAATAGGTTTCACATTAAACTAAATTAAAACCTTCAATTACCAAAAAGCAATAGCCTGAAAAAATGTGCCGTGCTTTTTCTTCATAATTGATTTTGATTTTCAAAAAAAAAACTAAACACCTAAAACGGAGGTGCAGCTCTAGCGGGGGTCACTGAATGAGACCTCAGGGATACTTCAGCGTAAACCGCGGCCAGTCTCGCATGGCCAAGAACAATCTGGCAAAGGAGTGAGTGTGGCGCGTGGGATTATATGCTGGGCTGATTGCATGTGATGAGAGGCAGCTGTGTGCACAGGTGAGTAGAGTGAGCTGACGAGGTGGGTGTGGCTGAGAGGATGAGCAGGGCAGAGGCAGGATCAATGGAAAACTACTGAGGGCTGGGTGACTGAACTGTGACACTGGGAGCGTCGTGCTTTTGGCGCATAAGGCTACCCGGGCAAGTGACGCCAAAGCGTGCGTACGAAACAACGGCATGTGATGAGTTGGGATGAGAACGGGCCACAATGATCTTCAGCAGAAGGTCACGGGCTGGTGTTGGATCCGGGGACTCGACCTTAGTACGCAGTCTATGGTGTTTAACTCAAGTTTAAGGATGTAGGACATTATTTAATTGAGTCTTTTAATGTGTAGGTATGTAGATCTTTTCAAAGGTGCGTTCATGTTGAAATAAATATACGTATACGAGTAGAAACCTGGGATTGGCGTGTGATGGGAGAAGGTGAAGCGCTGCAGGACGGGTGGTGTTACAGAGAGCCGGATGTAGTAACGACATAATACGGCTGAAAATCAAACCTCATGGATACGACGCTGTAATCCATCTAGGCGTGTTTCCTGAAGCGCTGTGGTTGTGGACAGCTGCTCAGGTCAAAGACACACACACACACACACACACACACACACACACACACACACTCCACTCTCATCCCTTTCAAATCTTATTTACACACTCCAGATAACATCCTCTGAACTGAGCCGACGGCTAAAAAATTGGAAACTTCACTCAAGCGAAGAGAAATATCTATTTGAATGTCTAATTCCGATCAGCGATGTGCTGCACGCTTCCCTCCGCTGCTCCCTTGATCTTTCAGTCATTTAGCGCCAGTCCACTTCCACGCTTCCTCCTCGGCGGGTTCTGGGAGGAAGAGAGATGTAATTCTCACAGTCGATAGCCTGGCATCACAAGACTGATCGCAAATGCGTATTAAGTGCAGAGCGAAATGCTTCTGGACGCAGTGGGATAGACCTGCAGACCAATCACAGCATCAAAACGGCAGAGCGGGAAAGAAACTCTCTCAGGTTAAAGCTTAACGGGAGGCTAACATGTGCATCTAAAAATATGTTTTACAAGTCAATTTGCATCTGTTTGTGGTGGTTTTTGCATCTATTTTTAGACATTTTGCATCTTTTTGAGGTGGTTTTGCATCTATTTTTAGTCATTTTGCATCTTTTTGAGGTGGTTTTGCATCTATTTTTAGTCATTTTGCATCTGTTTGTGGTGGTTTTGCATCTATTTTTAGACATTTTGCATCTGTTTGTGGTGGTTTTGCATCTATTTTTAGACATTTTGCATCTGTTTGTGGTGGTTTTGCATCTATTTTTAGACATTTTGCATCTCTTTGTGGTGGTTTCGTATTTTTTTTTTTATCATTTTCCATTTCAGCGTGGTTGTTTTTCTCTCTGTGGTCATTTGACATCTAATATGTGTCTTTGTTGTATTTTTTTGTGTCTGTGGTCGTTTTGTGTCTATTTTCAGTCATTCAGCATCTCATCGTGGTCGTTTAGCATCCCTATAGTCATTTTTTGTCTATTTGTGGTCCTTTTTGTTTGCTTTGTGTCATTTAGCATCAGACAGACAGACAGACAGGCGTATAAACACCTGGCAGAATACTCCTCTGTCGTTATTCTAGCTACAGTATTTGTCTCCAGAACCACATTGTGCCATGATGACACACACACACACACACACACACACACACACACACAGGACTCACACAGTGAAGACAATGCCAGCGTCCCTGTCGCAGCTGGAAACAACCTTGCACATCCATCAGTGACATGTCATGCAGAACTGTCAATTTCATTACACCATTGTCTAAACTTGTTTTCACATGTGAGCAAAAATGATTACATGGCCATCACTGATATAAATGGATAACGACTGCTCTCCCCTCTTGCCAGGAGCTTTCCTTTTCATCTGTTCTCTCTCTCCCTCTCTCTCTCTCTCTGTCCTTCGTTCTTCATGCGTCTTCATCTATCCTCGGCCCGCTCCGGCTCTCCCTGTAACCTTGTTCGTTTGCTTTAATATTCATGGTGATTGAACCTGAGGGGAATTCAGCGTGTCTCTCTAATTTATGTGAGATTGGCTTCATTATTCACCCGGCAATTCTGATATGCGTCACAGGATTGTCGAGTGAACATATGAGAGAGGAAGTCCATAGAAAGCTGCTCTCAGGTTCGCTGTGCTTTATGAAGTTCAACTTCTAAAGAGTCGACTGATCGTCTAGCCCTCGGGCAAATCACTCTGTACTCCTCTTTTGTCATTTCTGCACCTTTTGCACTTTCTCTCTCTCCCTTCTTTCACTTCATTATTCTCTTTTATTTAGCCGTGCTGGCGGCGTGGCGTGGCTCTCTGAATGGCAATGACAGTCTGTTGTTCTACCACCGTAGTCCGGACTGATACATCCTACATGTTGGATTTGGATTACCATGAAATCTTCGTGGTTCCCAAACAATTTATCCTGATGACTTTTGCCATCCATTCTTTAAGTCGTGACGTAACACCCTTTTTAAGTTCTCATATTTGGTGCGGTGCTATGTTCACATTGGCGGAGTCGTCATTTGACCTCTTTCCTATCGGTGAAAAGATGCCTCACAAAAAAAAGAAGTGATCGTAAAAGGTTCATAGGTTCGGCCGTTGTTTGATTCGTTCTACGGAGCAGTAAAAAATAGACTCAAAGACCAGATGGTGTCCGTATGAGGTTGACATTTATAGTTGTGAGCAAGTAAAAGTGCTTAACGTATCCTCATCAGCAGATTTAATGGATATCGTGCGAAAAGTTCTGCCCAAAAAAATCGCATGACATCTTGGTGTGGTGGTTAGCACTTTCGCCTCACAGCGAGAGGGTTCCTTTCTGGTATGAATCCCGGCTGGGGCCCTTCTGTGTGGAGTTTGCATGTTGTCCCCGTGTCTGCGTGGGTTTTCTCCGGGTTCTCCGGTTTCCTCCCACAGTCCAAAGACGTGCAGGTGTTTGGTTCATTGATGACTCTAAATCACCCGTAGGTGTGAATGGTTGTCTGTCTCTGTTCGTCTCTATGTGTCCTGTGATAGACTGGCGTCCTGTCCAGGGTGGACCCCGCCTCACGCCCGATGTCAGCTGGGATCAGCTCCAGCCCCCTGCGACCCCGACAGGGACAAGCGGTTGAAGATGAATGAATGAATGATTGATCTTAGGAAACGGCAAAAGGAAGTTGACTGCGACTCTACCACGGACGGAACAAAAATGTGGATTTTGGATGTTTTCTTTCTACGCGCCTGAAAGAAGACGTGTTGAGGGAAAACTGCCCAAAATCTAAATTTGACCAAATGATGATTTTGCCCCTTAACACTACAAAAAGAGAGTGAAAGATTAACAAAGTGGAAAAACATGGATTTGGTGTGATTTATGATTGTGATGAGTTTAGTAGTTAAAACCTCCTTTACATTTCCACTTGGCTGAAATTTTCTATCACACAAAATGTCTAAATCGATACCGTACTCCAGCAAAACCTTTGTCTCGTCTCATATCTGTCGCCTGTCTCCGTCTGTCCCTTCTTCCTTCCTTACCTTTCCTTGACATATAAGGTCTACTTTCATGCACGCTGACACATTTCCCTCTGTGTTATCTTTCCCTTTTCACCTCACTATGCTAAGAAGGGCATTTGTATTCCACAGTCAGGTTGGCAGGGTACGCTTATCTCTTCAGGGGGCCTTTGAAAAGGCTCTGATTCTGCATGAAAAGGAGATTTTGAAAGGCAAACTCTGACATCTCATGACACAGTTCAGAGCGAGGGTTAACCAGACAGCGATTGACAGCAAATCAACCTACACCTGGTTATGATGATGGATGAAGTCTTTGGTGCAGCACGAAACAAAGCACACTGGGTCTTACTACCTCTAACTGGTGCCCTTGAACTGTGGAAAAGAACTGAAGCACTTTTTCAGGTTTATGGCGAGGCGTTAAATTAATTAAATGCACAGGTTACGGTCTGCACAGCTCAGCAACAGCAGCTATAGCAACAGGCTGTTTGCTGCTAGCAGAGGCGCTAACATTAGCTTGTTGCTCCTGACGTGCATTTCCTGGCTCGGAAGTATTTAACTGTCGGAGAGTTGTCTTAGCCGTGTGCTCCTCTCTGGTTGGACACCCCGACCTCCTCTGTCGGAGGTCGGGGTCTTTATGAACCTGCAATAATGCTGAATCGTCAATATACAACAACACAACAATAGACTGTGTGAACCATAGACAGTATAAAAAATGGAAGTAGCATACCCATCCGGGTCCGTTCTCTCAACTTGATCCAATCGTCAGAGGCTAGCTGTCACTCAAGAGGCCACGCCCCTCATTATTAATAAACTTTAACCTCCAATAAAATAAAAACTAGCCTGGTACAAACAAATTCATCCCCCTCAGTGTTGTCATGGAGATATGACCAAAACATACAGACTAGAATGACTTAAACAGGTTTAATGATGCTGTGAAAACGTCCTGTTTAACATGGGGGTCAATGAGAAACTGCTCCATTGTGCAAACTCCCCTAGTGGACAATCCGAGAACTGTTTTGACACTTCCTGATTGGATCAACCAGGAAGTCGCTGTGGTGGGGGCTTGGTGTGAACATGTATGGCACCTGGAGCATACCTCATTGTTTTCTTGCACTTAGTCCTGTGTGTTGTGTGTTCCTGTGTGATGTGTGTTCCTGTGTGATGTGTGTGTGTGCATCTGCCTGACACTCTGCTGACAGCCGTGCGATGTGTGGACAGGCTGCAGGCCCGGGCACATTTCTTCCTGCTGCCCTCCTGGATAATGTTTTCTCTGAGATGTTAAAGCTGTCAGGGCTTCTCTGCTTACTGGGGCATATATCATCTACGAGCGGCTCCTCTGCTCCCACCGAATCACTCTTTCACTCTTTTGTTCTATGAAAATGCGCATCCCCCTTTTTCCTTCGCATCGTCTTCATAATGATCCCCCACGGGGAGTTACTTTCAGAAAGGAAGCCAAATTGGGCTCACGCAGACACACTGATTCACTGACCTTTTATGAACTGTTTTTCTCTGTGTGACTAGATAAAGTTTGATTATTGTAGAACTGAGCAGTACTGCAGTGGTTTTCCGTGTCATGCTCTTCACATGACTGTTAAAAGAGATGGACGTAGCCACTGTGACGTCACCCATAGGTTTGTGCCTCCAATTTGTGTCGCCATTTTTATACTTTTAAACCAGATGTGACCATATATGAAGGAGAGGGCAGAGCTGGCAGTATCGTTTCAATAGCTAAAGAGGCAAACCGCTGATTTTAAGCTAGCTAACATGAGTCATACGGCAAGAGTGGCTTGAAATTCAATTCAATTCAATTTTATTTACAGTGCCAAATCATTACAAAAGTTATCTCAGGACACTTTACAGACTAGGTAAAGACCACGCTCTGTGACTTATTTATGATTTACATAGACCCAACAATTCCCCCAATTCCTCCCTATAACAGACAGGAACGTCAGACAGACCCTCGCTCGCTAGTTCACAGGTAAAGTAAGTAATAACCAGATCAAGCTACCAACACCTTGACCAACTTCACACAGAGCACCACCGGAACCAATGAAAACATAATAAATAAATGTAACTATGGTTCTATTCATCCAGAATGGCGGTTTGAAAGCACTGAATATTCCCTTCGCGCATGTACCGTTCTAGTATGTATACCATCCAATGGGAGAGAGCGCAACCCCTGCTGGAGACCATGAGGCTCTTGTGGGATGCAACCTCCGAGCCAGAGCATTGAGGCGCTGTTGTGAAACCCTGAGCTTCCAGTTATCCGAAATCCTGTCCTGTCCTGTTTGTCCTGAAGTTAGACTAAACCCGAGTGCTGATGAGTTATGACCAAATACAATATAAAGTGCTGATTGAAATCAAATTTATTTTGGTCCCACAGGTGGGAACTGTTGTGTCTGTAGCCTACATGAATTATGGCTGTTGTAGTTTTTTGTGCAGTCGTGCTGAGGACCCATGACGTTTTTGAATTCAGACATTTACGGAGGGAAGTCCAGTCTCCCAGGACCTAATGAACATCAGCCAAAACACGGACAAGTGTCTTCAAATTTCACCCATTCTGTTCTGGTCACCCTATATCCGGCAAAGAGTCGGCCATCTGCATGTACTGTCTGTGCTGAATTGACTGGGAGCCAGTTGAAACTCTTTCAGTTTCCCTTAAAATACCAGCTAGCGCTAGTGCTTACTAGCTAGCTAACTTTAGCGAGGTGCAACCAAATGCTTAATAAAAATGTCACAATGTTACAGTTAACTTTAATGACGTGAAACACACTGTGAGAGGGTCCAAGTCCTGAGACTTTAACACAGAAACCCCCAAAAAAACAAGTTCACAGCTATTTTAATATACACAGCACCGTGGATATGTATTGCTTAACCTCTACGCTGTAGCTAGCACAGCACCCCGTCAGTCAAAACGCCCTAAATCATCTCCTGCTTTATGGTCTATTTGAATCTAAATGGGACCATAATTAACTAAATGAGCATCATGCTGCATGGAAGAAGACTTGAAACTAGGGATTGAGACCGTAAATGCATAAGGAAAAATTTACAGAGGTAATAAAAAAGTGATAAGTAGGCTCATTTTCTCATTGACTTCTATACAATCAGACTTCTTTTTGTAAACAGGGGAGTCGCCCCCTGCTGGCTAGGCTTTGGGGGGTATCTATTGCTTGAATTCTTTAGTGAAACTGAAGGGTATTGAATATAAGCACATGCACCCAGCATCATATGTTGGCATCTCCACTCCAGAAATATCAGCACTGCTGGTGTTTCTCTGTGTTGTGCTCTCCAACAGAGCTTGTCAACAGGACAGCCAGTACCGGGAGGGAAAGCCGGGCTCTTAATCAGATGAAAGGTGCGAGACTGATGCCAGGAAAATGTCGTAACTGGAGGAGAGGGGCCAAATACGCCTGTCTCTTCTGCAAACATATTATTCACTGACTTCTAATCACTGTCTTTCTTTAAATCAAATAACTGGGGAGACAGTATATATGGTTATATCAAACCCTCAGAGGGTCATGGGAAATGAAATTTTATGCTTAAAGCTGATTTGTAATCTGACGAAATGATGCACAGTCACGTATCAAAAACACGGTTTGTCTCCTCAAGGATGCATGAATGTTTCCCTGCAGTGTGCTATCTCTCTATAGAAACATCAAGGTGACAGGGTGTGGGGTGCAGGAGCAGAGGAAGTATAAATCGACAGAGGCTGCGTAAGTTTTTCGTTATAAAAAGGAAACTCATCTCAAAAGGAGACAACTGATCATTTTGTGCTGGAAGCAGGTAAAAGCTCACCTGTGTGACCCTGACTGCACGACACAACATCAACACATCTGTGTGGAAAGGTTGAGAGAAACATGTGTACATGAATTTACCTCTAACTCTAACTACCCTAGCTTAGCATAAAACTGTAGCAGGGGGGAACAACTATCTTGGGTTTGTACAGTTAAAAATGTGGCTCAGTTTGGGATTTTGGAGTTTCCTGCTTTAACTGATTCTTGACAAACTACAACGGGGCCGCCTTTTGATTGACAAGTCGCCGTGCTAGTGACAGGGTAGGGGTTGTCAGTGTTAGGGCGCACTCACACTTTCCTTCCGCACCGGGCCAAAACCGTTTTTTCAGCTAAAGCCTGGTGCGTTTGAGCAGTGTGAGTGCACCTGCTCCGCGCATAACTGCGGACAGCTGGCCGTCCACGGCCCGCCTGAGAGAGGTGGGCTTTTGTAGAGCGCGTTTGCACGTGTACGAGCACGCGCACGTGTACGAGCACGAGCACGCGCACGTGTACGAGCACGAGCACGAGGCCTATGACGGTTCTGACTTCATTTATGTGCGCCTGTTCGGACATTGAAAAAAAAAGGAGGGACCATGCACGGACATTTAAAACAATGGCGGTGAAAGGTTCACGTTGGTGTGATGTGGAGGTGGAGTGTTTACTGCAGATTTGGTCGATGAAAAGATTCAAAAACAGTCGACAAGACGCACAAAAACTCAGAGGTCTACGGAAAGATTTGTAAACAAAGTGACGCATTGTGATGACGTCATCAATGCGTGTGACGTGCTACGACGTGATGACGTATGGACAGCAAGAAGCATTCGCCGAGGCCCAGGTAGTGTGAGTACAAACGGGCCTGGGGCGCGGGGGGAGAGGGACCCTAAAGCCCTGGGCGCGGTGCGGAAGGACAGTGTGAGTGCGCCCTTAAAGTCTCAGGACTTTGACCCTCTCACAGTGTGTTTTCACTTTATCACTCTTTATTGGAGCATTGCGGACACCTTAAAATCACTGTTCGGTTGCACCTTACTAACAAAGCTAATGTTAGCTAGCAAAAAATAGGGTCATCCCTGTGTTTCCCGGGACCTTTTTCCCACAAATGGTCCGATTTTCCCTGGTCGCATAAGCCTCTGCCTTCGCTGATTTAATTCAGCCTTTTATTAGAGTTAGGGGTTACGGTTAGGGTTAGGGTTTTGGCTTTTTCCAGTGGAATTCGGCACTGATGAAAAAATAACAGACCTGGGAACATAGGACCCTTTCCGTGAAAAGCCAAAAGGACAAAAGGACCCAGGGAACATAGGTACGCTACCGCAAAAAAACAAGATAGCGATGGCCAAAATGCTAATTTCCTGGCTTCAAAGCGTTGGTCCACAAACCAATGGGTGATGTCACACTAGCTAAGTCCATCTGTATTATACAGTGTAGGATCAGGACACTAGATTTCATGGCTTCTACAATAATTATGTTTTGAACACTGTTTGTAACCACGGTTATGATAACATTGGTTAATCCCAACATCTCTAATCAGTACTGATGATATTAATTAAAAGACTATTTTGTTGATCTTTTCTTGATAATATCACAAGTTTGGTAGAGAGATTAGATCTCCACACTGGCCTGGGAACGCCTCGGGATCCCCCATTTAGAGCTGGTTAATGTGGCCCCGGAAAGGGAAGTTTGGGGTCCCCTGCTAAAGCTGCTGCCCCCGAGACCCGACCCCGGATAAGAGGCTGAAGATGAGATGAGATGAGATATCACAAGTATTTTCTGTGAAAACGCTGCAATGCCAATTAGCTTTTTGACAGCATAGTTTCTTATTGCACACACACACACACACACACACTTACACACACACACACACACACACACACACACACACACACACACACACACACACACACACACACACACACACACCTTTCATTTCACTTATTGAAGTTCTACCATTAACTGCCTCTCCTTGGCTCTATGTGCTCGATTAAAGCTCATCTGACTCCTGAATGCTAATGTCTCCCGACCAGCCAGCTGCTCCCAGTTTTATTTAAAGCCCTTTTGTCAAGGTCCAAATTAAAATCTAGTGCATCAATTACATTTTCTAGTGTGGAAAAGTGTCTGCTGAGGGGGGCCTCGGGAGGGCCTGAAAAGATTTGGATTTTGGATTTTGTTTTTATAGTCACAGCTTCAGACCTCGGCCTCCCTCAGCCCCATATCTCATTAACGTCTCTCAGTTCCAGGCCTTACTGGATGATCCCTCTGACCATAACACTTTTATGTATTCTACTTAACGTTTTAATGAACTTGTCATCTTCAAACAAAAGAAATAATGTTCTGATATTATGTTTAGCCTGCAACATTGCATTGAAACGTGTCTCAATCTAGATCGCAGGCGAACACACTCATGAAGTCAAGCTTACCGCCTTAGATCAGCGTGTTAGCATGCTAACATTTGCTACTTTGCGGCTGATGTCAGTGGGAAGGTTTCGCAGATCTATTTGGTCGTAAAGATCACGGACCTCTGAATGGATTCAGGCCAGCTGTAGATGAAAAGTCAGGGGATCCCCAAAGTTATTACCTTTTATCCTCCTGAAGGGGACATGAATGTCTGTACAAAGTGTCATGGCGATCCATCCTGCAGTTTTAGCACCTGTTTCAACTTTTACTCGATGTCTATGGGAATACAGGGAGTGACGTTAAAAAGTTTACCAGGACCCCAGAAGAACAGAACAAGCTGCTAAAACAGTGAACAACATTTATATAAAGAAAAAAACAGCGATAAAGTCGACTGGTCTACAGACTCAAATCAAAAAGACAATAATGAACTCCTCGACTGTCAACAAAAAGGAAAAGGAGAATACCAGGGTTCCTATGAGCCTAGTTGATCAAGGCACTCCTAACAGCCAGTCGGCAAAGACATCACCAAACAACACAGTTTCACCAGTTACTAACAGCAGCACAACAAACAGCTCAGTGGCCAAACGTGAGGTACACTGGCTCTGGGAGTGGTGCTGCCTTCATGTGCTATGGAAAAGAGGCTCCTTTCCATTTGTGAACTGGAAATTACCAGTGCGTTGTGTTCAAGTGCTTTTGTTGTCATAGTGAAATGAAACATGGCGGACCCACAGATCCTGACCTGTTACTTGAGTAGGTAAACCAAACAATAACAGTATTTTCATATATAACACTAAGTGTTAATAATGGGATGAGGATCAGCACCTCTAAAGCTGAGGCCATGGCTCTCAGCAGGAAACTGGTGGATTGTTACTCCAGGTAGGGAATGAGTCCTTACCCCAAGTGAAGGAG
Source organism: Echiichthys vipera (assembly GCF_963691815.1). Classification (NCBI taxonomy): domain Eukaryota; kingdom Metazoa; phylum Chordata; class Actinopteri; order Perciformes; family Trachinidae; genus Echiichthys; species Echiichthys vipera. The sequence continues at coordinate 2,811,516 of NC_139839.1, forward strand.
TTCAAGGACCTCGGGATCAAGTTCACGACTGAGGGGACGATGGAGCGTGAGTTTGGCCGGAGAATCGGAGCAGCGGGGGCGGAGCTGCAGTCGCTCTACCGCACCGTTGTGACGAAAAGAGAGCTGAGGAAGGCAAAGCTCTGGATCTACCGCTCAGTCCTGGTTCCTACCCTCACCTGTGGTCATGAAAGCTGGGTCAGGACCCAAAGAACGAGGTCGCGGGTACAAGCGTCTGAAATGTGTTTCCTCAGGAGGGGGTCTGGAGTCTCCCTTAGAGAGAGGGGGAGAAGTTCAGCATCCGTGAGGAACTCGGAGTAGAGCCGCTGCTCCTTTGTGTTGAAAGGAGCCAGTTGAGGTGGCAGAGAAACCTTTAATAGCGTGCAATGCTTACTATTCACAACTCTTGCGTTGTGCTCTGCCATGTCGAAAACACCAAAGGCATGGCAAATTTATTTATATAGCAACATTCGTACGAGCAGCAATTCATAGTGCTTTACAGGAAAAATAAAACAGAATAAAAGAATAACATCATAAAAAGAGAGGAGAATGAAAGAGCCAATTATTAAAAATGATAAACTGAGCAATAAGGCAAATGCATGAATAGTAGAACAAAGTCATTAAAACAATAATTTGATTTTAAAAAGCGCATAAAGGTTTATTATTATTATGATAATGAATATCTGCATGTTCGGTTATGGAGAAGCTGCAGTGAACAAAAGTGTTTTAGGTCTGATTTAAAAGAGCTGATGGTCTGTGCACACCTCGGGTGCCAGTGGAAATGACCACGTGAGGGGGTATTCATTTGCAGTTTTCACAACGGCTCTTGGTATTTATCATATTTTACACAGGATGTGAAGGCTCCATTGATGTCAGGCCCCCAGGAAGTGCTCTGGACTTTGAAGTCAATTTAAAATCGTAGCCAAACGGTGGAATTACTACTCCCATGTTGGTCGTGTGACGCCCCAGGGCCCCAAAAAAGACTCTTTCCCATTGACTTGCATGGCAAAAGAGATGCCTGTAAATCCGTAGATACATTTGAGGAGCGTAAAATGATTCATGTTAATATCAGAATTTGATCCATTAAGTCTGATAACATTTCAAAAGTCTAGATGACATGCAAGATTAACTCATTTCATCCCTATTCAAATGTGCAGGAGGAGCGTGGCACCAGAAGTGGCTGGCTCTTCCGGTGGAAGTCCCCAGTACGCCTGCTCCATGGGCTCAATGCCGAAGTTGCTCTTTTTGGTTTCACCCGCCTCTGAGCAACTTTCAAAGGAATGAACGGGTCTGTATCCAATTCTCTTAATACATCCATAGTTGATATACAGCTCCACTGATGTGTGACTGTGTGCAAAGGTGCGGTGCGGACTGTACGCATAGCAAGCGCGCCTACTGCACATGCTCAGGTTGTCCCACTCTCCAGTCCAGTAGGTGGCATATGCACCGGTTTGCATCTGTAGCTGGTTTGGCAAGTAGGAGAAGAAGGAGAAGCAGAAGGCAAAAAATTAATTTATAAAGTTCAAAAGACAGAGTACACAGTGATAAAAGGATATTCGCTGTCTTTTCAGGAATACAAAGGCGACACCAACCGCCACCCTCTGGAATAGACCAGGAAATGCACATGTTCGAACACCAGGCTGAGCAACCTCTAATCAGGTATGAAGCAGAAGGTAATATGGGAGTATATAAGCACTCCTTCAGAGACGGCGGTCTTCCAAAAAGGCCAGAAAGTAACAGTGTCATTCCACGCAAAATCACAAACGTGAACCTCATGTAGGAAAAATTACAGGATCATCAAAGTCAGTGGGATTCATCTTTCGAAAGGCCGTGAATATCTGCACACAATTTCATGCCAATCCAACGGTTGTTGAGATATTTAGGTCTAAAGTGGCTGTCATCGTTAAAGCCATGCTGCTAAAGCTGTCTGGCTATACTTAGACGACCCTTTCCTGCTGCCCTCATCCCCCACATCTTTAACCTTCGCCCTCCATCATCACGTTCTCGGCTTGGAGTCAGATTCTGCCCTGCCACGCGTGTTGGCGGTTTACACCTCAACATAACGTCTGGCCTGACTGTAGCTCACCTGCCAGGCATTGTTGACTCAACAGATTCTGCTGCTTTGATGAAAGCAGTGCTTGGATGTTGGGATTACAGTGTTTTCTGATGTGATGCCTCAGCACTAAAGCCTCCCGTGCCGGGTTGTGGTACTACTGATAGCGCCTTTCTCTAGCAGCCTTCTTCAGGGCATGAAAGCTACTTCCACGTCCCAAAAGACAAGCCTCCTGAACATGCACCCAAAATGATATCAGAGCTCTCATTAATAATTTCCACTGTCGCCTCATTAAGGTGGATCTACGCTTGTGTGTCCTGGTAGCACCATGACGACACAAGATGTTATCACTGCCATGCACAGATACTTCAGACATAAATGGATGTAATGTGGAGTTTAGCAGAAATATGAGTGGGTTTTTGCTGACAGGGTTGAAAGTATGAGTCTAATTTATGAAAGGGACTAATGTGATGCTGCCTGTTTGGTGAAACATGGTCCGCAGTGATTACAAATCACATCCGGTCCACAGCTGAGACTGGTCTTGTGTGAGTAGGACTTTATTTATAATATGCAGTTTGACCAACTAATAGGATATTCTTGCTGTCATGGTTGCTGACTCATGGTTTAGGATCCCCTATTATGGAACTTTTAATTTCTCCTCATCTTGTTTTTTTTCCTCCTCACAGCGAGGGGTTCCTCAAATGATTATTCATCCATTTCCAGCTGCTCTGTTTGCACACATCGCTTCTGCTGTGTTGTTCGAGAGTGCACAGACACTCCTCACGGATCACCGCAGTGCCTCGCCACAGCGCCGCCGTTTGGGTAATTCCCACACGGTACTGTGCTCGGGCAGATAATGCAAAAACAAACACAATCAGCCGCTGCCAATGAGCAAAAATTAGAATTTGCACATGCTAATTGCTAATTACGATAAGAGCGGCGAAATGAACCGAGAGTGATGAAGGAGTGAGTCGTAACAATGATGACATCCCGACAGCGATCCATTGATCCCTGATGGCTACAATGATGAAGAAACGACTGGATTATTATAATGCCAATATGCAGCTCTATCCAGCACATTAGCTCATCCTCCACTCTGATGAGCATGTATGCGTGCAGTGGTGGGATTATGCAAATGGGGAAAAATTGAAGAAGCTGCTGGTTTCCCTGGCAGTCGACTTCAAAGCTTCCAGGACTGGAGATGGAATTAGCGCTCTGCCTAATCCCACCGGAGGAGGGCGGGGAGCGGGGAGCTGCACTTTATTAATGCACCAGCAAGTTTAATCAGAGACAGAGAGGAAGTGGAAGGAGAGGTGGGTTCAAAAAAAAAAAAAAAAAAGGTATAACATGGTGACGAAATGAGAAAAGAGGGGAAGTAGAGGAGGTGAGGACGAGTGGGAGGGCTGACGAGAGTGAGAGATGCAAAGTTTGAGGCGTGTTTGTCAGTGGTGAAGGGGAGAAGCAGTGCAACACAACAAGGATCAAAGAGAATTTTTTATGGCGGACCTGCAACACGTCGAAAACACGGATCCGTCTTTCCTGCCAAAACCAGCGCACCTGATATTCACTGCAACAGCAGGAGTGAGAGCGCAACAGGGAGACAGCCGAGCCTTCAGGGCACATCAATACAAACAGTGCAGATGCTCGGGCTGCATGCTGCTCCGGATTTAAGGAAGTTGTTCTCAATGTTTCAGCAATAACAAACACACGGCGGCCAAATGGTGCTCGATCTTCAAAGCAGCTCCACATTGAATGATACAGTAGAATACAGCATGACTGACGTTACACTGAAGCTCCTTTACAGACCAAAGGAGGAAGTGTAAATTACATCCGATGGTTCCTGTTTTCAACTTCCTGCCAAGGTCTTTTTATTGATTGATTGATTGATTGGTTGTTTTTTTTGTTATTGATTTTTTGCACTGCTCGAAGCCTTACAGCCTTACAGACCACCCAACCAAAAAAGTTGGCATTGCACATTCATATGAAATTGACTCCAATGTAAAACCTCAGTGACGTAGTGTAACAAGCCCCAAACACTTAAACGGTGATTACGGCGCAAAATCATCCCATGGTCTTTTTTCGACACTTACATACATCTAATAAGCCACAGAGAAAGTTTACCGTGTATAAACTATTAACGGAGAAATCCGGGAGAGTCGCTAACGGTCGGACGTGGCTAACAGTGATTAGCTCGGGGCAGTACGGTGAAGGCATTCAAAGGTCTTTTTTAACCACTAATGCTGCTGAAAATAACAGCAAAACCTCTGCAGCAGCATGAGAAGAGTCCCTACACACACAACAAAGCACCAATTGGCTCCTTCCTTTGGGATTGACTTTAATCCACTTGAATGGACTTTACTATGAGAGGAGCTGGTACAGGGGCCAGTAGGTAAGTCTTTAAAACACTCTTTAATAAACTCTGGCTTCACTAACTACACTGTTGGTGCTTCGTTTTATGTGTAAGGACTCTTCCATGATTGACAACAAGCAGGTTGAAGTAGTGCAGGAGTTTAAATATTAAGGAAACTTTTTTGATTGCAATTTGAGTTTTACCTTGTAAAGTGTGTATTTTTAAAAAAGCAATGCAATGCTCGCATCTTCTCAGAAAAAGTAATTATTTTTATGCGTGTAAGCATGCTCTGGACCTGGTCTATCAGGGTCTTGTAGAAAGCGTGCTGTGTTACAATATGTGCACATGGTTTGGTCACCTGGGGGTTAAAAACAGTAACAGAGTATAGAGAATAGAGTCGAACGGGAAGCAAAGAGGATTTTGGCTGATCCCCGTCACCCCCTGGTCGATGAATTTCAAAAACTCCCCTCAGGACGACGCTGTAGAGCTGCCAAAACAACGGAAATTATTTATAAGAAGTCATTCAAACCCAATGCAACTACAATACTGAAATCATAAACGCTTTCTGGGACACTTTAGAACTTGTCCATCAATCACCTTTTTACTCTTTTTCTGTGTGTATTGAATGACATGTGGGCGACATGTCACACCCATCACAACAAGAGGGTTCCTGGTTTGAATCCCGGCTGGGGCCCTTCTGTGTGGAGTTTGCATGCTCTCCCCGTGTCTGCGTGGGTTTTCTCCGGGTTCTCCGGTTTCCTCCCACAGTCCAAAGACGTGCAGGTGTTCGGTTCATTGATGACTCTAAATCACCCGTAGGTGTGAATGGTTGTCTGTCTCTGTTCGTCTCTATGTGTCCTGTGATAGACTGGCGTCCTGTCCAGGGTGGACCCCGCCTCACGCCCGATGTCAGCTGGGATCAGCTCCAACCCCCCCTATGACCTCGACAGGGAGGAGAGGTTGAAGATGGATGAATAATTTCTGAATGAATAAATGTTATTTATTTAATGTGTGTTATTGTGTGACTTTGTGCGGTATTTAATGTGGTGAAGCCAAAGACAAGTTTCCACATTGTGAACAATAAAGGAATTATTATTATTATTATTATTATTATTAACTCTGCTTCAACTGTGCACAAGCCCGACGACGGCGAGAATCCAGTTCTATGGAACTCCAATGCTGTCTTTGTGTTACTGCATGATTAAAAAATGCTTTTGTCATGAATTTAACGACTGACTCTAAACATTTAAACTGTAGTTTACCACATCAGACACTGATGCTGCAGCGTTGGATTGTACCTCTTGTTTTTTCGTGGTCAGAGGGTACTCGGCTGAAAAAAATATTTCACTTTCAATACAGTTCGAGTGTGGGACGGCCCCTCAGCCCTCAGCACTTACGGTGAATGCGCATCAAAGTGTGTGTGTCCGTGAGTGCGGAGACTGGGATCAACTGTAGAAATGCAGGGAGCTGAAGTGGGACTGTAAGTTCAGAGGTTGTGACAGTTACAGAGGAGGGATAACAATAATCTCAATGCTGCAGAAAAGCTGGAAGCCCCTTATGGATCAAGAAAATCTGTTTGTCAGTTAATCAATCAAACAATGTGAGAGAAAATATATTTTGACAACTAAGGGATGGTTTGCCGTGAAATCCCTTATCCATAATCACAGGCCCGATGGGATGAACCCTCATGATTTTGGTGACGCCTGACCTTTGCTCAACCAACACACGTCTTAAAAACAATGGCCAGACTTCTAAAGTGCTGCTATTGATTTTAGTGAGACCTTGACTTTTCTTCTAGCAAATCTCCACGCCTCGGTAGCTTTCCATTCCTCTTTTTTGTGAAACTAGGGCTTGAATAATCACTGAATCCTTTAGTCCGATGTCTCCAATTAGGTGTCTCCCTACTCCGACACACTTATTTCCAATAATTAGCAAACCTCTTGACAAGTCTCCTGCTTGATAACGAGAAGTCACGAGACTCAGGAGTCATGGATAAAATAACATCGATGCACATCCGTCAGTTTTCAGGAAACATGTCGTTTACACTAACCCGTGGATATATGCCGTCAAGAGCATGCCAAACCTGCAGGTGGCAGTGTACAGAGAAGCTCAAGCTCACATTAGCATATCAGAATCCCGAAAATAACATAGATAGTGTATAAAAGGAAAATAGCAACAACAGCAATGAATCACATCCTCTCTCGGAGTGACCAGGAAGTAGAGCTCCTGTTAAAGCAAACCCTACCTTTCTGGCATTTTTACACTTTTCTTTTATAATCTTAAAATGCTCCTAATAAGCATATGGCACTAAAATGTAGAATAAATCCAGCAGGTGTTGAAATTCATCTCATCTCATCTCATCTTCAGCCTCTTATCCGGGGTCGGGTCGCGGGGGCAGTAGCATTAGCAGGGGACCCCAAACTTCCCTTTCCAGGGCCACATTAACCAGCTCTAGAAACTCACCAATATTGAATTCTCATATATTTCTGATAAAAGTTCGACCAATCATTTTATTCCGCCTGAATAAAATGATTTGCAGAGCTTCCATCGACGCAGCGTCCCTTCCAGCTGCCTACCGCTTGCAAGTCGAGCGCCTCTTGGCAACTGGTCTGTGAGAGATAGCAAGGACACGGAAGAACTGATGCCTCACGGGGCGAGATCGAACACCAGCCCTGCTTTCTGCTTTCCTTTCTCTGTTTACATGCAAACCTGTAACTGGAGTTTTTAGAAGGAATCACGTTCAGAGACGAATTCTCGGTTAGCGTGAAAACGAAGGGCGCTAATGCAGGGAAATGTCTTTTTTTTTTTAAATAATTATGGAAAACATATGTAAAAGAGGCCAACATGTCAGAAAACAATGCAAAAAAAGGCAGGGTCTGGTGTTGTGGTAAAACTGCGTTTTTTGTTCGCCCAACCGTCCAACACCCAAAGATACGACCAACAAAAAGAAAGGGAATTCTCACAGCAAACACTCTATTCTTCCTTTAAGAACGATAAAGTTTCCTGTTCACCATTTAATTGATAAATGAAATCTTTAGTTGACAGGCAGGGGCATTTCCAGGGGCTGGGTCCTGCAGTCTGATTGGCCACTCCAGTGAGAGACCTGCAGGGGAGCGATCTTGGACTTTTTTTTTTAAGAGGCTAAGTTTTATATCAAATGAAACTAAACAACCTAAGGCATCCATTATCATCCATGTCATGCTAGCTCTTCATAAAGCTGGGATAACTAGTGCACCAGAGTTAAACAGCATCATAGCAGCGTTGGTCTCTTGGACCCACAACGTAGCAGGATGCATCTGCAGCCCAACAGGAGCAACATAAACTCTTTAGACAGGGGAGTGTCTGGGATCAGTCTTGAGCCTGTTTCAAAGCTCTGACCTCGTGCAAGAAGCCGTTTCCACCCGCATGAATGCACACAGATCTTCCACCCTAGAGGTTACAGTGCTGAACTTCAAGCAGTCACTGCCCGGCGACAGGACTGCTTTGCTTTTTGCTTTTTTGGTAAACCCTCATTGAGGTAATGTGTTGACAGCTTAAAGGTTAAAGTAAATATGAGTAATGAAGACAGAGATGGTCATTTCCTGCCATTGGTGCTCCGCCTTGGGTCACCAAAAAAAGCCTGGAAACGCTACTGTAGAAAGGAGATTAACGTCTGTAATACTATATATTCAGTGTATAGTCAAGTCTTAAACTCAACTTCTTCGTTTTCCTCAGAAACAAATTAGAGAACTTGGCTCGGAGAGGAGCGGATCACATGTATCGGCTGCTTTACTTAAATCATGGCACGGCCCCTGACTCGCAGATCAACCCGTTTGGACTCGTACGGCGACGACATAAATCAGCCCGCTGTGCTGGTGACTCTTTGATATACACACAGCTTGATTCATGATTTTACTGCCTCGTGCTGCTGTATAACATTATATCTGCATGAGAGCCCCGGAGTGCTTGGAACGGAGCCTGCAGCCGCCTGTGCTTAATCAATAAGGCAGCGTTGATGAATTTAACATAATTAGAGCTGCAAATATGAAATCTGCGGCGGCATTTCCCCGCTTCTTGGCACAACATTGATTGTCTTGGAAAAACAAGGGCTTCGATTTTCTCGGGAAAACACTTCATGGAAAACAAGGCGCTCCTCTGCATTCTGAAGAGGCTGTTATAAAACGAGCAGATTAGCGTTTAATGTGTGCATATGTGATTGGTTAAACGGTGATAGGGAAAAGCAGTGTCAAGAGAAACCGTGTGTAAAACTGTTGGACTGCAGGGCTCACAGCTCTGACACTTTGCATCATGTGAGTGTGCTGCAGGTACGGCAGGCTGCTGCAGTCGTCTGAAGGTGAAGGAGGGAAATCGTGTTGCACGCTAGCACCTTCACATGGACATTTGAAGGTACTGTTGTGCACTGACTGTCCGCTGATCTCCCCATGGTGAAACTATGTTCAATATCTGTCCAAGCAGTGACTTTGTTAATGCATTTTTTAAAAGATCAAATGTAGCTTTTGTCTCACACTTTTCATTGATTGGTGAAAATGTCACTTCAAAGACAGTGATGAGATGTCACCGGTGTCTCTCCCCCACACATCATCGACTTTAAACATGCATTAATGTGCTTTTTGGGCCACTTCGGGCAGCCCAACAAATCGTTATGTCGGATTTGTTAGCAAGTAGCGGCTCATTAACATACCTAGCAGACACAGAATAGCATTAGCACTCATATGGAGTCGTGTTTGAGTCCAAAACTCAAATAAACACTTTTCCCTTTGGTCTCTGATTGGTGTTAATTTTGTCAATAAAACTATTTTTTAACATGACTAACGGCCAAACCACACATCTAGCATTAGAAGCGTAGCTCGGCTGCATGTCGGCTGCAGAACATCCACAGATTACACGTGTCGCCTGTATTTACCGCGACACATGCAGTTCACAGCAAACAGAGACAGCGTCAGGGTGCACTCACCAGTCATACTGACAGTGTAACAGCACTTTAGATGTAGATATTTGAATTTAACTCAACATTTCTTTGGACAGAAGCTCCACTTTTTCTATCTAAAAGAAATATAAATCACATGTTGTCCCCGTGTCTGCGTGGGTTTTCTCCGGGTTCTCCGGTTTCCTCCCACAGTCCAAAGACGTGCAGGTGTTCGGTTCATTGATGACTCTAAATCACCCGTAGGTGTGAATGGTTGTCTGTCTCTGTTCGTCTCTATGTGTCCTGATATAGACTGGCGTCCTGTCCAGGGTGGACCCCGCCTCACGCCCGATGTCAGCTGGGATCGGCTCCAACTCCCCTATGACCCCGACAGGGACAAGCTGTTGAAGATGAGTTAATGAATGAATGACCTATAGCCATTATCATAAGCAAAGTCAACAAAGAAAGGCAGGGAGCGCTGCACTAGCACAGTGTGTGTGTGAGCCGCAGACGTTTGAACGAGGTAGCCGCCACACGCTTTTCATCCGAGACAAGACGATGCGATGAAGACAGGGTTATAAAAACACTAAGTGTGACGATATGAACGTGCAATATCAAAAAGACGAGACTAAAATGTAGTTTAAGGCATACAAACTTACTAATCTCTCTTTATTTTCGTCATTTTCCACCTTCTCTCTCTCTCTAAAAAACACATTTTGTACTTTTTCTGTCCGTCAGTCCTGACAATTGTGCTATAACTATAATTTGGGGAATGGGGGTTAGCATGTTGGGTAATGGATCTCACAAAAGGCCGGGTGGGTGCGACTGACCCACGCATCACTAACAAGCACACCAGGGGTAACTGCAAGGCTGTTTTCTTCATCAGTCAACCTGAAGTTTTTCATCAGATAAAAAGACAAAATCTTATGTGAGATAAGATTCATTATTGGTTTTTGCAAGACTCGATGTCGACTTAATGAAAAACTATCTCTCAAACCCGCAAACATGTTTAATTCGTGGCACGATACAAGATTTTTCTCATTTATCATCTTTATTGTGAATAAATGATGGTTTTTGGTAAAAACTGTTTTGAAAGCAAATCCTCGGAGTGTTAATGAACGTAGTTAGTGAAGCCAGAGTTTATTAAAAGAGTGTTTTAAAGACTTACCTACTGGCCCCTGTACCAGCTCCTCTCATAGTAAAGTCCATTCACGTGGATTACCAAAGTCAATCCCAAAGGAAGGAGCCCATTGGTGCTTTGTTTTGTGTGTAGGGACTCTTCTCATGCTGCTGCAGAGGTTTGCTGTTATTTTCAGCAGTATTAGTGGTTAAAAAAGACCTTTGAATGCCTTCACCGTACCACTAATCAGTGTAAGCCACGTCCTACTGTTAGCGATTTCTCCGTTAATAGTTCATACACAAAAAAAAAACTGTCTCCATGGCTTATTTGATGTATGTAAATGCCGAAAAAGAGCATTTTGCACCTGAATTACACTTTAAGTAGTTGGGTAAATGTAATTAGTTACATTCCACAACAGCAAGCAAGGCTACTATAAGCTAGCCTATTGATGCTTTGGGTGTCTCCACCTGTCATGTGTGAGCCCCCAGGCTGAAAGTAAGCAGAGTATGATGAGAATGATGAAGGTGTCATTTGTCCAAACAGGTATAAATGCCCGTACACACCCACAGGGCCCCAACAAGTACATTTAAAAAGCCATATTTTGCAACTCCATGCTTTGAGAAGCGCTGTATAAAGGAAGTTATTGCTTTCTAATGTCACTAGATGTTTCCCCTGAAAGCCTGTCGTTGTTGTTTTCTGAATCAGTAAAGTGTCGTTTCTGCAGGCAGAAAGCTTAAGAAGTGCTGACTCAAGTGAGGATTGCCAAACACTGACGTTAATGTGTCAAGCTCCAACAGTTGCCCTGCAGTTTTGACTTAGCTCTCATTACCACGGAGTTTCTCTGCAGCTGATCCGCGCTAATCCAGCGCTTTGATGTTGCGTGCATGTATCTCAACTCGCTTTATCAGTACACACTGAAGCCTTTCGCGCGCTCTCTGATGTTAGGAAACAAACTGAATTTGGCAAAATATCCCTCCGACAAGTGTGCTTGTGTCAGTGCATTTGAAAGCTTGTGAGTTTTTAAGATAAAAGAGTCTAAATCTTTATTGACAATGTTCAGTATCATCTGTGGTAGAAAAGTGTTGGAATGAACAACATACTGCTGATTTTGCAGTAGCATGAGAAGAGTCCCTACACTGAAAACGAAGCAGCAACAGCGTAGTTAGTGAAGCCAGAGTTTATTAAAAGAGTGTTTTAAAGACTTACCTTCTGGCCCCTGTACCAGCTCCTCTCATAGTAAAGTCCATTCAAGTGGAAGGAGCCCATTGGTGCTTTATTCCAGCAAAACACGTAAAGATTGTCGTTTGTGGCAGTTGGGTGAAATAATAGTTAATAGATAGTAGTAAAAGGTTTGGAAAAGTCCCTGACACTAACTTTCCCTGCAGCACTGAAATGTCACGTGAGGGGGTGGGGACGTCCGTTAAAGGCGCAGAAGGTAGAGGTAGCATCAGTCTCAATGTTGTTGAAAATTTTTGGGCAGTTTTCAAGCCTTTATTAGATAGGATAGACATGAAATGGGGTGAGAGAGAGGGGGAGAGCATGCAGCAAAGGGCCGCAGGTCAGAGTCGAACCCAGGGCCACTGCCTCAAGGACTTTCAGCCTCTTTACATGGAGTGACTGCCCTAACAACTGTGCCACCGGCTGCCTGAAGAAGAATGTTTATCCTGCCAACAGAGTGACATTTTTCACTGTGACCTGGAATCATTGAATACTGCAACACGCTTCTTCAACCGCACCGCACTGGACACTTTTTTTCATGTCCCCAGAATAAATTAGAACAGGTGACCGATTCCTGTATAAAACACCAATGGGCTCCTTCCTTTGGGATTGACTTTGGTAATCCACTTGAATGGACTTTACTATGAGAGGAGCTGGTACAGGGGCCAGTAGGTAAGTCTTTAAAACACTCTTTAATAAACTCTGGCTTCACTAACTACGCTGTTGCTGCTTTGTTTTGTGTAGGGACTCTTCTCATGCTGCTGCAGAGGTTTGCTGTTATTTTCAGCAGCATTAGTGGTTAAAAAAGACCTTTAAATGCCTTCACTGTACTGCCCCGAGCTAATCACTGTTAGCCACGTCTCTCCTGGATTTCTCTGTTAATAGCTGTTACAGGAAAAAAACTGTCTTGATGGATTATTTGATATATGTAGGTGCTGAAAAAGAACCTGGGATGGGAATAACACTTTGAGTCGTTCCATGAGCTAGGAGCTTTATTTCAGTTTGTTCATGTTTATTGTTCTTATCTGTTGTACCCGCTGTATCACTGCGCTGCTGCAGTGCACCAAGTGTCTGCACGGATGTGAAACAACTTCATAAGCAGCTTCAAAAGCTCATCCAGCGATGAAGCAGACGATAATCCACCCCCATGATCCAATTGGAAACATTTCTCCTGTCAGATATCGATGTTTCAAACCTAATATGCAGAAAATGTTGTTTTTTTTCTCTGTTCATATTAAATCTGTCTCTGTCACATATGATGTGAGCTCACTGCCCTCTGCTGTTCATTCATACACTCATCATTATGACTTTAGAGCACATTAGAAACCATAATAGATGTAGCACAAGTTTAATTTTCTTATATATGACAAGTACTATTTATTATGGTACTACATTATATTTGATAGTTTTTGTTATATTGCTGTACTCATACTATATATGAAACTGTTTTTGAAGGCAACAAGTATCTGCAGAACTTGTTCTTTATAAAGAGAAAAAGAAAAGTTATCCGTAGGCCAGGTGGAAGGTGACATCCAAAGAAGCTCTGCAGAGGATCGGTGAATACTCGGAAGCCATGTATGTGCCCTGTGATAGACTGGCGTCCTGTCCAGGCTGTACCCTGCCTCACGCCCGATGTCAGCCAGGGCCAGGGACAAGCGGTCGAAGATGAATGAATGAATGAATGAATGAAAAAAATAAACTGAGGGAGAGAGGCCAAAAAACCTCTGGCAGAAGTCTAGGTAAAGTCTCTGGCTGGGTATGTGACATGACGATCTGACAGAGGGTGAAGGAGAATGGGTCGTAAATAAATGGGAGACTGATGAGGCTAACGAGGGCCAGGTGTGGAAGTGGGCGGGGAAGCACAGGTGGAGGGAATGAGGCAACTGCAAGGCTGATGAGGGGGGCGAGCTCTGCAGTGACAGGAGAGTTAGTGATGAGCACATGAACACAGGTAAAAAACAAAAAAACAACAGTCCCTAAGCAGGTGAGCCCATGACAGGCACGCCAGAAGGCTTAGTTTTGGATGTGTATCTGGGGTCCTTCTGTGTGGAGTTTGCATGTTCTCCCCGTGTCTGCGTGGGTTTTCTCCGGGCTCTCCGGTTTCCTCCCACAGTCCAAAGACGTGCAGGTGTTCGGTTCATTGATGACTCTAAATCACCCGTAGGTGTGAATGGTTGTCTGTCTCTGTTCGTCTCTATGTGTCCTGTGATGGACTGGCGTCCTGTCCAGGGTGGACCCCGCCTCACGCCCGATGTCAGCTGGGATCAGAACTTACATATTGTCTCATCTCATCTCATCTTCAGCCTCTTATCTGGGGTCGGGTCGTGGGGGCAGCAGCTTTAGCAGGGGACCCCAAACTTCCCTTTCCCGGGCCACATTAACCAGCTCTAACTGGGGGATCCTGAGGCGTTCCCAGGCAGGTGTGGAGATCTAATCTCTCCACCTGGTCCTGGGTCTTCCCCTACTAGGTGGAGACTACGATTACATATTGTGTGTTTACGTAAAAGGACCTGAAAACTTCAGGTAAAGCCAAAATAAACAATCAACTGTTATTTTAACTGACATTTAGTCTTTATTGTGGTCTCGAAAAGTACAGCACGGTCAAATGAAGCACACAGTTACAATATCGATAAGTACTTTCGTAGGCTTTACTGAAGAACACAGACTGAAAAATACCACCATGCAGATCGTGGTCTTAAAGGCTGTTTTAAAGCAGAATTTACAGCAGCGTGTACCTAACTTCGTCTACAGTATTGTATACTCCTAATACCACAAATGACTGTTTTTGTCGTCATAAAGCAAACGGCATTTTTATTTTTTACAGAAGTGCAAAACTGACCAAAGCAAAGCAAAACAAAATGCAAGCAGGAGATGAAGCCAGCGCTGACATTCAGTGAAGTAAACAGCTGCGTAATACTGACGAAAGAAGCATCGACGGTCACTCCAATGAGACAGAGACGCTCAATACCATTAAAACAATCAACAGTGCAAGCATGGCCGTGAAATGACATCACGTGTTCGTCAGAGCTGTCAGCGTCCTGCATGTTAAATACAGCGGTCGCATGGAAAAGGTGAAAGTCAATAGCATGACTCAGAGCTGAGATAACAATCAAACGCATGCTCAATAGACAATCAATTGGATGGGGTGATGTGTTTTTGTTTTTAGAGTGTCATCTACAGTGCTGCAGAATTTCCAAACTGGGGGTCGAGACACCCAAAAGAAGTCACACGTCAAATCTAAGAGGTCACAAGCAAACTGACGCGTAAAAACGGATTTCTGCTGCACCAGAGTAGTGTTTGTTTTTGCTTCTTTCGTTTTCCGCTCGCCCATCTCTCCGCTAAATATTGTGCCGTGCCCACCTCAGATTTCACCCCACTCCACCCAAATCGCTCAACGAAATTTGACCTCCTTCCATGTCGCCAGTGCACAGACATCCTCGCCCACCTGCTAGCAAAACATCCGCCATCATCCGGGCGGCACTCATGGTGTGAGCGGTACCGGACATTGGAGTGGGAGATAAGGTGGGCGACGCTGCATCCAAAGTCTTTGCGGGCTTGTGCTCCGCTCGCATTCTCTGGCTTAGGAAAGATTGTGGTCGTGGTTAAAGTCATGGCTGTACTATAAAGGCTCATGAGCAGTAGTATTTCGCCCGCTGGCCCAACCCACGAGTTCCTGCTTGGCTCATAGACTTTACAACGGGATGACGTTGCAGGTTCTGATCGCTTTTCTGGACTCAAGGAAAGTTTTACGAATATATAAAGTGTCCTGTCAAGTTTTACAGATGTCAATTTTACGGTGGCCTGTGAAGAAAAGGCTTTTAGGGCCGCAGGGGGATTTTTGGTTGCATTATTGGGAGTGGTCACTAGATAAACAATCTAATCAGTCTAATACTGTAATACATTTAAACCAGGGGAAGGCAATCCTGCTCCTGGAGAGCCACTGTCCTGCATGTTTTAGGTTCCTCTCTGCTCTAACACACCTGAGTCTAATGCTCTGCTTGTTATCAAGCAGCTGAAGCTCGTCACAGTTTGATTATTGTTAGACTCAGGTGTGTTAGGGTAGGGAGAAACCTAAAACATGCAGGACAGTGGCTCTCCAGGAGCAGAATTGCCCGCCCCTGGATTAAACTAAGTCCATTTGTCATGTTACTTAAGTGACGTATGTAAGTAAGTTGCGTTACACGTGTGACCATGATGGGACTGAAGTTTGCACGTTATGCAAGTGCGTTAACTTCACTCCTGAAAAAGAGATTTCTCATTTTAATAATGGATTTCTGGGTAAACCCGTAGGTGTGAATGGTTGTCTGTCTCTGTGCGTCTCTATGTGCCCTGCGATAGACTGGCGTCCTGTCCAGGGTGGACCCCGCCTCACGCCCGATGTCAGCTGGGATCGGCTTCAGCCCCCCCGCAACCCCGACAGTGACAAGAGGCTGAAGATGAATGAATGAATGAATGAATAAAGAAATACGTTTTTTTTAAATATGCATGTAGTCCACAGTAGAGAGCTGACCGTAACATCACTCTCTTTTCCTGCCTCGACTGGCCGGTCAACATCATCACCATCACCATCATCATCATCATCACCATCATCATCATCACCATCATCATCATCATCATCATCATCATCATCACCATCATCACCATCATCGGCAGCTCTCTACTGTATTGAACCACCTAATTACTTCTCTATGGAACAGATCGACCTTTAATGTCTTATTTCTCTGGTTGTTGCAGACGCTTCTTAAAAATTCTCTGTGTAGCATCTTTAACAACACTAAGAAATCTTTGCTAAGTTCATGCTTTTCTGTAAACCTTCTGCTTCCTGTCAAGCCTGTCCTGTCTTTGGCTTTTGGTGAAAAGGACACTGGAAATGTTTTCACTTGGATAAAGCGATTCAGCAGACGTTGTTAAATGCAGCACGGCGACTGTCGGGGGACGTTCGTCGACGCTAATGTCTTCGAATGACTGCGCGAACATGAATGTGGATTGATCAGCATTCCAGCTCTGAGTTGGAAGATGAAACAAATACTTCAGGCACGCACGGTGCAAATGAATACATGTGAAAAAACAAAATGTGCAGAGGAGTGAATGTAAATTATTGCTTTGGCTGATACAACAGTGGACACAGTGTCACATTCAATGAATTCAAACTAGAGTCAAACAATCGTGAGCGTGTGAGGAACATTCATAACAGAGTCAAAGCAAAGGCAAAAAAACAGTCTGCAAACCTGTGACGCTACGCACTCAGTGTGTGTACGTTTGGGGATATCGATGGACGTTTAGCAGGTTTACAAAAAAGTTACATTTGAGCTCACGAGGAACAAACGACTGCTGCGATTGTGTGTTTCTCCACTTTGGATATTTTGGCAAGGAGAAGTCTTCATGGACGTAAAAAGTACAGTACAATCTATATCGATCAGCTAATACAGACAGAGCGTAGAGACGAACGGGCTCTATATTGTTTCAAAGCTTTTGATTGGATCAGCGCCAGCCACGTTTCTTTCTATGCCTCATTTAAACGTATGTTATATATCTATCACTCTCTCACTCGATCTCGTGTCTGAAAGCCCGACAAAATATTCTGAACTAAATAAAAGCTGTTTTTTGGGCTGAGAAAGTAAATTTGGTGTGTGGTGAGAAAAAGCGCAGGGGAACTAAGTAACTGAGGTGTGATACAATCGTTATGAATCCTTAAAGCAACGGGTAACGTGAGTCGTGTGGTGCAGCCTCCTCATGCACCGCTACAATCGCTATGGTCGTCTCTGATGCTGGTGGTGTAACGCTGCAGTGAGGGCGCAGAGGCAGTGTGTGTGTGTGTGCGTGTTCGTGTGTGCGTGTGCGTGTGCGTGTGCGTGTGTGTGTGTGTGTGTGTGTGTGCGTGCGTAGTGGTAGTGTGAGCTTCTGGCAGTGACGCGACATGACATTAGCTGGGGCGAGGTGGGGCTGAGCAGAGAAGGTCTCCCCACGTGTGTCCAGCTGTTTGAGGGACCACATATGTGAAGGGTAGAGGGTGTTCAGATTATAAATTGGCCTATAGAGGACACCCGGGGGAGACCTGTGCGTGTGTGCGTGTGTTTGTGTGTGTGTGTGTGTGTGGAGGGGGGATTGGGGGGGGGGGGTCAGAGGGTGTGTGTTTAGAGGTTGACCAGGTGGAGGTCGGAGGCGGCGAAGTGGGGGCACAGAGCCATGTCCGGGTTCTTCAGCTGGCACAGGATCCTCCGGTGGAACTTGGAGCGGACCCGGTTGAACTCCATGATGTCGCTGGGGTCCTCGTCGATCCAGAAACGGTGAAACTCCTGCATCAGGTAGCCTGACGCAGAGAGGAGGGGGGAGGGGGGGTTAGCTTTACTTCTGTTTTGGCCTCTTTGTCTTCATAAACAGTCTGTGATGTAAACTAAACCTGGATTGAATTTTATTGTTACTCCCTGATCCCCTGGGCTCATACGGGGACGTAACAGTCAGCAAGTATTCATGTTCAAATCTGCTTTATGTAAAAGCCCTGTGTAATGTGATTATGATGGTCAAAGGGGGTGTAAAAACTGGGATGTTGTAGTGTGTTTGGGGAAATGCAGGTATTAATATATTCATGAATATGCATCAAATGGACATTGGTCTAAACCAGGCATCTCCAGTCCTGCTGCTGGAGTACCGCTGCCCTGCATGATCTCGGTTCCTCCCTGGACCAGCACACAGGAGTCGAATGCTCTGCTCGTTATGAAGCAGCTGAAGCTCGTCACAGGTTTGATGATCATTAGACTCAGGTGCCTTTCAGCAGGGAGAAGCCTCAAACACGCAGGGCAGCGGTACTCCAGCAGCAGGATCGCAGATGCCTGGTCTAAAACACTGGTTCTCAAACTGTGGTACTTGTGCCACTGGTGGTACTTGAAGGAATCTCCAAACATTAATTAATAAATGAATATAATAATAAGAACATGCTTTAACTTTTGGGATCCTTGAAATGTAATTTAAAATGAGTTTAGCACTTCCTGTCATATTTTTGTTTCCCGAAAGTTTTCAGCAATTCACCAAAAACGTAGCGCCCGTTTGAAACCCTCGCTGTGAAACGTTACCCACAGTGTCTCAACCACATTTTAAGAATGCGAGGGAACTTAAAGGTAGGAAATCATTGACACCTCTTAAATGAATAGGGCCGCCGCGGTGAGCACGGAAGCCTAGGGCGTGGGCCCGGGTGGAGCCGCCGCGGGTGCAGATCTTGGTGGTAGTAGCAAATATTCCAACGAGAATTTGATCAAATACATCAGTTGTGTAATTAGAGCCGAATTACAAACTAAACTCTTGAGTGAGCAGAGGTAAAATGACTGGTTTGGAAACACTGACATGTCCGTTCTGATGTCCTTTCTACAGCGTGTCTGTGGCTGAAGACGATCGACGATAAATAACCTTCTGATGAGGACTAAACCCTCCTGTGCGCAGCTGAAAAGTGTCGGTCTATGCTGCGGTATTTGAACACTGGTCTTAGTGGTGGGACTTGAGTCTGAGGTGGTGCAGCATGTACAGTTTGAGAACCACTGGTCTGAACATTACATTATTTAATCCATTACATGTATTGCAGTCAATACATGATTGTTAATAATAGAGTGTGGAGAAGGGGTAGTAATAAATAAGTATGTGAAGAGCTCTTTTCCAAAACGAGATAAAAGCCAAATTTAAAAGAAATGAGTGTGTCACGCCACTTTGCTGTATACAGAACCTTTTCACTGCTTCATCAGTGTTTCATGCCAAATCGCTTTATTTCCTTGTTTAAAATTGTCCTCAAGATGCAGTTCCTTTCCAAAATGACACTAAACAACCACAACCAAACAAATACAGACTCAAAATGACTGAAAACGACCACAAATAAATGCAAATCAACTAAAAATCAACGTAAAAACACAGATAAAAGTGCAAAATAACTCACAGTGGATGCAAAACTCTCACAAACGTATGCAAAATGACTTTAAAGACATGTAGAATGACCGTAGATAGTTGTAAAATGACCACAAATTGACCCAAAGTCATTACAAACGACCAAAACCAAACAAATAGCGACTGCAAATGACTCAAAACGACCACAAAGAAAACACAGAGTGACTCAAAAAGTTAAAAAGTTAAAAGTTGAGAGAGTCCCTGTTTATAATGGTCTCAAGATGCAGTTCCTTTCCAAACCGCGACCAGCGCCAAACCTATTTTTAGCCTAAATGCCATACGTCCTCTCGACCAATCAGAATGCAGTGAGCGTTCTATGCGATCCAACATGGCGGCGCATGTTGTAATTTTCCTGAAAACTATTAAAATGGATTTATAGTGTTTTGGAAAAGAGCTCCTCATTTACTTCTTACTACTCCTTGTTGGACATGTTGAATTGGTTAAATATGTTGTTGGTTCATTTACTTTGTTTGGTTTATTTATTCAACCAAAACTCTTTTTCTCTCATGTTCGAAATAAAAACAGACGAACCTGAAACCTCAAACTTTCAGAGGTGGAAATGACGTATAATCAAAATTATGTATGTGTGATGTGCATTTCTGGGGGTAACTCACAGAAGGTCTGCTGGAACTGAAGCAGGCTGGGCATCTCCGGGGCCACGTTGTACAGGTGCGTCTTCAGAGCGCCGCTGACCAGCAGAGAGTGGGCCAGGTCTGTGATGTTGATGCCCACGATGGCAAACGAGTATCTGCAGGGAGGGGATCCAAATATAGACGTTAGTTAGTGGGAGATCTTTGTTTTTACCTGAGTTGGGTTGGGGACGTGTTTAACAGACTTTAACGGACTTCATTTCCCATAAGCCCCGGGGACAAACGAGATAAGTCCCTGATTACAGCCGAAACATTGGACATACGACAGTGTTGGGGGACATTACGGATACAAACAAAACCAAAGCATCAATTTATTTTTGTATGTAGATGAAATAATAGTTTAAACTTAATAAAATAACAAAACTGCTAGCAGCAACTTCTAATATTACTCTAATAATAGTAGCAAGTCCTGTAGCGGGGCAACATGGTGGTTAGCACTGTCGCCTCACAGTGAGAGGGTTCCCGGTTTGAATCCCGGCTGGGGCCCTTCTGTGTGGAGTTTGCATGTTGTCCCCGTGTCTGCGTGGGTTTTCTCCGGGTTCTCCGGTTTCCTCCCACAGTCCAAAGACTTGCAGGTGTTCGGTTCATTGATGACTCTAAATCGCCCGTAGGTGTGAATGGTTGTCTGTCTCTGTTTGTCTCTTAGTGCACTGTAATAGTCTGGCGTCCTGTCCAGGGTGGACCCCAGCCCCCCGGAACCCCGACAGGGACAAGCGGTTGAATGAATGTGAATTAACCTGACTCCGCAAATGATTTTCATTGTCTCAGCATTTCCATCTGGGAACTCTGGTTTGGAGATCTTTTGGGAAGGGGTGAAAATCCTGGTTTCTGATTGGATAAACCATCTGTCTATCACCAACACACGGGCCAAACCAACCAATCAGATGACTGAAGCGTGTGACGTGCTAACAGCCAGGAGGCAAAGCTCAGAAAGGAAGCAACATGTGGGTAAAGGAGATTTTCCCTTTGTGTTTAACGTGAATTTACGGATCAAAGGCCCAATTTCAGGAGCCCGGTCCATATTCAACAGAAGGATCCAGAGAAGAAAGAGTTAGTGAGCGGCTAACAGAATTACGGGCACGGGTACCGCTGTCTGAAAGTGTGTCTGGATCAGGACGGGTATGTGTGCGCTGCGTCACACTTAATCCCGCCTCAAAACCAACGCTGATTGGACGTTCGCTTCAACTTCAACTTTGCTCCGTTGCATGTTACCAGACTGATCTGCGAGTAAAACAAAATGCAGCTAGTAGCGGATGCCAATTTGGTCTCAAGTTAAAAAATCATCGCCCTGTAGCTTTTCTTAAACTGGACCGTGTTTGGACGTTGCTTTAGCTCCGTGCTCATAACGTTCCCCACTGACTTTTTAAAGTCGTGCGAACAGCAAGCGTCTAAAAATGTAACTTTTCCCTCAACAGTCACTCCATGGGGGATGTGATGGACTGTATGCCAGATATGAATTCTCCCTGTCACAGTCAAACGAGCTGCGGTTTACAGCGTGCTGCTCCGCTGGAGTGTCCTCACAACACTGTGTGGGATTTGTAAAGTCAGTCCTCTGTGTCTTATCAGGGCTGATGCAGACTGAAGGCTGGAGGCAGCGCGCAGCAGTAAAACACTTCCCGCGTAAACACACACTCCGTGGCCACATCACAGAGCCCCTCCGCTGCTCAAACTGCTCTCTCTGTATTGAGGCCAATGCTCGCACAGCTCCATCCAGCAGCCGGAGCCCAGTTCTGCCTCACGTGTGCAGACTTACCCAATAGCTTTGTCGAGGTTCTTCTGTTCCCACTCAGGCTTGTTTATCTCACTGTGAAGGACACGACACTTGAGTCACGTAACTGTCTGCATGCAAAACAACACCAATGCACCACAAAATGAACATTTCATGAGCATCTTATTCCACACATACGCAGGTATTTTCCTTCCTTCGTTCTAAAACTAAATCGCTTCCTCAAGAACTGTTTCGTATGTAATGTTGCAATTTGTACTATGGCGTGGTAGGTGTGTGTGTGTGGGGGGGGGTTAAGTACATGTACTAAAGTGCCCCCTGGGAGCCAAAATAGGTGCTTAAGTGTCCTCTTCAGTGGCGAGGACGCACTATATGTGCCCTTGTTTTCTTTTCGCCCCTCCCCTTTAAAACGTCTGTGCACCCCACTTATTTATTACTGTAGAAACGATATCCAGAGCTCAAACTCAAACACGTCACTTGGTTTCTTACCATGTGTTTAGAAAATTCTGTGAGGGTCCTTTGATTTTGTTGTGTGCGTAAATTAAGGTCAACATGATGAGTTACACTTAAGTGGTGTTAAAGTCAAATCCTCAGCTATTGAGACAAAGTGGAGCCCCAGGGGTTTAAATCAGGAGGTCAGGTCCAATTTAAAAAAGTGTTTCATAATTGCATTTTCATAACATCTGTCCGCGTGACTCGTTGATGAGACGATCGAGTACATATAACACACACGTGAATTGTGTTTAGTGCAGCTTTGAATGCATGAAACATCCGACCGAAAGAGAAAGCTTTGAATGCAGTGAAAAGAATGAAAGTGAAATAAAGTACCTTGGATTTCTGTGCGTGCTCCTACAACAGTGCATGTGAGAGTCAGAGAGGGAGGCATGGGCAGAAGGGTGGTGGAGGTGGAGGTGGAGGTGGAGGTGGAGCAGAAAAAGAGAAAGAATCTTCATTTGTGAAATGAGACAGCTCACTGAGGGCGCACTCACACTGTCCATCCGTACCGTGCCCAAGTGCATTTCACAGCTAAAGTCTAGTTCGTTTGACCAGTGTGAGTGCAACCGTACCGCCTCTAGGCGCGGCACGCTTGCCGTCCGCGGCCCGCTTGATAGAGGTGGGCTTTAGTAAAGCACGTTTGCACATGTACGAGCACGAGCGTGCGCACGTGTACGAGCACGAGGCCTACGGCGGCTCTGAGGTCATTTCCTGTGCGCCTGTTGGGATGTAGAAAAAAGAAGGAGGGACCATGCGCGGATTTTTCAAACAATGGCGGTGAAAGGTTCACGTTAGTGTGATGCGGAGGTGGAGTGTTTACTGCAGATTTGGTCGATGAAAAGATTCAAAAACAGTCGACAAGACGCACAAAAACTCTGAGGTCTATGGAAAGATTTGGAAACAAAGCCACGCATCGCCATGACGTCATCAATGCGTGTGACGTGTTAATGCGTGATGACGTATAGGCAGCATTCTCCGAGGCCCAGGTAGTGTGAGTACAAACGGGCCTGGAGGGGGGGACAAGGACCCTAAAGCACGGGGCGCGGCACGGAGGGACAGTGTGAGTGCACCCTGAGATGCCAGATGACAAACAACACAAGCAGCAGCAGCAGCAGTTGATAAAAGAAGACGCAGTGAATGACGTCAAGCTGTAGGAATGAATATAATTGAGCAGAAAGTGGTAAATGCAGAGTTATGGATGACTGAGCGCAGTTGCAGTTGAAGGGACACACCATGTTTCACGGTAGAAGGATCTTTAAAGTTGCATTCACGTGTTTATGCCCACAGGGGGCAGCGTAACAAGGTGGACACGCATCTGTGTTATTGCCTTATAAAAGGTGATATTGTGGACTTTCCAGCAGGCGCACAGCAACGTAAGATTCATCTTGAGGCGTCTTTCTGGCCACCTGATCAATCTACGTCCAACATTCACTTGTGATCTTACCACAAAGCTTTACATCTCCTCAAAACTCACATCTCCTCAGCTCTGGAGTCAACCAGAGAAACTTTCTACTAAACTCTTGGTCTCTTCCTTTCATTTTATCGTGCTTTGGGTCAAAGTTGAGCAGAAGGAGAGGTGGCATACTTGTGCTTTGGTTGCAGGGAGTCGTGGAGCATCTGCAGAGCGGTGGCCTTGTCGTGTTCCGCAAAATACCTGCAGAGAGACGAGAGAAGATGCGTGGCTCTAGATCTGCAGCTCTCCTAAAGGTCTCATGTTAAAGTGTCTCATATTAAAGTGTAATGTTGTCTTTGGGTTATGAGCCGTGTGTTACAGAAAGGGACTCACAGCAGGTTGTGCAGGCCCAGCAGGCCCATGCCCCTGAAATCAGTCTTGGGGTCGCTGCCTTGGAAACCGATCTCACACCACTGTTTAGAGATGCGTCCGGTGAGAGGTGTGTCAGGACGCAGCTCCTTCCACAGCTGCAATAGACACACACACACACACACACACACACACACACACACACACACACACACACACACACACACACACACACACACACACACACACACACACACACACACACACACACACACACACACACACACACACACACACACACACACACACACACACACACACACACACACACACACACACACACACACACACACACACACCACAGTTTAGTGCAGGTATTTAAGGCTATAGGGCAGATTAATGGGTATTAATCCAGATGGGACAACACTAAAGACTTAAAGTTGAATTCAGACGGATAATCATCAATGTTTTAATGTAATGTTCAAATCTGCTTTATGTAAAAGCCCTGATGTTAATTTTCATTATTTACCCATTTTTTCTGTGCTGTATTATGTGATTATGATGGTTATTGGGAGCGTATGCACCTGTAGTGGTATGTTTGGGAAAACGTAGGAACTTAAAGTGTAATTTGATGAATGCGAGCGCCGAAAAAGACCATGGGAGCATCCAATTCGACATACACAGCAACACTTTTACCCATTTTCCTCATAATGTGATCAATATGTTCTGACCGCTAAAGTTTATGATCCAAGACTATTCAGAGTTACTCGATCTTGTTAACGTGTTATGATCTTTTATCTACCTTCATCAGCATGTCCTCGTGCTCGGGGTTCTCACAGTCGTAAGGCTCCCTGCGCAGCTTCTCCACCTCGGCCACCAGGCTCCTGTAGCCCACAATCTGCAGCAGGCTGGCCTGAAGAGAGATGCCCAACCTGGGGGACACACACGGGGGAGAGAGGGGGCGTTTTGTACGAAGGAATTCAGATTTATTAATGTACGAGCACAGTGTTTTGTCCATTTATCAGCTCAGTCGGAGTAAGAATGTGTTACATAGCCACAGCTGAGGATTCGACGTGTTGATGCTAATTCACCGCAGCTCCCTGACACACAGTAAGTGATGAAGTCGCTGAAATGTGATAATGTAATGCGCCGTCTCACTGTGGGTTGGTGTCAGGGTTGATCTTCTTCAGCGCCATGATGTCCTCAATGGTTTTCTCCACTTTGTCCGGGTGGACGCTGAGGGCCGACTGCAGCAGCTGGAGAAGACGAGAGCAGAGGAGGAGAAATATAAAAACGTATTAAAGCTGCAAAAAAGAGCATCGCGACATCTTTATTGTGCGTATTCACAGAGTTAGAGACCCATACCTCATTTTTGGAGTACCTCAGAGATGATTCTGCAAGGAAACGGTTGCAAAACGTGAGACAATTGCATATTAAAATACTATTTGTAGTAGAAGCTTGAAGAATTGTTTTGGTTTTGTTAGTTTAAGGCAGATATGCACATTTGTATATTGAGTTTAAAGTGTAAAAAAATGCTTTTTGTCCAAACAAAATATATAATTAAATACAAATGAAGGGTTGATTCCCAACTGGCACTGGAATTTAATTAAATTTATGAATTTATTTCAGTCAAAATGACAAAACATGTCAAAAAAAAGACTACAAAACTATACAAAATTAAATTAGTGCACAAAAAAACACATGTAACATCATGTATACAATTAACTCTGCCTTCATTTAATCCAATCTGTATCTTTTATCCACTTTATGTACAATTTGTAAATCTAACTTTACAATAATGAACGCTGTGCAATTTTATAAATAACATATAAAATATAAAATATAATATATATAGAAAGTAATTTAATGTAAAAGCCTGAAAGCCATGAAAACTGCTATTTGTCTAAAGCGTCCAAACAAAATGAAGGGCTACTTTGCAAAAACAGATGTGTCTTTTTTTAATTTGTTCCTCAAAAACATGTTGTTTTTTGTGTTTAATCCAATCAAACTGGTGTTGATTTATTCATTTAAAGACATACTTTCATCTGTTTTTGAACAAACCCTTCAGCTATGCTTTTAGACAGGACATTAACACACTGGTGTTTTAAACCATCGTTGGTTTAATACATAAATGATCTGAATGAACATGAATGACTTATAGACAAACATCAGGCAGTGTGAGCTCTACCTATCTTGAGGGTCCTGCGTGCTCCGTGCTTGTTGTTGTAGCAGATTCTCTGCAGCTCGCAGCGCCCCGTAAACTTTCTGGCGAGGAACTTCAGGCCCCGCCACAGACACTTACAGTAGAGGAACACGAAGAACTGGGTCACCACTCTGGAGAGGAGGAGACGGGAGGGACACGTCCTTTAGTTTAGTTTGGTTTAGTTTGTGAACCTTTATGAGTTCAGTTCACTCGTCATAAGGAAGTGAAAACAGTAGCACAAGTATAATCATAACAAGCAGGGGGCTTCTATGCTATTGAGCTGCATTATGGGAAATGTAGGATCCAGAGTCTATCATCTCATCTCATCTTCAGCCTCTTATCCGGGGTCGGGTCGCGGGGGCAGCAGCTCCAGCAGGGGACCCCAAACTTCCCTTTCCCGGGCCACATTAACCAGCTCTAACTGGGGGATCCTGAGGCGTTCCCAGGCCAGTGTGGAGATCTAATCTCTCCACCTGGTCCTGGGTCTTCCCCGAGGCCTCCTCCCAGCTGGACGTGCCTGGAACACCTCCCTAGGGAGGCGCCCAGGGTTCATCCTTACCAGATGATCCTGAACCACCTCAACTGGCTCCTTTCAACACAAAGGAGCAGCGGCTCTACTCCGAGTTCCTCACGGATGCTGAACTTCTCTCCCTCTCTCCAGCCCCCCTCCTGAGGAAACTGCGGGGGGCTGTTGAGCAAGGCACCGAACCTGGAGGGTCGCTGGTTCGTGTCCCTGTGTGGACCATGATTGGCGGTGGACTGGTGGCTGGAGAGGTGCCAGTTCCCTCGCTCTGACATCTCTCCATTAATTGCATGTATACAGGTCCTGTCTGTGCATGTGTGTGTATTTCGGGCCTGTGTGCGTGTGTGTGTGTGTGTGTGTGTGTGTGTGTGTGTGTGTGTGTGTGTGTGTGTGTGTGTGTGTGTGTGTGTGTGTGTGTGTGTGTAATGAATAATAACAGAGTGAAAAAATTGAATAAAGTTATAATTCTTATTCTTCTTCATTCTTAACAGGAAACAAGAGGAGCGAGGAGGCAGATATGAAGCAAACAGTGATAGTGTTGTGGACACGCAGCAGATCAAAGTGTGCTATTTTTACCGGTGACACTGAGAATGAAAATGGAGACGTGCGTCTTGGGAAATGCATTAAGAAGCTGTGGAGACTAAATGGTGTCCAGCCTCCACCTGTTCTCTGGGAGGAAACGACTCATGTCTGTTGTTTCAACGTAAAACCTTCTATCGTCTATTAGTTGGTAAAAGAAGACGCAGTGAATGACGTCAAGCTGTAGGAATGAATATAATCAGGCAGAAAGTGGTAAATGCAGAGTTATGGATGACTGAGCGCAGTTGCAGTTGAAGGGACACACCATGTTTCACGGTAGAAGGATCTTTAAAGGTGCATTCACGTGTTTATGGCCACAGGGGGCAGCGTAACAAGGTGGACACGCATCTGTGTTATTGCCTTATAAAAGGTGATATTGTGGACTTCCAGCAGGTGCAGAGCAACGTAAGATTCATCTTGAGACGTCTTTCTGGCCACCTGATCAATCTACACCCAACACTCACTCTTGTGATCGTAACCACGAAGCTTTACATAGCGACGCATCGCCATGACGTCATCAATGCGTGTGACGTGTTACGGCGTGATGATGTATAGGCAGCAAGAAGCATTCGCCGAGGCCCAGGTAGTGTGAGTACAAACGGGCCTGGAGGGGGGGACAAGGACCCTAAAGCACGGGGCACGGGACGGAGGCACAGTGGGTGAGTGCGCCCTAAATCCCTAGAGTGCTCCTTTGAATTCTGATCAGCCAGAACTCATAAAAGCCGGAGCATGAATCATCCTAACTTCAGTAAACTATGACCACAGTCGTATAATTACTGTAAACAAACTGTGAGAGGCGTCGGTAAAAGCACATTTGGCAGCCTCAACCGGGCTCCGCGTCCATTAAAGGAAATTGAAGCTAAATATCTGTGAGACCAAAGCGTGAGGAGTAAAACGCTTTATTACTTGAGCGCAGGGGGCCAGGAAACCACGGGATTTATGGGAAATGGGGCCTGAACTGAGAGAAGCACTCGCTGCACAGAAGCACCGGTGTGAGAAAACATCTGTTTGATTTTATCGTAGTCATTCGTCAGTGGTTATTTTTCTATATGTCGACGTCTGAAAATAAATATAAAAGTAGCAGATGATCGTTTGTGTATTGCTTGTTATTACACACGTCAACATTTTTCTTTCTTTCTTCCCCCCCGTGTTGTTTTTCGTGTATTTCTTTTTGTTTGTATTTGATTATCCTTTTCCTGTTTGTGTGCTTCTTGTTGTCATTTCATCTATTTATATCTCATCTCATCTTCATCCTCTTATCCGGGTCGGGTCGCGGGGGCAGCAGCTTTAGCAGGGGACCCCAAACTTCCCTTTCCCGGGCCACATTAACCAGCTCTAACTGGGGGATCCTGAGGCGTTCCCAGGCCAGTGTGGAGATCTAATCTCTCCACCTGGTCCTGGGTCTTCCCCGAGGCCTCCTCCCAGCTGGACGTGCCTGGAACACCTCCCTAGGGAGGCGCCCAGGGTTCATCCTTACCAGATGATCCTGAACCACCTCAACTGGCTCCTTTCAAAGCAAAGGAGCAGCGGCTCTACTCCGAGTTCCTCACGGATGCTGAACTTCTCCCCCTCTCTCTAAGGGAGACTCCAGACCCCCTCCTGAGGAAACACATTTCAGACGCTTGTACCCACGACCTGGTTCTTTGGGTCCTGACCCAGCTTTCATGACCACAGGTGAGGGTAGGAACCAGGACTGAGCGGTAGATCCAGAGCTTTGTCTTCCTCAGCTCTCTGTTCATCACAACGGTGCGGTAGAGCGACTGCAGCTCCGCCCCCGCTGCTCCGATTCTCCGGCCAAACTCACGCTCCATCGTCCCCTCACTCGTGAACAAGATCCCGAGGTACTTGAACTCCCTCACTTGGGGTCAGGACTCATTCCCTACCTGGAGTAACAACCCACCGGTTTGTATTTTTCTAAATTATTATTATCATAGCAGCTTCAGTAGCTTATTTTTCCCTTTCATCTTGTTTGTTTTCTCCTAAACCTCAGC
This sequence comes from Echiichthys vipera, assembly GCF_963691815.1. NCBI lineage: Eukaryota > Metazoa > Chordata > Actinopteri > Perciformes > Trachinidae > Echiichthys > Echiichthys vipera. The sequence continues at coordinate 2,841,015 of NC_139839.1, forward strand.
TGCATCAGCCTGTAGCTTATATTATTATGTATTTATTATTTTTACATTATCTGTATTTTATGCGTTTGATCCATTTTACCTCATTTTTTTACATAGAAACAACTTTATTTTACTCTTTTTAAATCCTACATGTGTGTTCATGTTGTTTCTATTTAGCTTAAATTCTTTTTATGTCTGTTACAAAGAACTTTAAACTGCTTTATTGAGGAAAAGTGAAATACAAATAAAAGTCTAATTTACTAAACTGGCATTACTGTAGATACAAATCTACCTGTATCTACAAATACACCAAGATCAATATCATTAGCATCGTGTTTAACCAATAACATGTGTGATTAATAAAGATAAATATATTTCTTTGGGAAAATAATAAAGTTGAACGATGCAACATTAAAATGGGGGAAAGATACTATAGTGGAAAGTGGGACGACGTCATGTTTATTCTAAATGTGCCGGTACTGTCGACATAATTATTTGAATTACTGAAGTGGAGCTGCGACAATTAGTTGTTGCAAACTATTTTTAAAATCAATTGCTGGCATCTTTTGGCATCAATGCATCGTCATTGTTTGGGTTTGTCTGTTTTGTATGTATTTATTTATTCCGCCCTGTCAAAGATGAATTTCTGTCACTTGTGACAGACAATAAAGTTTTTCTCATCTTATCTTATCTAACCAATTTTTTGGGTATCTTTTATGAAAAATTTCCTCTGTGACAGTAACTTAAATATCTTTGAGTTGTGGACAAAACAAACAAACATGGGAGACGCTGGTCCTAATGTCGTGCCATTTTGTAAACAATAAATTGATTGATTAAGAAAATAATCAACATTAAAAATAATCGCTGGTTGCAGCCCTATACTGAAGGGATCCTATTCATTAGGGGCGGCAGTAGCTCAGTCTATAGGTGACTTGGCTGGAGAGGTGCCAGTTCATCTCCTGGGCACTGTCGAGGTGCTGTTGAGCAAGGCATCGAACCCCCAACTGCTCTGGGCGCTGGTCACTGGCAGCCCCCTCGCTCTAACATCTCTCCATTAATTGCATGTATATAGGTCCTGTCTGTGCATGTGTGTGTATTTCAGGCCTGTGTGTGTGTAACGTGAATAATAACAATAGTAGAGTGAAAATTGAATTTCCCCTTTGCGGGACAAATAAAGGAATTCTTCTTCTTCTATTTTTCCTTTTAATTTATTTGAATTATTCTTTATTTCCTTCTTTTTGTCCAGTTGTTGTTTTTTAGTTTTTTGTGAGGTTTTTGACACATGTCATCATCATGTGTGCGTGTTTTATGTGTTATTTACCTGAATTAAATACAATAAATAAAGAAAAAGACATTGCCTACATGTTAACTGTGTACTGCAGTGTTTTAATCAGGACTCCAGAAATGATGGTGCGTCTTAAATCAATATAAATACTTTATCATTAAATATATAAATAAATACACTGAAAGCAAAAGAGCTATTAATAGAGACTCCACTTGCTTTAACACGTGCTCTATAATAAAGAGGCCTCCTCTATAATAAACCAGTTCCCACCACAGCAGCGGCAGCAGCAGCAGCAGCAGCAGCAGCAGCCACTTACAGCACTGTGTCATCATCGATTGGGCTTTAAATGGGAGAACTGGGAACACGCAGTCTGCGGTGTTTGGTGTAAACGAGCCATTAGAGTGGCTCCGGGATAAACACCGGGGGACAGGTGCAGTAGAGGGGGAGCCAGGATGAATTCCTTCACGCTCTCACGAATAAAAAATGTAAATTAGTCTGAAGAAAATGGAGCCCTTACCTCAGGAAGTGCTTCATCTCGGCCGCTGCGGTGTCTCAGCTGTCTGCACTGGTGTTGGTGTTGACGGATGAGCTGGGAACAGAAAGCAAAGGTAGTTTGTTTTAGTGTCTGAGGAGGAGGAAGAGGAGGAGGAGGAGGAGGAGGAGAGGGGAGGAGGGGGAGGAGGAGGAGGAGGAGGAGAGGGGGGGGGGGGGGGGGGAGAGGGGGGGAGGAGGCCGACGGGAGCTGAGGCCGCGGCTCGGGAGCTGTCCGCGGTGCTGAAGCGTTAACGCGCCTGTAATCTGCGGCTCTTACCTCGGTGCTCTGCAGCCTGTCTGTCCCGATACAACCGGAGACAAACACCGCGAGCCCGGGTGGTGTATTTCACCTCTCAGACGGAATCATAACGCAGTAAAAACAAACATAAAATAACACTCTTTTAAATGCTCGATGGTCTCCGGACTGATTAGCGACCCGGAGCGCAAACGCGGTGCATAATCCGCGGACGTGCCTGCAACGTCGGCTGTGCAAACAACACAACCAATGAAACCCATGCAATAACACGCGACGTGCCCCTCTTACCGATTTCTAATAATGCTGGTGCTGAGAGGCGAGGCAGAGATGCGGCGTTGTGTCCTCTTCACTCGGCTCCGGTCGTCTGCGTTTCCTCCATGATGACAGCCACCGACTGGAGGAGGACTCGGTCTAAAAGCGACAGCACAGCAATGCAGTGTGCACAGTGCAGAGAGGCAAAGGCACCAGTCCCTTCTCACTGGGTTCAGGTGCTTGTATAAGCTTAGATTTGCCCTTAAATGGCTGTAAATAATATAGTTTATAGATTAAATTATGCATGCACTGACAAAGCAAACGAAAGTGTCTTACTCAACACACACTTGCTGTGAATGGGACCTGCGTGTGCAGCGTGCAGGGGCGGCACCAGGACTTCCTGGGACAAAATGTTTCTGCATCCCTCCACCATCAGGGACTTTTGAACGCGCACAGACCCTTGTTTTTGGGGACTTAGGGTAGGGCTAGATGATTTGGGGGGGGGGGATCAAGCGACAACGTCCAAGCACTTTTGACTGTGAGAGAATATCAATATACATAATACGAACCAAAAACAACACAATCCAACATGTTCTGGCAGCAGTTTGATCTGAAATTACAACAACAGGCATCACTGAAGTGGTCACATTTGACATACTGCTACACGTTTTGGGTTAAGAACCTTTATTGGGGATTTTTGACAGTGATGACTCTAAATCACCCGTAGGTGTGAATGGTTGTCTGTCTCTGTTCGTGGACCCCGCCTCACGCCCGATGTCAGCTGGGATTGGCTCCAGCTCCCCCGCGACCCCGACAGGGACAAGCGGTTGAAGATGAATGAATGAATGTTATAAAGTAAAACAGTTAAACAGTCATTCCACTGGTAACTAAGCTACATGTAGCTAATGTCAGAGAATCTCAGTCAATGTTCATTTCTCCACAACTTCAGATCTTCTTCCTGCTGGAAAATGTTGTGTTGTTTTTGGATTAGAAGCTTTTATCGGTGAAAAAAATGCTGTAAAAAAGAAAAAAAGTGTTGCGATACTTGAAGCCTAAGCGTTGACACCTGTGCAGTGCGCCCGCGTTAATGCGTCTGGCAGGTTTTAACTAGCATCTACCCAACCTCCAGAAAATGACGCACACACGGAAGTCCCAGAAACCACAGTTCATCGAGTGGCCACTTGAGGCTGGCTCCGAGAGCGAGTCAAATTCCTGCGTCTCCATTGATGCATTTGGCAAATAAAAGTGATTTTGATTTGGTTAGAGGACTGTGAAAAATGAGTTGTGCTTAAGGAAGGGAACTTTCTTTGCAGATTTCATTTCTCAAGCCCAGGAATAACGTTCATTCATTCATTCATTCATTCATTCATTCATTCATCTTCAACTGCTTGTCCTTTTCGGGGTCGCGGGGGGCTGGAGCCGATCCCAGCTGACATCGGGCCTGAGGCGGGGTCCACCCTGGACAGGACGCCAGTCTATCACAGGGCACATAGAGACGAACAGAGACAGACAACCATTCACACCTACGGGTGATTTAGAGTCATCAATGAACCGAACACCTGCACGTCTTTGGACTGTGGGAGGAAACCGGAGACCCCGGAGAAAACCCACGCAGACACGGGGACAACATGCAAACTCCACACAGAAGGGCCCCAGCCGGGATTAGAACCAGGAACCCTCTTGCTAACCACCACACCACCGTGTCACCCAAAATAACGTACACCCTGGTCAAATAGAACACACAGTACTCGTAGTCGTCACTTACTTGCGTAGAAAACAGTCACGTTCAAAATGTAAAGTAATTGAACAATGTGGTAGATCCAAGAGAATATAAAAATGAGTTTATTGGTTTAAAAAAAGTACAACATGCTTTTCACGAGGCGAGTAAAGCCTTGTGATTGACAGTGGATTTTGTAAAAAGGAAACAGTAACAGCAGAATAAAAATGTAAAAAATACAACTTTGTGATTGTGTCAAACAACGACATCATACAGTGGCGGCTGAAGCATCTGGTAAAATATTAAATATATTAATTTAGAAAGTAGTAACAAATGAGTTTTGGCACAATAAATAGTGTTGACATCAGTGCATGTATGGATGGTGTTTGATTATCCTTTAAAAAATGATGACACACAAACAGGAATAAGAAAACGTGTGGATGCAAACGCTTGAGCATCACAAGCAACGAGATCTCATACGGTAAAACGGCTTTTTCCTTGGTATTAAAAATTTAAAACACCAAAAAAACAAGCAAGGTTTCTGGCTGAGCGCTAGAAAAAGTGACTCTCCGTAACAAAGTTTTCAGGGGAGACACACCTCGGAGCGTTGCAGTCCGTCAGCGTTTAGCTCTCGCTTCTGTCTTCGGTCACAGTGCAGCTGCAGCCGTCGGCGTCGCTGCTCCGAGCGTCTCTGCCCGCGGGAAGTAACCGGTCTGAAGAGCTCTCGGCCGTGCGCTCGGCGGACGCCTCGGCGGGCTCGTCCTCGCCTGACTCCGGTAAGGCGGAGTACGTGGGGAGGGCGTTGAACATGACGAAACCCACGGTGATGACGACAAACGAGATGATGTAGAGGGTCGAGAACTGAGGATGAGACGCGACACAGAGACGTCAATGACGTGTTTTTATCATGTTTTAATGCAGTTCTATTTCATTTAGAGTGCCAGATCGTAACCAAAGTCATCTCAAGACACTTTACATATAGAGTACCGTATTTTCCGCACTATAAGGCGCACCACAGTATAAGGCGCACCTTCAATGAATGGCTTATTCATATATAAGGCGCAACACATTATAAGGCGCATAGAATAGGCGCTACAGTCGAGGCTGGGGTTACGTTAACGACCGCCTCTAGTTTGCGTGCTAGCGCTGTTGCCTTCAGTGGAATAGTGATTGTACCGACACTTCTACTTGCTGCTCTTTGTTCAACAACCCACTGTTAAGAATGACTTTTTTAGACAGGTTTAATGTGAAAAAGTATCCCGACAGCACCGGCTGCTTCATAAGTCCACTCACTGTGTAGTTGAAGAGGAAGATGCCGCAGAAGAGGCTGAAGAGGTCGGCGGTGAGCAGAGAGAGGTTGACCGCGGTGGCGCTGGTCATCTTCACCACCACGGGCATGAAGCTGTACAGAGCGTACATACACAGGGCGTAGACCGCAAACAGCATGGCTGCAGGACACGACGAGCGGACTTCAGTAAGAGACGGACAACGTGAACTCAAACACTCTCACTGAACAAGGGACGAGGTTAACTTACAGATCTTAAAGTCCCATTTGATTGCAGCGACTGCTCGAGTTTCCAGTGCAGCTCTGCGAAGACAAACAACGCAAAGCATGGTGAAGAACAACAGTTACGCGCAATCTAACGCATTGTAGCTTTAAGTCCTGTGAGATACCAGCATCAGTGTTTGTGTTTATAGACAGTATAACGCAGTATAACGCAGAAAACGACGCTTGTCATAAGATGAACTTAATTGGTTTGTTGTCTCATCTCATCTCATCTTCAGGCTCTTATCCGGGGTCGGGTCGCGGGCGCAGCAGCTCGAGCAGGGGACCCCAAACTTCCCTTTCCCGGGCCACATTAACCAGCTCTAACTGGGGGATCCTGAGGCGTTTAAATGATAACTCACAGCTGTATGCCACTGATGAGGGTCCCGAAGAGGCCCATCATGCCCAAAAACTCAACGCGGCTCAAGTTCTTCACGGTGTACTCTTGGCACACGTTGGACACGGCGTAGAGGGCAGCGCTGAGCAGGACCAGACCGTCTCCCAGCACCACGTCACTGGCTGCACACAGACACAGAGGCGGTTAAAGATCGTTTATGAGTTATGATATATCATTTATAAAGAGACTTATAAGCAAAAGACACACACACCAAGTTGTAATAAACTGCAATAATCCTTAAAATAAATCATAGAACACAGAAGACATTTAAACTTGAGTGATAACAAAACTAAGCACTTTGTTTTGTACCATCAAAACTGGATAATTGCATCTTAAACAGTCTTATTCGAGCATGAGCAGGCGAACTTCTCCCCCTCTCTCTAAGGGAGACTCCAGCCCCCCTCCTGAGAAAACCCATTTCGGCCGCTTGTACCCACGACCTGGTTCTGTGGGTCCTGACCCGGCTTTCATGACCACAGGTGAGGGTAGGAACCAGGACTGAGCGGTAGATCCAGAGCTTTGCCTTCCTCAGCTCTCTTTTGGTCACAACGGTGCGGTAGAGCGACTGCAGCTCCGCCCCCGCTGCTCTGATTCTCCGGCCAAACTCACGATCCATCGTCCCCTCACTCGTGAACATGATCCCGCGGTACTTGATCTTATTTATATAGCATTTAATGCTGTTCTATTTGTTGATTAATCATGTTCATACTCCGGGTTAAATAAAGGGTAATGAACATTAAAATTCCCATCAACCTCCACAGATATTATGGTCCTTTTGTGGTTTAAACTTTCACCAGACCATGTCAGAGATGTATGTCATTAGAAAAAATAGAAGTCCTTACTGGATCCCTGGTTTCTTCCTGCCAGGATGTCGGCTCCCACCATGGCCCCTACCCCCAACAGACACACCATCACGGCTACAAAGTGGATCAGCCTGTAGCGAGTCTTCAGGAAGAACCAGGAGAGCGCCATCAGCACCGGGATCACGAAGCAGTCCAGCAGCTAAAACGCACGCACGGTAAACGACACAGTGACTTAACTCCCCGTCGGGTTTCATGTCGAAGCAGCAGGTCACAGCTCGACGGCTTCTCACCTGAATACTGGTCAGGGTGGTGAACTGGTACGCCTTCACGACCGCGTAGTTCGCCTGCACGTCGGCCACACCCATCACCAAATACTTCCACCACTTGGTTTTTAGAATCTGGAAGAGGTTCCTGTCGCCTGCAGAAACACGGAGGGATAAGGATTTTTTCAAAAGCTACTTTTTCACACAGTTTTTCACACATGCACGTCATCTGTGAAACACTAAAAACAAGGACTACTTTGTGCAACAATAGCAGGATATTGGGAATAATCAACTGTTAAGATAAGATAAGAAAAACTTTATTGTCTGTCACAAGTGACAGAAAATCATCTTTGACGGGGCAGGTTCAGTTTACACAGAATAAATAAATACGTACAAAACAGACAGTCCCAAACAACGACGATACATTAATGCCAAAAGATGCAGGAAGTGCAAAGGGGGCGACTGAGTGGAGTAAGATGTGTTGCCCCTGTCAGGACACTTATTCATCACCAGCTCTGAGAAGAATTAGAAATGCGGATAACGCGAATAACCTTTGCGGGTGCAGAGGATGGTGGTGTAGACGAGCAGCAGCAGGGCGTAGTTGAGGAAGCTCTGCAGCATGGGCGTCTGCACGCCGGCGTTGGCCAGGTACTCACAGCTCACAGCTGTCCCGCAGATCAGCAGGGACAAGATCTGCCCCATGGCGATGGTCTTCAGCAGACGCCTGGGGGGTTCAGGGAGAGACTTGAGTGTCAACTACATAGGAAAAGCAACACCTACATTATCATGCAATACAACTTATGAGGTCCTCCTGTAAAGCTAAGCTGCAAGACTTTCAAAGCATTCAGATACTCGTCACACTACACAACTTGCTGTGTTGTAATCAGTAGAAGGGACGTGACATTATTTCGTTTTCACCATTACTGATGAGTGATTTTATTTTTGGACACTATATAAGGAAAAAGACACACAAGCATTCTTCTGGTCCTGCACATAGAACATGTCAGGGTTCAGCACGTCCCCATAGAACTGGGGTTACATCCAGGTAACTACTACACGTCCCCACCAGATGTAGACAAGTAAACAGGAAGACGTTGCCCAGTTTAAACTGGTTGGGTCCAGATTAGTCACATTATAGTCACTAGTAACTTCAGTATAAAGGGCTGGATGATTATCTCCAACGTGTTGGAACATATTCACAGTGTTGGACCCTTTGCTCTCACTTTTAGATGCTTTGCAAACTGGATATCCATCTCCTACACCACCCCCTATTCATTTTGGAGATACTAAACGCTCCACGCTGCACATTTAAGGAGCTTTTTCAGTGGATATAAGGCTGGATTGTCAGTTCGCTCCGACATTTTTACAGCCTCTTCTTCTCACGGTGTTACATGACTCGTGAGATTTCTTTTCATGGGGCAAAGACGCAGGAATTAGGACACATTAGATGTTTTAGCCTCTACAGTTCTTAAACTTATCAAACTGGGATGTTATGAAACCGTGGTAAAACAAAAAAGAAAAAGAAAAGAAGGGTTAGGGGGTGTTGTCATTGGCACGAGTGGTCACAAAACAGCGTGTTTCCTCTACGTGCAACAGCAAACACAGACAGTAGAGCTGCAAAGATTAATCAATATTTTTTAGACCAAACAACTTATCAGGAAAAATTTTTGAGCTATGAACCGAGAAATCCTGTAGAGTCGCTAACAGCCGGACGTGGCTAACAGTGATTAGCTCGGGGCGGTACGGTGAAGGCATTCAAAGGTCTTTTTTAACGACTAATGCTGCTGAAAATAACAGCAAACCTCTGCAGCAGCATGAGAAGAGTCCCTATACACACAACAAAGCGTCATCAGCGTAGTTAGTGAAGCCAGAGTTTATTAAAGAGTGTTTTAAAGACTTACCTACTGGCCCCTGTACCAGCTCCTCTCATAGTAAAGTCCATTACAGTGGATTAGCAAAGTCAATCCCAAAGGAAGGAGCCCATTGGTGCTTTGTTTTGTGTGTAGGGACTCTTCTCATGCTGCTTCAGAGGTTTGCCGTTATTTTCAGCAGTATTAGTGGTTAAAAAAGACCTTTGAATGCCTTCAGCGTACTGCCCCGAGCTAATCACTGTTAGAGACTCTCCCTGGTTTATACATGAACTAAACACCCTGGGATGGTTTTACGCTGAAATTACACTTCAACATACAGTAAAGTTCCTATTGTCACAGGCGACCCGTCTCCCATTTCTTGCGCTCTCATTGGCTGTAGGTCTAGATATTGAGCATGTGTTCAAACACCAGGGTTCTCACATTTTGCCATTCATGTCATTTATTTATTATAACACAAGCGGTTCTTGTGTTTGTTGGTTATTGTTTGTGTTGTTGAGCGTATTAAAAAAAAACAGGATACACAGGAAGTAAGAAAACCTATAGTTCTAGGTACTAAGTGGAGAAGGGGTAGGAATTAATAAGCTGATGCTTCTTCCTGCTCCTTTTCAAACATACAAAGGGTTTTAATGACTCGTGCTTCAAGTGTAATTTATTTTTCTCATGTTTGAAATAAAGCATTCATAATTTAGCTTGCTGAATATCCAGAATGCGTCTCTCAGCTTGAATCTTTGAACAGTTCCCTAATAGCGCTGGAGCGCCAAGTCATCGCAAATTTGCCTCTGATCTGTGCCTCCAAAAACCGCTTACAAGTCAAAAATCAAAGCCAAAGTCACGCAGTGTGAACTTGACATAGAGGAAGAGGAAGCAGACTCCAGAGGAAAAGATCTCGATTTACAAGTCGATCTACATTCCAGTGTTCACCTGCGATGAAGAGCTGTAATGACTCAAGGGACGCATTCATGCACACGAGCTGTGGACGTGAGGTAAAGCAGCGTTTCATTGGCGCCTCCGGCTGAAAGTTTCACCCTGGAGTACACATTCACATCACTGCAGCAAGGTGACAGATTAAACCACTAGAGGTCAGCAAATTCATGAGCTTCATGCAGCTTTTCTTACTGTTAACATGTGGTATTTATCCCATTTTGCATCTCTTACTGATGCTTTTATGTGCACACTTGTCCCCACTGTGGGACAAATACGGGATTATCTTTTCTTATCTTATGCAAGAACATTTTTGGATTCTTATCTTAACTTTCCCTTTCTATTGTACGATATGAAACGCTCATAACTAAACGTAATGAATGACACCAGTGCGTGAATGAGCATGTGTTCATGAGAATTGTAAAATAGCATAATTATTGGCCAAATATTAGACTTAGACTTCTCTTTATTGATCCTTTGGGATGAACTCCCGCAAGGAAATTAAGATTCCAGCAGCTTACAAAAAGCTCTAACTGGGGGATCCCGAGGCGTTCCCAGGCCAGTGTGGAGATCTAATCTCTCCACCTGGTCCTGGGTCTTCCCCGAGGCCTCCTCCCAGCTGGACGTGCCTGGAACACCTCCCTAGGGAGGCGCCCAGGGTTCATCCTTACCAGATGATCCTGAACCACCTCAACTGGCTCCTTTCAACACAAAGGAGCAGCGGCTCCAACAAATGATATTATTTACACCTGCGCTCTTTCCTACTGTGACAGATCAAGATGTCTTTCTTAACAAACATTACTTTCAGTTCAGAAACTGTCACATAAACTGTCGACTACAGCTCACTGACATGTCTTTGACTGGGTCAGTACTCACCATGTGAAGACGTCCCTCAGGTTGTAACTGTGCAAACAGCAGGCGACCCTCCATTTCCCACACAGCCTCTCCTCTGCACGTCCCTCCATGTCTTCTGACATCTAAACCTACGGATTAAGGAATAACTGTCAGATGAAAACCGCAAAGGGAGGGACATTTTAAAGAATTAATGTCTGCAAGGCTCACTGTCTTAATCAGACCACTCAAGCAGAACACGGCACCAAATCTGCACAGGAATGTGACGAGGCGCATAATGTCACACTGACTAAAATCAGGGTCTAGGATGAACAGGACAACGCTTTAAACAACCTGTTTTTTCTTGTTTTTACACTGGTTAATTCGGCAAATGCTACAGCGCTGTACTTTAACATTATCTAACTTAAAATGCTCCTTCTCTCACTCCGCACTAGAGTGGATTTCCATCCCAGCAACTATAAGAGACCTGAGTAGCTCTAGTTCATTCAGAGCTCATTTGAAGAGATGGTTGCTTGGTGCTCAGCTCTGTCAGCACTAACACTTGATGACACCTTCCTGTCCTCGGTCCGTCTGTTCTGAACCTGGAGCCGTCTTCTTCTGTTTTTACTGTGTGCTGTCTCATTGTGCTCTAGTTTTATTGTGTTGCATGAATTCTGTATTTGTGCTTCTGCTTTGCATGCTGTGGTGACACACACAGACACACAAAGACCACAAACGACCACAAAACAACCACAAAAAGACACAAAACGACCACAAAACGACCACAAAAAGACACAAAACGACCACAAAAAGACACAAAGAGACCACAAAACAACCACAAAAAGACACAAAAAGACATAAAAACCACCACAAAAGACACAAAAAGAACACAAAACAACCACAAAAAGACACAAAAAGAACACAAAACAACCACAAAAATACACATAAGGACATAAAACCACCACAAAAAGACACAAAACAACCACAAAAAGACATAAAACCACCACAAAAAGACCACAAAACCACAAAAAGACACAACAAGACCACAAAAAGACACAAAAACACCACAAAAAGACACAAAAAGAACACAAAACAACCACAAAAATACACATAAAGACACAAAACAACCACAAAAAGACATAAAACCACCACAAAAAGACCACAAAACCACAAAAAGACACAAAAACACCACAAAGAGACACAAAAATACATAAAACCACCACGAAGACACAAAAAGACACAAAACAACCACAAAAAGACAAACACAGACACCCTGCGTGCTGTCTTATTGTGCTCTTGTTGTCATTGTGTTGCAAAATTCTGTATTTGTGCTCTGCTCTGCATGCTGTGGTGTGATGTGTGTTGCAGAATGAAGTTTTCTAAATCGATGCTATGTTGTCATGTTTGTTAACTGCTGTGCATGTTTTGTAGATTGCTCTGACTACTTATTTCGTAATTTTAATCTAACTTTAATTTAACTTTCTATATTCTGTTGTGTTTTTAGGGAGATTTTAACATCTGTCTAGGGACTAACTAATGGCTAATTCTGGCGCATTTACAGTAATGTTATTAATGTGCACTGTGTCTGTTTTCAGATTAACTCAACTTCAAAATACTCGCTTTACTTAAGAGGAGTCAGCACGTTTTGGGAATATTCAGCTACTATGAGCAATATTTACGGTTTTAATGTATGCCGAATTTAAATGTTCTACCTAAAAATACGTAACATGGTCGTAATTTTGTTTAAAAGTGTATTAACGACTGTCAATATGCCCAGATATATTAAAATGTCCCTTTTTCCAGCGGGGTCTGGTGTTCAGTGATCTACGCGCGAGCAAACAGCGTCATTCATTGGGCTTCCCGAAACTACACACGCAGGCACGAGCTCGAGTAAAGTACAAATAATTAAAGTGTACATACGTTTTACTTTTCGTCCTCAGTCATGACGAGTGTGTGGGGGAAACGCTCCAGTTGCTGTGACTTCTCATTCTTGTCAAAAACGCAACGAATCCGCATCCACGTTTTGGCAACTTCTCACCCTGAGTGAGTCAATCTAACGTCGTGTTGACAAGCCCCGCCCCTTGCGCTCTGATTGGTCTAAAAAAAAGAATGCTCAGTGACGTCTGCACCGTGCAGTCAAACTTGATCTGGTGCTGATGAGAATGAGTTCAAATGACTCCAGCTTTACAAACAGCATATTTAACAGCAACAATATTAAACAGATAACATATATTTGGAAAAACTGAAATATAATATACACTTTATACAGTATTAAACTATATATATATATAAAATACCAAATTTACAGTAGTTATATATACATATCTATTAAGAGTATACTTAAAACTTTGCTTTTTGATAAAGCTTACAGCTAGGACTTACGAGCCCTCAGCTATGTTGTTATTCTTTAAGCTGATTTTGTTCTGCTTAATTCTGCTGCTATAGGCCGTGTCTGCCGGGGGGTTATACTTGTCCTGATCCTCTGAGCTTCTCTCCTCTCTGTCTGTATCATTCATGTCTCATCGGTGCATGTTACTAATTCAACTTCTTGTTTGAGTTGTTTGTGCTTTGTCGTCTCACAGGTCTCTGCTGATCGTGCTGGTGCCTGCTGCCGTGGTCCTGCATGACGCTTCCTGCTGCTATTGCTATACGATGAGATGAGATGAGATATATAGACATAATAAATAACTTTGAATCGTGACATTGCTACTTTATAAGAACAGGATACCAGTAATCAGAATTTCCATGACACTACCACAGTCTAACCAAAACCGCCCTCGTAATTTCCTCATGTGAAGGTTGACGGAGAAAGAATGCTAACAAACATCGTGCTGATTGTGAGAAACAATAACTGACCTTGAAGCTGTGAAAAGTACTGTTGTCTTGCCTCCAGTTTTAGTTCCCATGCATACCACATACGGCCCACATGTGGTCCAGAGGCTGAGTGGACTAAAGGTCGTTCAAAAATAAAACACCATGAGGTAAAGCAACAGAACTGGTCTCTTCAGTAAACTGCACTGTCACTGCAGTAACTGTAACCGTCTTATATGTGTTTTAAATGAGCTTTTATGCTTTTAAGATGTTTAATATGTTGTATGCGTTTGTTTCTCCTAATGCTTTTAATGTTTTATGTGTTTGTGAATTACATTGTTTTTGAATTTTGGGGGCGGCAGTACCTCAGTCCATAGGTGACTTGGCTGGGAACAGTAGGGTTGCTGGTTCAAGTCCCTGTGTGGACCATCTATGGAGTGTGGACTGGTGGCTGGAGAGGTGCCAGTTCATCTCCTGGTGTTGTGCAAGGCACCGAACCCCAAACTTCTCAGGGTGCCGGTCATTGGCAGCCCCCTCGCTCTGACATCTCTCCATTAATTCCATGTATATAGGTCCTGTTTGTGTGTGTGTGTGTATTTCGGGCCTGTGTGTGTGTGTGTAACATGATTAATAATAAGAGTGAAAAAAATGTAATTTCCGTTGCGGGATAAATACATTATTCAAACATACGTTGAAAGTGTTTGCTGACAGCAGCAGTAAATTCATTATCAGACATTTTCTTTCTGACCTGTGTGTAGCAGCGACCTAAGTTTATGTGTTTTAAAGGAAGAAGAAGAAGAAGAAGAGTTCCTTTATTTGTCCCGCAATGGGCAAAACTCAATTTTCACTCTATTATTATTTTTTTCATGTTACACACACACAGGCCCGAAACACACACACATGCACAAACAGGACCTATATACATGCAATTAATGAAGAGATGTCAGAGCGAGGGGGCTGCCAGTGGACCGGCGCCCCGAGCAGTTGGGGGTTTGGTGCTTTGGTCAACAGCCCCTCGGCAGTGCCCAGGAGATGAACTGGCACCTCTCCAGCCACCAGTCCACGCTCCATACATGGTCCACACAAGGACTCGAACCAGCGAGCCTCCGGTTCCCAGCCAAGTCATGTCATGAAATGTCTGAAATAAACTGAACTGTACTGAACTGATTTTTGATTGTTAGGAAGTTATTTTCCAATAAATATAATGTAATATTAGGTGCAGCAACGATATCTTTTTATAATTAGACATGCACTTTTTAATTATTACAGTTTTGGGTCAGTGAGAAACACGTTTTCCCTCCTGGAGAGTCACTTGAACATGGCACAGACGCATGTGATGATGGGGTTTATCTTCACGCGTCGCGTAGATCTCGCGAGATTTTACGCGAGGATAAGTTGAGGGGAACATGGCGACGTCTAATTTGCTAAAGGTAGGTCCCACTTCAATTCAATCATTTTGTGTTTTAACGCTCGCTAAACCGCGTGTCACTCTCGTGGTGTGATGTCGCCAAACTTAACAAACATCACGTGTCACCGAAACGAGATTACGCCGCCGGTGTCGGTTTATTTAGCCGGAAGCAGTTAACTTACAGGATGGCTAGCATTAGCTTCTCACCACTGATTTAGCTACAACACACAATCTGTCAGTTGGGCTGAGCAGAAACCTGCAGCTGACCATCCCCTTAAACATGGACGGTAATGCACCTTAGCTTTGACAGGGACCTCTGGCTCTGTGTCTCCATGTCAACCATAAATCATATCTACCTATAAGTGACAGCTACTGTGGAGCTGCTGTGGAGCTGCTCTGGAGCTGCTGTGGAGCTGTGCACCGGTTACACAGAAAATGACATTAAGAACAGAATAGCCTTTATTGTCATTGCATTTGCATACAACGAAATCGGAGTGCTACTCCCCCTTGGTACATTTTTAGAAAGAATATATAATATATAAAATATATAATAAAACAATAAGCAACCAAAACACAAGAGTTGAGAAACAGTGTGTGTGTGTGTGTGTGTGTGTGTGTGTGCAGAGAGACATTCATGAGGCTCCTACATCCATCAGACTCACGAGTAGCTCATCTATTTGTTTATTTATACATTTTTAAAACATTATTTTCATGTTTTTTTATTGCATGTTCTTTATGTAAAGTGCTTTGTGAGTTTTTCATCCACTGACCACTGTTTGAATGCTCTTATAATGTGTGTGGTGTGTTATATTATCTTGTGTTGTTGAGTGTGTGAACTGCACATGCACTCAAAAAGAGACCTGAAAAGAGATAAATATTAATTACATATAATGCTGGTAGAAAGTTAAAAGGAAACTTTAACTGCTGTGACGGTATTATCAGAAAAAAATATATATATAAAGTATTAAAAGAAAGACATTTAAGAAAAAAGATCATAATAAAAAGCTTATTTATGAAATGTGTGCCACAATAGTGAGAAAATAAAAAATAAGCAAAGCTGTTTGAATGCTTGTATAATGTGTGTGTTGTGTTATATTATATTATATTATGTTATGTTGTTGAGTGTGTGAACTGCACATGCACTCAAGTATTATCAGAAATAAAAAAATTATATATATATGTATGTGTATATATATATAGTGTGGTCTATACGTAGTCTTTAAAGTGTCCTGAGATAACTTTTGTCATGATTTGGCACTATAAATAAAATTGAATTGAGCTGAATAAAGTATCAGGAGTAAGACATTTAAGAATAAAGATCATGGTAAAAATGGTTATGAAACATGTGCCACCATAGTGAGAAAATAAAAAATAAGCAAAGCTGTGAGGCTACATAATATTTAAATACACTATGTGAAAACATACGTCATATTCTGGTATTAAATAGGTTATGATGGTTAAATAAATGAATAAAAGGACACACATAACCAAAACAATTTATGATATGATGAGTGGTGAAGTAGCAGTAATGTAGTATATTTAGGTACAAATTTGAGGTGTTTGTACTTTTTGTATGGAAAATAGAAACAGTGTGTAGTGTGTGTGTAGTGTGTGTGTGTGTGTGTGTGTGTGTGTGTGTGTGTGTGTGTGTGTGTGTGTGTGTGTGTGTGTGTGTGTGTGTGTGTGTGTGTGTGTGTGTGTGTGTGTGTGTGTGTGTGTGTGTGTGTGTGTGTGTGTGTGTGTGTGTGTGTGTGTGTGTGTGTGTGTGTGTGTGCAGAGAGACATCATTAGGCTGCCTACATCCATCAGACTCACGAATAGCTCATCTATTTGTTTATTTATTCATTTTTTAAACATTCTTCTTTCTTACGGCCTGTTCTTCATTTAAAGTGCTTTGTGAGTTTGTATCTGACTTTCTGCTCAAATGAAGTGCTAACAGATAAAGTAAAGTTCATTGAATTGAGCTGAATTGAATCGAACTTTATTTATCCGGAGGGAAATGCATGTGCAGGAGTTGTTATACAAAGTGGGAAAGAGTGCAAATAAAACTAAAATGTATAAACAATAAGAAAAAATACCAGTGAGGCGCCCAAACCAAATGTAAACAATGCTGGAAACGTGGACAGGTTTAAATGTCAGATCTCTCTTTAATCAAACATCACTGTGTTTAAACTAAATATATGAGATTCAGTAGGGACGACCATCCCCTCAAAACTACACGCAAATACATGCTGTTGTCGTAGCGTTTCTGTGCGTTGAGTAGACGTTAATCCTTAGCTGCCTGAGTAAAGTAAGCTCGACAGGAACCTCTGGCACCTGTAGAGCTGTGCACTGGTTCCATAAAATGGCATTGCAATCAAAACACAGGACTTTTTTCGCATGAAAAATAGTGCCAGTGTGTAGTTCATGGGCAGGGAGACAACACCACAACATGCATGACATCTAAGGGCGCACTCACACTTTACAAGATCACAAGATAACACAGTGCAATGACAAGATCCAATGAGCTTGAACTCCGCCAGAGTTACGAGATGTGTTGATTTCTCATCCATCTGCACGTCGTTCCAGGTCCAGACAGGGCAGAACATGACAAAGCCTTTTTCCTTAGTTCAGGTCTGACTCTCGGGACCTGCATCTGTATGATGTCCTGAGAACACAGGCTGGGGTTTCCACACGTGTAAACATGAATATGTAGGCAGAAGTCCAAGAACAGCTTTAATGTCGACAGCAAAGCTCATGAACAGTTTCTCATGCAGTCCACTTCCCTCCTGTCTCGTTCCAGAACAAAGGCTCCCTTCAATTTGAGGACAAATGGGACCTGATGCGTCCCATAGTGCTGAAGCTGCTTCGGCAGGAGTCCGTCACCAAACAGCAGTGGTTTGACCTGTTCTCGTGAGTCCTACACGCATCTGCTTACGGCTTAGCTGTTGATTTTGAAGGCAAAGGTACATTTGTAGAAAGATAATTCCTCCGACGTTGTTTCCACAGAGACGTCCATGCTGTGTGCCTGTGGGACGACAAAGGTCCAGCGAAGATCCACCAGGCCCTCAAAGAGGACATCCTAGATTTCATCAAACAAGCACAAGCAGTAAGACTTTTTTTTGTCCCATAAAGCAAACGCCAAACCGAACTGCTGCTGGTTTACACGTTTTATTGAAATACAGCATCAAACACAATCCGATACATGCGTCAGATATTGAGTGCATACAGCATCCAGTTGTGTTGGTCTGGAGTGTCCCATTTTAAGATTAATACAATTAAAGTAAAACACTTAAACGTGACGAAAAGAGACGAAAAGAGAGCTGAGCCGGAAGGCAAAGCACTCGATCTACCGGTCAATCTTGGTTCCTACCCTCACCTGTGGTCATGAAAGCTGGGTCAGCACCCAAAGAACCAGGTCGCGGGTACAAGCGCCCGAAATGTGTTTCCTCAGGAGGGGGGCTGGAGTCTCCCTTAGAGAGAGGGGGAGAAGTTCAGCATCCGTGAGGAACTCGGAGTGGAGCCGCTGCTCCTTTGCGTTGAAAGGAGCCAGTTGAGGTGGTTCAGGATCATCTGGTAAGGATGAACCCTGGGCGCCTCCCTAGGGAGGTGTTCCAGGCACGTCCAGCTGGGAGGAGGCCTCTGGGAAGACCCAGGACCAGGTGGAGAGATTAGATCTCCACACTGGCCTGGGAACGCCTCAGGATCCCCCAGTTAGAGCTGGTTAATGTGGCCCGGGAAAGGGAAGTTTGGGGTCCCCTGCTAAAGCTGCTGCCCCCACGACCCGACCCCGGATAAGCGGATGAAGATGAGATGAGATGAAACTTAAACGTAAAATAAAGTCTGGCTCATGGGGCAGTTACAGTCAACCCAGCTTCCAATTTTGACATAAATAATAACAAATTACAGTAAACATTGCACACATGCAGTTATCGTCCCTATATTATAAATGTCCATCGTACTTTCCGCCACTGCAGTTAAAGTTGCCTTTTAACTTTCTACCAGCATCATATTTAATTCATATTTGTCTCTTTTTGAGTCCAAAATATATAGTTTAACTCTCCAGGGGCAGGTGGCATCTAAAAATATCTTGTAAGCCCTTACGTGTCCCCCTCCAAACGTCTTTAATAACCAGAAAACATGGTAATGAATACTGTCAATCCATATTATCAGGTTATTGCTCCTTCCTTCTCCCATTTTTTGTCAAGTTTTCTAATCCTTACGATCATAAAGTATTCTTCTTGCTTTCCATCTGTCGACGTGTCACTTAGATTCTTCTTTCTCTCTCTCTCCCTCTCTCTCTCTAAGCGGGTGTTGAGTCACCAGGATGACACGGCGCTGCTGAAGGCCTACATCGTGGAGTGGAGGAAGTTCTTTACACAGTGTGACATCCTGCCCAAGCCTTTCTGTCAGCTGGAGATCACTCTGATGGGCAAGCAAGGGAGCAACAAGAAGTCCAACGTGGAGGACAGCATCGTCCGCAAGGTGAGGAGCAGGAGCAGGAGGAGCAGGAGTGGGCAAGACCTTTTAAATAAACATGTTGTGCACCGTCATATTGTGCGTCTCTGTCTCTACAGCTGATGCTGGACACGTGGAACGAGTCCATCTTCTCCAATATTAAAAACAGGCTACAAGATAGTGCCATGAAGCTGGTCCACGCTGAGAGGCTGGGAGAGGCCTTTGACTCCCAGCTGGTCATCGGAGTGCGAGAGTCCTACGGTGAGAAACGCAGTAACACAGGTCACCTTATTACCCCAACGTCTGCCTTCTGCAAGGCTTCAAAGTCACTGTGACGTCCCACTAACAGGAATCACGGTCAGGTAGACTGTAACATTCAAAGATATATATTCGCTTTGTCTTTTATTTCATTTGGAGGAAAATTGAGATGGAAATGATTCTGGGTGTAGTCGAACCATGATGTGAGGACTTAGGGCGCACTCACACTTGCCTTTCATACTGTACGCCAGTACGGATCACGTCTAGATCAAAGTCTAGTTCATGTGACCAGTGTGAGAACAACTGTTCCGTGTCTATGCTTCCCAGCCGCGGTTGAGGTGAGGTGGGCTTTTGTAAAGCACGGATGTACATTTACGAGCAGGAGCGTGCACGTGTATGAGCACAAGCATTGACGGCGGTCCTGAGACTATTTATAAAGAACTGTTCCCTCCGACGGACATTTAAAAATTTGCAACTGAAGGGTTCTTAGTGGTCTGGGGTGAGGGGTGATGACGTATAATCAAGAGACAATCGAGCAGAGGCTCGGATTATTTCAAGTAAATTTAATCTAAGTGCAAGCAGGACACGGCTGCGGGATAGAGGGAGGCACGGATCAGCTGGGCCAAGTGTGATCGCACCCTTAGCCTCTTTATATGGGGTGCCTGCTCTACCAGGTGAGCTACTGGCTGCCCCAAAAGATGTATAGTTAAACACTTTGCGGCTGTGCTTATTTTATGATCTGTGTTTTTTTACTTGCTAGCGTCTTTTGAGAAACCAAATCTAATGTTACAAGCAGCGACATCTCATTGCAGTCGGACACATTGCTGGTTGGTGTCATTTGCTTTAGTCTGTGGCCCAACAGGTAAATTAGTTCTGTTGTTATTAACAATGAAAGCATCGACCATGCTGGATGAATAAGATGAATATGTCAAGTCATTTCCCGGTCCCATTTGCTCAGCGCCGCTAAACTGTAAGAACGAGACGCAGAGGTTTTTTCACCCTTTTCTGTTCCTCTCTGTGACGCCGCTGTGTTTTGTTTCTGAGCAGTGAACCTGTGCTCCAACCCGGACGACAAGCTGCAGATCTACAGGGACAACTTTGAGAAGGCGTATATGGATTCTACCGAGAGGTTCTACAGGACACAGGCGCCCGCCTACCTCCAGCAAAACGGCGTCCAAAACTACATGAAATACGTGAGCACGAGTCACGGATGTTTTAGCAGAATTTAGAGTCCATAAATACTTAAACGGGGGCTGTACACATGAGATTAAACACATTTGTATGATGATTATCTAGATTCAGTTGATGCTGTGGAAGGTTTAAAGTGCTGAGATGTTCCATTCCTCCATTCCTCGCTCCCCGCTCGCTCTCTGCTCACACTGAGCACATAAACTACAACCTTCAGTCGTCTCGGTAACAGAGATAATATCTATAACACAAGGCATCTTTGTAACAGCTTGAGACTTTTTGTTGAGGCTCCTATTCCCTGTTTTGCTGATCTAAGCAATACGGCGGTTGGGTGAGTCAAAAGAGAAAACAGCTGGTGATCCGCCGCCGTGGCTGATCTCGTGCTGGTCTTCTCCACATTATCTATCTTACTCAAACAACTGCTGTATTGTGTCTGTGTGAGAAACCCGTCAGTTTGGTCGAGCTTTAACTCCTTCTGTACGTCAGTGAGGATCGGCCTCTGTTACTTTCTTCTCCAGAGTAGAAACTTTGAAGTGACCCCGTCATACCGTAGAGTAATTAGCATTAGCAGCCATGACAACGACGCTGGTATTGTTATCACCTTGTGAGTCTGCGGTTTCGAGTGTTTTGCCAGGTGTTTATGTTTTGTCACTGCAATAGCACCTGAACTGTGCAAGATACAGTCACGCAGTTGTACAAAACGACAGTGACAAAATGCCCGTATTTGACCCCACCTGGGAATGAGAATCTGCTGGATGCAGTCATGATGCTTTACAAGTTTGTAGTTGACATCAAAATGGATTCATAAGAAGTTTGCTCTTCTGAGCCCAGTCCCCACTGTATCGCCTAAAAATGCACGGGGAAAGGATTTGGGGGTAGACATTACTGATTACCGATGTAAGCAGTCCCCAGCCCAGGGGTGGGCAATCCCGGTCCTGGAGAGCCACCGTCCTGCATGTTTTAGGTTCCTCCCTACCCTAACACACCTGAGTCTAACAAGAATCAAACTGTGACGAGCTTCAGCTGCTTGATAACGAGCACATCATTGGACTCACGTGTGTTGGAGCAGAGAGAAACCTAAAACATGCAGGACAGTGGCTCCAGGACCGGGATTGTCTAGCTCTGCCCCTAGCAGATCACGCACACATGTTCTGGACGTGCCCGAAGCTTTTTGAATTTTAGTCCGATATATTTCAAACCCTCAACACAAATTTGGACCCAAATCCTCTGACTGCTCTTTTTGGGCTCCCTCCGTCTAAAAATCTGCCCATTACTGACCAGCGTGTCGTGACCTTCACCGCCCTGCTCGCCAGACGTAACATTCTCCTTAAAGGGAAACCTGTTTTCCAAGTCTCATCACTGCCTCCAAAGAGGTTCTGTTTGTGTTTCGGTTTGGTTTGTTTGTTTGTTTGTCAGTCAGCAGGATTAGAAAAATGTTTTGGAGAGTATTGAATGGTCCATAAATGTGTGTAAATGGAATAAATAAGCAAGCATGCACTGGTGTGTACTTTCACCAGGCTGATTCGAAGCTGAGGGAAGAGGAGAAACGAGCGCTGCGATACCTGGAGACGAGACGCGACTGTAACTCTGTACAAGCAGTGAGTATTACACTCACGAGTGTCAAGAGTACGGTGCATTATAGTCACTGTATGTATTATATGTATTATGAGCGGAGGAGCTCAGACAATGTCCAACCATGAGCAAATTCAAACAGACGGTACAAACGGACGGTGCTTACAAGGTACAGGGAACAAGAGGGGTCTTCAGTTAAGTTGTTAATTTAGAGGAAATTAATCAGACATATCATCCTTTCTCATTATGTTACATTTTATTCATGTTGTGCACATATCTCTCACATATGTCGACTGAATTGCCCCTCCTCCCCTCTATTTCTCTGTTCCCAGTTAATGGAGTGTTGCGTAAATGCGCTGGTTACATCATTCAAGGAGACCATCTTGGCCGAGTGTCCAGGCATGATCAAACGAAATGAGACAGAGAGTGAGTACGGCCGGACGGCTCCCACCAAAGGCTCAGCCAGCTCAGGTTTGCACCAGGAAATAGCCCTGACCAAACCTCCTTGTCCAGCATCACGACACCTGTCGAACATCTGTGTGTTGTTGCCACCTCGCCTCCTGAATCAACGTGTGACGATGAGGGGAGTCGGGCGGTCTCCGCGCTCTGCTCGGTTTTCCATTAAACTCCCTCATGGATCATAGTTCTGCCATCTTTCATACATCAGTATCATTTTGATACAAGTGTCGATACATTTCACTACAGACACCATAACCTTTTTTTTGATGCCTGGGTTTGAGAAATATAACTGTGTGTTTTTGTCCAAACACTTAAATCAAATAAAAGACTAAAATGTGCAGGTGACAAGTGCTTAAAATGAGCGAATGCAACATTTTTGTTCCACATTTTTCATGATTTTACTATAAAAAAGATTCTGAGATTACATTTCAGTATAATTAGGGTTCTGCTCTCTCTCTGGGCTGCATACACCACCCATCATCATCTGTGTGCGTGTGTGTGTGTGTGTGTGTGCTCATGCAGTGTGATTGAACAAATGGACTGTGGCGTCCACAGTAATGGACTTTAAAGTGGCCCATCTTCTGCTAGTTTTATACTGCAGCTGAGTTCAGTGCATCAGCTCTTCTTCAGGTTGTAACGTCGCTCTTCTCTCCCCCAGAGCTGCACCTGATGTTCTCGCTGATGGACAAAGTGCCCAGCGGCATCGAGCCCATGCTGAAGGACCTGGAGGAGCACATCATGAGCGCTGGCCTGGCTGATATGGTGGCCACAGCGGAGACGATCACCTCTGTGAGTTTCACATACACACAAACTGATTCACCTGATGAATGCAGGATGATGTTTGATGTGAAAGGATGATTCCAGAGTTTTGGTCAGTACTGAAAGAAGTTCCTGCATCTCGTCGTCTCTCCGGTTCGACAGTTTCGTTTTTCTTTACTTTTTTTACCAGTTTTATCCCTTAAAATGGACATCAACTGTGCTGATTTTGTGCTTTTTTTTAACCTTTGCAGACAAACTAATTTGCATTCAGTAGTGCAACAAACGGGTATAATAATAATAGCTTTATTTGTATTGCACCTTCTGCATTTGGTGCAGGACCAAGTGGAGAGATTAGATCTCCTGGGAACGCCTCAGGATCCCCCAGTTAGAGCTGGTTAATGTGGCCCGGGAAAGGGAAGTTTGGGGTCCCCTGCTAAAGCTGCTGCCCCCGAGACCTGATCTTGGATAAGAGAGTGAAGATGAGATGAGACGAGACCTTCTGCATTTGGTGTAGTTTTTTTGAGACAATCTTTTCACAATCTGTTATTTTTTTTTGCCAGCAGTTCATTATAATGATCTGCTCCTCTTGAGTGAAATATGCGGCCCTTGATCTCTCCAAAGAATGAGTCAAATGACGCGATTCAGGCCCTTTTAATGAGAATCCGCTTTGAAACTAAAGCGAAACCCTGGCTTGACAAACTAACTCTTGAGTGAGCTCCGTGGAACCATTTCAAGTCAAGTCAAGAGATCTTCATTGTCCTCGGAGGGCAGTTTGCGGTGCAGCCAGCAGCAAAAAACAACATTTTACAGGAAAACAATTAACATCAATTCAACCACAAACAAAGAAAAAAAATGGATCAAAAATAGGGAAAGGGCTAGTAATTGTTAAGAAGGCTAATAGCCAATGGAACCCCGGATTTTTTGGGTTTAACTCTGATTGCGAGTTTGTTTTTTGTCGACCCAGGTTTTCCAAAGTAAACTAAATATATTTAAGTTTCAGACATAACAAGAAATTTGAGGACGTCGTGTTGGGCTTTTGGAAACGCTGATCCACATTTTTCACCATTTTCTGACACTTTGTAGAGTCCCACTTCGCAATGATTTAACGACTATTTCCAAGGTCAAGAATGAACTTTCACCACGTTGACTGGCTTCACCTTCTCTTCTTTGTTGCAGGACTCAGAGAAATATGTGGAGCAGCTGCTCACCTTGTTTAACCGCTTCAGCCGGCTCGTTAAAGAGGCCTTTCAGGACGACCCGCGCTTCCTGACAGCTCGAGACAAAGTGAGCTCAACTTCTACTCACTCGTCTCGTTGTTATTGTGGGATTCACCTGCCACAAGACGCTCTTAACTGACCACAATCCTGTTGTTCGAACTTCCTTTGCAGGCATACAAAGCCGTTGTGAATGACGCCACTATATTTAAGTTAGAACTTCCTCTGAAACAGAAAGGGTAAGAGACGCCGCCTTTATGAAACTCAGTGTGTGCTGAAGGAGCGAGGGTCTGACTGCACTAGTGTGTTTTCCCCTCCTGTGTTTACAGGGTAGGACTGAAAACTCAACCAGAGTCCAAGTGTCCAGAGCTGCTGGCCAACTACTGCGACATGCTGCTGAGGAAGACCCCGCTGAGCAAGAAGCTCACCTCTGAGGAGATCGAGGCCAAGCTCAAGGAAGTGGTGCGTTTAAGGGGACCTGCGTGTTGTCATCAGATGTTACAAACGTTTATATCTTTGAAGTTGGTTAGATGTTTGTTCTCTAACGTGCTTTGAATTGATTTGATCAGGGCTGCCAAACCCTGCTCCTGGAGAACTACTGTCCTGCGTGTTTGAGGTTTCTCTCTGCTCGAACACACCTGAATCTAATGATGTGCTCGTTATCAAGCAGCTGAAGTGCGTCGCAGGTTTGAAAATTGTTAGACTCAAGCGTGTTAGAGCAGGAGAAACCTACAAGTGCAAGACAGTGCCCCTCCAGGAGCAGGATTGGGCAGCACTGGATATGATACAGACCTGTGACACGTCAGGTGGCTCATAGTTTCAAACTTCAAAGCTCTATTCATAACTTTGACATTCGTCTTTTTGTCTAATGTCTAAAGACTAACTTTTAATCTGATGAATCACCCAATTAGTGTCAAGTTCTTCATGTTTTTCAGGATGATTCTTATTTGGTTCGTGCTTAAAACCATTAGTCACGTCACATTGTTTGTCTCTATTTTCATCGCACAATCACAACGACCAGCGTAAAGTGGTGGAGCTTGATGCTTGATGCTTGATTCATGTTCAGTACAGCAGCATAAAGTACAAAAGGGCTAACTTTACTTTGAACGGGGGCTTCAGTAAAGCGTTGTGTCTCTTTGCAGCTGTTGGTGCTGAAGTATGTCCAGAACAAAGACGTGTTCATGCGCTACCACAAAGCCCACCTGACCCGTCGGCTCATCCTGGACATCTCTGCGGACAGTGAGATAGAGGAGAACATGGTGGAGTGGCTCAGGGTAAGATCTGAAGAGAAGAGGTTTTTGGAAACTTTGGAAAGTTATAATCCGTAAGATTTCCATCTAGTTAATTGTCTTTTAAGTTCCTCTCTATCACAGAGTGAGTTAAAACAATGATGACTGATCATGTGACCCACTAATGAAAGCACCTGTTGCCTCTTTGCTGAGTGTTCACATCTGTGTGTCTGTGGAGACGTTCCCTCTCTAAATGTAAACACGCCGCCATGTTGGTGACGCTGCTGACAGCGGTTGGTCTGCAGCTGGAGCTCGTCACTGACGGTTATGCTGCGTTCACTTGTAATCTGAAATCTGGAACTTCCAACTTCTGAGCAAGGCTTGTAGTAATGGCAGAGTGTAATAAGAACGTGTATGTGTGTGTGTGTGTGTCCGTTCGTGTGTGTGTGTCCGTCCGTGTGTGTGTGTCCATCCGTGTGTGTGTCCGTCCGTGTGTGTGTGTCCGTCCGTGTGTGTGTGTCCGTCCGTGTGTGTGTCCGTCCGTGTGTGTGTCCGTCCGTGTGTGTGTGTCTGTGTGTGTGGGTGTCCGTGTGTGTCCGTGTGTGTGTGTCCGTGTGTGTGTCTGTCCATGTATGTGTGTCCGTCCGTGTGTGTGTGTGTGTGTGTGTGTGTGTCCGTCCGTCCGTGTGTGTGTGTCCGTGTTCGTGTGGACTGAAATGGGTAACATTTACAAAATGAGAAAGTCAACACACAGTGAACGTGACAAGGCTCGCCTGCAGTTACATTTAGCCTCCTCAGAGTCCGCTAGAAACTAGGGATCTCAAATCTTATGGATTATGACTTTAAGTGTAGTCAAAACATTATCATATTATCACCTGTAAAAAGTGTCTACCTGTGATGTCATGTCTCCTAACAGGAAGTAGGAATGCCGGCTGACTACGTCAACAAGCTGGCGAGGATGTTTCAAGACATCAAGGTGTCGGAGGACCTCAACCAGTCTTTCAAAGAAATGCACAAACACAACAAGCTCGCTTTACCAGGTAACAGGTCTCACTCACACACTTGGTAAACATGATGCAGGAGATGAAGTCTGAGCAGCTGGAGCCGCTATAACCGTTACCACATATGTATATATATGTGTATGGGGCTCCCAAGTAGCATCGAGGCCAGCGTTTGTGGTTAAATACGGGTTTTATTTTTACAGCTCCAACCAACCTGTGAGAACGCGGTTAAAAAGGAGGAAATAAAGGACATAAAAATGCAATTTATGTACCTCTTTACAGCGAAGCAATAGGTGGCCTGTTACACTACAACACGATATACACAGCCCAGTCACAAAACTTCACTTAGTGTGCACATTTTACACATACAGATTGCAGGAAAAGCACACAGCGAGCAACACAGTTCTATACCAATTAAATAAATTAACAATGTACCTCGTCCACAGCTTACTACTTAAAAGGGGTAGTTTCTTGTGGGTCATGGTCATGTTTAGTAAACATTATCTTCTCTTAGTGGTGTATCTTTGATGTGTTGCTCCCTTCATTTTCGCAGCTTGTGCCGATAATTGTGATGTACGGGAAAATCAAGTCGGCAATAAGTTCCGTCCTTAGGAACGCCAACTAAAAACGTGAGGTAGGGGATTTAACCAACCGCTGATGTGGGGCAGTGCCATGTATGTTTTATTGAGCATTGACATTAAATGTTTCAAGTTCCCAAAGTAATACACAATAAAGCAAAAGGAGCAATACTCACATTCTCCCACTTTCGGCCTCGGGCAACGAGCAAAAAAGAGAGAGACTATGAGGGGAAAGAATGCTTCATTAACAAACATAAATAAATAAAAGTAATGGTAACTGAAAGGAAAGAGACCTCAAAAGAAATAGAAAATAATAACAGTTAAGATTTTACTCATGTCTGTGTGTTTGAATATGAACCATCTCTGAATTTACTTTACACAGCCTTTCGTGTCAAACCCTGTTCATTACCATGACAACCGTTTCCCCCTTTTGCCTGTTTTTATACAAAGTCAGGCTTAACATATCCAGCAGTATGGTTTCGCCTCCTCTAACTCTTGGCATTTAAGTAAAGTAATGGTTCCACAGCGGCGAGTTAACAACAGAACAAAGTGTAATAGTGTAATAATGACCGCGCCTCTCTTCGCATGTTCCCCTTCAGCCGACTCTGTCAACATAAAGATCCTGAATGCCGGAGCGTGGTCGCGGAGCAGCGAGAAGGTGTTCGTCTCTCTGCCGACAGAGCTGGAGGACTTGATACCAGAGGTGGAAGACTTCTACAAGAAGAACCACAGCGGCAGGAAGCTTCACTGGCATCACCTCATGTCCAATGGCATTGTGAGCGCGACACATGTGAAACCCACAGACACTCCGCACAGAACTTAGAAAGCTGTGCGTAGATAATATTTTATGGAAACGGACGTTACAAATGCTGCTAGACCAGATGGGAATGAGACGTTTCTTCCCTTTCAATGGTTTTGATAACACTAATGTTTAGTAGTATATTTTCTAAGATGACTCATTTACTAGTTTTAAGGTTACTTATTTACCACTTACCTACTTTTTACCTTTCTTGAACATTCACTTGAAACTTATATGATCTGAGTGTCAAGTAGGGATGGGCATGAGTAGTTAATTCCAAGATCGAGGGAGGGTATCAGTTCCTCGAGGGCCAATTGAGCACCGTATTTTCCGCACTATAAGGCGCACCTCATTATAAGGTGCATAGAACAGACGCTACAGTGGAGGCTGGGGTTACGTTATGTATCCATTAGATGGAGCTGCGCTAAAGGGAACGTCAACAAAACAGTCAGGGGAGGTCGTCATGTTGCTTCCTCCACTTCGGCACCATTGATTGGTTCATGTTAAACTCTCTGGCTGCTGCTCTATTCCCGTGTTCTACTGCGTGACTAATGGCCTTGAGTGTAAACTCTGCGTCGTAGGCGTGTCTCTTAACAGGAGCCATTTTGGGCTCTTTACACAAACACACACATGGAAATGAAACGGCACGCTTCACGCAGTCGTATATCTCAACATGCACCACGCGTTACTTCTTCTACGGGGGGAAATAGAGTCGGCGGCTGCTCACCGTAGTTGGAGACCTGTTGTGGCTCAATATTGGTCCATATATAAGGAGCACCGGGTTATAAGGCGCACTGTCGGCTTTGGAGACATTTGAAGGTCTTTAGGTGCAACTTATAGTGCGGAAAATACGGTACTTGTTTTTCCGTATATATCTTTTATATACTTTTAGAAGGCAACTCCTCTTCCTGCAGGAATAATGATGCACAGCAACACAGCCTACCCAACACCTGATGCTTATTCTCAATCAAAACAGTCACAGTTCCCCCTTTAAGGATTTATTTTTCACAACCACAACAAAAAACCTGATGAAATTGTTCCCATTCTGTTAATGATCAGTCAGCTGTGGAGAACACGCGCTCCTCTGTCACAGAGGTGGCAGGTATCAGCAGCTGTTGCTTTGACACAAAACTTGTTTTTTTTTTGTCCCGGTGCCTTTTGGACTCTCATTTCTTTGATTTTTCTGAGGACGAATGCACAAATCACTGAAACAAGCCTTAAGCTCAATTACATCCATATTTTCAAACTAGTCCTCCTGAAGAGGGTGTCCAGTGCCTCGTTGTTGTGGCCCCGAACGTCACTGCCCATATCGTCAGGGCCTTGCACATAATCACGTCATGTAAGTCACACAACTTGGTGTTTGTGTCTTGGTTAAAGCGCAGAAGCAAGAGGTGCTGCGAGTGCACACACACAAAAAAACTTTAAATTAACTTGACTGGTAAACAAGGACTACTCGTAGAATCTATCACTCATACCCATCCCTTGTCCTAGTCAATTCGATTGAGGGTTATAATTCTTTGCTGATTCTTTTCTCTAGACTTAACAAAATGTCATTCCCCACAGATAACCTTTAAAAATGAGGTGGGCCAGTACGACCTGGAGGTGACCACCTTCCAGCTGGCTGTGCTGTTTGCCTGGAACCAGAGGCCCAGGGAGAGGATCAGCTTTGAGAACCTCAAGCTGGCCACGGAGCTGCCGGACGCCGAGCTGCGGCGCACTCTCTGGGTAAACAGAGACGGGGGGGGGGGGGGGGGGGTTGTTGTTTAAAGGATGAGGATGAAACTGGTCATGAGTGAATCAGAAGGTCATGTTTCTGAACACAGCTGTGAGCACTGAGGTTGATATTCCAGGTTAGCCTGCTTCTGATCTTTTAATAGCGCCTCCTTCTGAATCATCATGCCTTTGTCCCTCTCTCAGTCTCTGGTGGCGTTTCCCAAACTCAAGCGGCAGGTGTTGTCGTACGACCCGGTGGTGTCTTCACCCAAAGACTTTGCGGAAGGAACGCTATTCTTCGTCAACCAGGAGTTTTCTCTCATGTAAGGAAAGCTCTCTTGTTCGTCTGAACGCTTTGTTTTCAGTTACGGGACCATCAGTGAACATGAGATAAAGATGTACTCTCATGTTCATTTTTACTGGTTTAACAAATCAAAACAAACGCCGTACTCGTGCATGAGCGTGCAGCATCGTTGCACATGTACAAGTATCTGCAACGAGCCCCTCCCTGGATCTTTGGGTGCTCATCCAAACAGATACACTCTGTACATGTGGTCTAGGAGTTTTTATTTGCATTTAATAGAAAATGATTTGCACATGTATACCTACACATACTGTAAACCAAGCTTCCTGTACCTTTTTAATTTAGGGCTGTGCCATAATTCAAATTACTGTCTTTTAATTTGGATCTATAGCGTGGAGATCACTAGTACGAATAGGCTAACAGTAAATCCCTATACTTTTCATACGTCAAATATTTCATTAACACAGTAATACACAAAAAAAGTAGACTTGGTATCCCCGCCCCCTTCTGTCGGTCTGGAGAAGAGCAGGTCTATTCCTCCTGTGTCCTATCCCTTTGTTCTGGATCCAATCACCAGGCTGGCTTTTTCAAACAGCCCCGCTTTAAATTCAAAATGTTACACCTGTATTGTACATTGACATTTTCTGTTTTTGTTTGGTTTTGTTTTATTTTAATTTCAACTTTCCAGAAAAAACTCCAAGGTTCAGAAAAGAGGGAAGATTAACCTGATTGGTCGCCTGCAGCTCACCACAGAGCGAATGAGAGAGGAGGAGAACGAGGGCATCGTGCAGCTCCGGATACTAAGAACGCAGGTACGGCTGTGAGCTCGCAGCGTGTCGCTCTCTTATGCAACAACCACCGACTGAGAGTAAACGGTTTCACCTTCCATTTCCCATCACCGAGGTTCAAAAGACACCTGCGGTTGTGTTTGGATAAACTGCAATATAATCCATCTGTTTTTGTGGGAGCCAGATATTAGAAAGGACGAGTTAAAGTCCTTTAAAGTCCTAAGGTCGAGGGTACAAGCGGCCGAAATGGGTTTTCTCAGGAGGGGGGCTGGAGTCTCCCTTAGAGAGAGGGGGAGAAGTTCAGCATCCGTGAGGAACTCGGAGTAGAGCCGCTGCTCCTTTGTGTTGAAAGGAGCCAGTTGAGGTGGTTCAGGATCATCTGGTAAGGATGATTCCTGGGCGCCTCCCTAGGGAGGTGTTTCAGGCACGTCCAGCTGGGAGGAGGCCTCGGGGAAGACCCAGGACCAGGTGGAGAGATTAGATCTCCACACTGGCCTGGGAACGCCTCAGGATCCCCCAGTTAGAGCTGGTTAATGTGGCCCGGGAAAGGGAAGTTTGGGGTCCCCTGCTAAAGCTGCTGCCCCCACGACCCGACCCCGGATAAGAGGCTGAAGATGAGATGAGATGAGATGAGTTAAAGTCCTTCCTGTAAAGTATTCTGGTTTGACTTGCTTGGTTTGGTGGTTGGTATATATATATGTGTGTGTGAGAGTGTGTGTGTTTGTCCAACTGTGAGTAACCTGCTGAATGAAATCATTTCAGCAACACAAACCTTGTTGTGTGCGTTTCCTGGCGTATCAGCGTTACAGTGCCCGTCTTTATGTCTCCTCATGCTTCTCATCCTCCAGGAGGCCATCATCCAGATCATGAAGATGAGGAAGCGCATCAACAACGCACAGCTGCAGACGGAGCTGGTGGAGATCCTAAAGAACATGTTTTTACCACAGAAGAAGATGATCAAGGAGCAGATCGAGTGGCTGATAGACCACAAGTACATAAAGCGGGACGAGACCGATCTAAACACCTTCATCTACATGGCGTAGCACGGCCCACGGACGATGACTCGTGTTGACTTTCAGTGAATCCGGCCTGATGGACACTAGGACACTTCCAGGCTCCCCCCCGTCCTCTATTTAAAAGTAAAAATCAATTCTTGTGCAGGGAGGCATGAATTTCAGACTGAGACCTGTTTTAAAAAAGAAGAAGAAGAAGAAGCGGAACTTCCTGCCTTAAAGTTGTACAAAGAAAGAAGTTGCAGTGGGAGTCTCCACCGAACGGTTGTGACTGTTTTTAGTTCGAAGGAGTTTCCTCGCTGTCCAGATGAGGCAGTCGATCGTTAACGGCCTGTTTTTTGTTTGTTTGATGCCACGGCGTGTCATCTGGGCGGCCGCTACAACACTCCAGATTGACGCTCGTGCGAGTCTAAAAGGGCATGCTGACAGAAGAAGCCGAGGGACGTCTGGATCCCACGCTGTCCAGTTTTTATCCACGTCAAACACCAGACCACCTGAACCTTGAACAAAAAACGCCGCCCTCTTCACTCAAAAGGCAAAGCTGCTTTAACGGAGCCGGTCGGTTTGTCGCGGGGGGCCCTGATGCTGCTGTGACTACGCAGTCGCAGCTAAAGTGATCAAGCGCTTAATCCGGACATTCAGCGTGTATAAAGAGCCAGATAAGCACTTCACAGTTCGCAGGACTGAACCAGATCGCAGCGTAGAGAACTCCAAACCCCCGTCAAGCTGCTCTCCCTGGGTAAAAAAACACAAATCAAAGCGTATGGCTATAATCAAGAGTCCATCTCAGTCTACCGAACGTACCCGGGGGCAGAGGCGGAGATGGGAGAGTCACACTGGGAGCTCGTGTTTGAGACGGCTCTCTCTCTTTTCTGCAGGAAGCCCGGGAGAAGAGGCTGAGGTCAGTATTACACGTAAATACTACAATTCAAAGCTTTAGGAGAGGGAACCACGAGATGTGAATAATGAAATGATTAAATAAACGGCACCTTATTATAAAAACACGCAGGCTTGTCATTCATCCCAATGATCTTCTTATTTACTCATTTATTCGTGCATTTAAATTAAATGATTCAGAACTTTCAGACGATGTTTTAAGGGCGCACTCACACTGTCCGTCCGTCCTACCTACCCGTGCCCCGTGCAGTAGGGTCCTTGTCCCCCCCTCCAGGCCCGTTTGTACTCACACTACCTGGGCCTTTTTCTGCACTTACATCCATCAAATAAGCCGTCGAGACAGTTTTTAATCATGTAACAACTATTAACGGAGAAATCTAGTAGAGTCGCTAACAGCCGGACGTGGCTAACAGTGATTAGCTCGGGGCAGCACGGTGAAGGCATTCAAAGGTCTTTTTTAACCACTAATGCTGCTGAAAATAACAGCAAACCTCTGCAGCAGCATGAGAAGAGTCCCTACTCACAAAACAAAGCAGCAACAACGTAGTTAGTGAACCAAGAGTTTATTAAAAGAGTGTTTTAAAGACTTACCTACTGGCCCCTGTACCAGCTCCTCTCATAGTAAAGTCCATTCAAGTGGATTAAAGTCAATCCCAAAGGAAGGAGCCCATTGGTGCTTTGTTTTGTGTGTAGGGACTCTTCTCATGCTGCTGCAGAGGTTTGCTGATTTTGTGCTGGCATTACACTTTAAGATGTTTTTTTTGTAAAAATAGGGATTAAAATAACAGGAAAATGTCTGAAATGGAAACGAAGAAAACTAAACTGATAGAAAACATTCAACACCCTAAATGTTTATTTTGATGAGGTTTTTTTTCCACCGCTCTGAAAAAAAACATGTCATGGAAGGAAAGTCGCCCAAACTGGACCAAATGATGATTCTGCCTGCGGTGGCTCTCTTAAATGAAATGAAGCTTTTAACGCAGGCTGACCAGTAGATGACGCCAGAGCAACGTGTGTGTGTGTGTGTGTGTGTGTGTGTGTGTGTGTGTGTGTGTGTGTGTGTGTGTGTGTGTGTGTGTGTGTGTGTGTGTGTGTGTGTGTGTGTGTGTGTGTGTGTGTGTGTGTGTGTGTGTGTGTGTGTGTGTGTGTGTGTGTGTGTGTGTGTGTGTGTGTGTGTGTGTGTGTGTGTGTGTGTGTGTGTGTGTGTGTGTGTGTGTGTGTGTGTGTGTGTGTGTGTGTGTGTGTGTGTGTGTGTGCGTGCGCGCGGTCTGCAGAGTCACCGTGGCTGTTTTACCAAAGAATCAAACAGAAGAAACACCACGACAAGAACAAGGAGCTGCACTGGAAAGGTTCAGCGTTACACATCTGGAGAGAAGGAAACACATGCACATTTGCAATCTTTTTATTTATTTTCTTAGTGAGGAAAGAAGAAAACACCACAAAAACGTGACAACAGCCTAAAAACTGACGCAAACCACCGTAAAAAAAAATGACAAAACAACTAAAAACAGACGCAAAAAACAATAAAAATGTGACAAAATGACTAAAAACAGACTCAAAACACCATAAAAATGTTACAAAATGACTAAAAACAGACTCAAAACACCATAAAAATGTGACAAAATGACTAAAAACAGACTCAAAACACCATAAAAATGTGACAAAATGACTAAAAACAGACTCAAAACACCATAAAAATGTGACAAAATGACTAAAAACAGACTCAAAACACCATAAAAATGTGACAAAATGACTAAAAACAGACTCAAAACACCATAAGAATGTGACAAAATGACTAGAAACAGACTCAAAACACCATAAAAATGTGACAAAATGACTAAAAACAGACTCAAAACACCATAAGAATGTGACAAAATGACTAAAAACACCATAAGAATGTGACAAAATGACTAAAAACAGACTCAAAACACCATAAAAATGTGACAAAATGACTCAAAACACCATAAGAATGTGACAAAATGACTAAAAACAGACTCAAAACACCATAAAAATGTGGCAAAATGACTAAAAACAGACTCAAAACACCATAAAAATGACAAAATGACTAAAAACAGACTCAAAACACCATAAAAATGTGACAAAATGACTAAAAACAGATGAAAACTCTGCAAAAACGTCAAAAGAAAGATGGAAAACAGGAGCTTTCAGCAGCGGTGGGAGGCACCACGACAAGAACACATGCACATTTGCAGTCTTTTTATTTTCTTTCAATTAAATATTGAGTTTGGCTGCAACTTTGTCCCAGTTTTTAAATGTGACCCGCTGTGAACTGGAGTTTGACGCCCCTGCTTTACACCAACAGGTGACCATTTGCGGTTGAGGGCGTCAGTGAAGGGTCTCTGCACTTCAGTACAATTGTGAAGTTGTTGCTTCTTATTTAGTTATTTCTATTTTGTGCTTCTTTATATTTCTTTTCGTCTGCATCTCAGAGGTAAGTACTCCTCTGCATTTAAGGGCTATGATGCCTGTTATATGGATGTTTTCATCAGTCTTACCCGACGACTGATACGGACTGCTGGTTTTCTTGAGCCGATACAACTTTTGCTCCTTCAATTTCCATCATAAAAATGTCACAATGATGATAACAAATGTTCATTCATCCATTCATCTTCAACCGCTTGTCCCTGTCTGAGTCGCGGGGGGCTGGAGCCGATCCCAGCTGACATCGGGCGTGAGGCGGGGTCCACCCTGGACAGGACGCCAGTCTATCACAGGACACATAGAGACGAACAGAGACAGACAACCATTCACACCTACGGGTGATTTAGAGTCATCAATGAACCGAACACCTGCACGTCTTTGGACTGTGGGAGGAAACCGGAGAACCCGGAGAAAACCCACGCAGACACGGGGACAACATGCAAACTCCACACAGAAGGGCCCCAGCCGGGATGCGAACCTGGGTCGCCCGATAACAAATGTTAGGAGACTTAATTTAAAAAAAGGAGCATTTATTGAACTTAAAAAGGCGTCTCCAGCAACACGGAGCTGCCTGTGGACGCCCGTCTGTAAGTAATGTTGGGGGAAAACTATCGGAGAACGCAGCAGCCGCCATCGGCCGATACCGATACACGTATACAACACAAATATCAGCCGATCATATCGTTCTATCACTGCTTTATTACTTCAATAGCTGCTGTTACTTTGAAGGTTTTACATACAAAAATAAATAAATGTAAAGCACTGTTACTGACTACATTATTCAACATTATATAAATCCTTAATAAATGTTATATTTTGCTACATTCCCTTTGAATAAATATGTTAACCTGATAAGAACCTGTTAAAGGTTATTAAGGTAATTCAACATCATGCAGTATTGTTTTATTTTGTTATTCCTGTTTTAATATAAATTAAAACACATGTTACATATTTACGTTTTTATTAATTACAGAATATTTCTTCCTCTTGTTATTTGTGACAAAGGGGCCTGTGAGCTAAGCGCATGCGCAGTCTGCAGCATCCCCCTCTGCAAGCACTCCAAATGCACTGGCAAAGGAGATGTCACACTTCCTGTTCACACCTTCAAAATAAAACTTAGTGAGGCGTTTGTTAACTATAGAGGTGTCAGATATGTTCAGAAGCCATATACTAAACATATACTATTAAAATTAATCTAAATAATACAAAATAAATAAAGTGAATGAGCAGTAAAACAAAAATAAGCAAAACAAGCAAATGGGCTCCTCAGAATCTTAATTACGTGACTCAAATACTAAAGTTCATGTTCAAAAGAAATAGTTAGAACTTTTCTGGTCTCATGTTCTATAAATATTCATGATTATTAATCATAAACAAATTCAAATTTCACTTTGAATCAGTCAGTGTCAGATATTTGGGTCAGAAAAAAACAGAAGCAAAGAAGAATTCACATTCAAAAGCGAGTGGGAAGAAGTCTAATGTTAACTTATTCAATCGCATAATTAATGGTATTTAATCACCACTCATATTTGCTTTATCTTTCTTTATATCAATTAATTTCAGCATAATTATTTAGAATTTAGAAATATATTAATCACCACTTGTCTTTAATTTCAGCACATTTATCCTACATATTATTCTCTTCTCTTATATCAACTACAACTCAATTTTATTTTATTTTCAACTCAATGTTGTTTTATTCTCTAATATAAGATTCCTTTCACTTTACACTAAATTTTTGACATGATACAGTCACGCAGTCCATTGATCTAATACAAATATAATACAAAATTATTTAAAAATTAATAAGAAAACGCTTTTTTATATATAAATATATAATATAAAATAATATAATATACAAATATAATAAAAAATTATTTAAAAATTAACAAGAAAACGCTTTTTTATATATAAATATATAATATAAAATAATATAATATACAAATATAATAAAAAATTATTTAAAAAATTAAGAAAATGCTTTTTTATATATAAATATATAACATAAAATAATATAATATACAAATATAATAAAAAATTATTTAAAAATTAATAAGAAAACGCTTTTTTATATATAAATATATAACATAAAATAATATAATATACAAATATAATAAAAAAATATTTAAAAAATTAAGAAAATGCTTTTTTATATATAAATATATAATATACAATAATATAATGTACAAATATAATAAAAAATTATTTAAAAATTAACAAGAAAAACGCTTTTTTATATATAAATATATAGTATAAAATAATATAATATACAAATATAATTAAAAAAAATAAAAATAGTTTGAAAACTATTTTTTATATATATAAATATAATATACAAATATAATAAATAAAATATGTATAGAAATATATATGAAAAAAAATATTTTTTTATTTTATTTTTTAATCTTGTACACAGAACTTCCGGTTTCCTGTCGTTTCCGCTGCAGCTTGACGCTGATGGGGTGAGGAGGGGGGAGAGAGAGAGGAGCTCCTCCAGCGGACGAGAGAGAGAAGGAGTGAGAGAGAGCGAGAGCGAGAGAGAGAGAGAGAGAGAGAGAGAGAGAGAGAGAGAGAGAGAGAGAGAGAGAGAGAGAGAGAGAGAGAGAGAGAGAGAGAGAGAGAGAGAGAGAGCGTGGTGAGGAATCCCAGCAGCCCCAGGAGAGCGAGAGCCGGACCGGCTGGACCCCCTGAAGGAGGACCCGAGAGAGAACCACGTTGCCACGGGAGAGGCCTCAGTTCAGGTAACCGTGCCGCTCACGCAGCTTCCCGGGCGGGCAGGTGCGTCGGCGGGCTGCAGGAGATGGAGACGGGGATGGAGAGGCGGCGGTCGGCGGCTGAGATCTCAGGAGATCCGAGATCCTATTACTTACTTACCGTAGCCGTGTGCTGTGGCCTTATATGGCCTCTCTGTGCGGGGTTGCTGAGCCGTTAACGTGCCGTGAGGGTGACGGAGGGAATATTCATCATAACCCCGAAATGCACCGGTGCTATATTCGTTTTTACTTTGCGCAGAAATTGCGCATATCAGATTTCAGAGCCGCTGTCCCCTCTGTGCTGTTTCTGTTCCTCTGCTGCTGAGCTTTGTTTTCATGTGCTGTGGTAAAGGTGGGGCTTTCCTCTCTATTACACACAAATCCTGTTTATTTATATTAATATAATTATAATGCACACAGCATAGATGCACCTCTGTTGCCATGCACCTATGGGAGCCACATCTGATCCTAACATCAGTGGAGCATTCAGGAGCAGGGGTACCTCCAAGCTCATAGTTTGGTAACAAAGCAAAAATGATTAATTTGACTAAAGTGTGGTAAAATCAACCATGGAATAAAAGGCTCCAGGCTTTGGATGCCTTTACGTCTCTGTCTGATGCTCTGGAGCCTGTTTTTTCCTCTGCATGTGGAGTAAATAAATTAATAATTTCAAGAAGTCGATTGTTCTGCAGAGCACTAGGAGGGGGACTCGATGCACAGTGATAGTCTATGCCCGTGTGTACGCACCAGTTGGGGCTCCACGCCGGGTATGATGGTCCAAAAGAGTGCAGTCCTGAGACTCTAGCAGGTCCTACAGGGGTTTCAACAGGGTCCAAAATCACTTTCAACTGTCTGGGGACTTTAAAAAGTGGCTGATTTGATTTAAACTACTTCATTTTATAGTTTTATCTCCACATATACAGTATGGATATGATGAGTCTAAGGTTATTTAACACTTTGAGGACAGGGTCTTTAGATCTGGGGCTCCCTCAGGCTTTAATTTCAATTATAATGCCTAAATATAAGTGCTGATTTAGCATTATTGTTCATTAGAGAGAGACAAAAACAATATCTGCAGGAAAAATCAATGCATTACGGTTAGCATGATGTGCATAGCAACCGCGGACGCATGTTTCATGGTGATCCTGGGGCAAATAAAGTTATAAAAATGTAAAACTTGTTGTTCTCCCGATTATAAACAGATCTGAGTGAGCTCATGGCCGGGCACTAACGCCGTTCAAATGTTATATCGTGATAAGAATCAAAGTGGGAAACAAAATCAGGGCGAGTGGAGATGCAGGCAGAGGAAAGAGACTTCCAGTGCAAGTGTCGTATGTCATGGTCAAGCCTAGCTGGCAGCGGAAGATACTGCAGAGAGGAGATCACGATGCTGGGAGGATGGGGAGCTGGGATAGCCCTCCTCCCTGATGCAGGAGGGGGGGGTGAGGGATGGTCTGGCGCACCCCTCCCTTCCTTCTCTCTCTCTCTTTTCTCCCACTCTGTCTCCCCCGCTCTCTCTCCCCTCGGTATAATGGTGCATTACTGCTCACTGTTCACTTCTCTGGCTGTAATCAGTCTGTCAGCAGTAGCAGACTCAATCAGTCACTCCACCACTGACACCGACACCCCGAACACACCCCTCCTCCTCCTCCTCCTCCTCCTCCTCCCCGGTCTCTCACCAGAACACCGCCAGAATCTGCCGCGGCCCGCTGTGCACTTTAACGACGTGCTGCACATTTTCGTGAACATTGTAATCAGGACATCTAATCGTGAAACACATTTTCCTCACAACAAATCACTGTAATGATCTCTTTGGGGGGACTCGTTTGTTCCTTACTTTGTCTCTAATAACTGCAGCATTCTTTAATTTTAGCCAACATGCAGCTGCTATATGTGCAGGGTTTTATCCTTTTGCTTTTCTTTTATGGTTTAAGATTATTTTTAGGTAGTTTTCCAAGCCTTTGTCATACAGGACAGACAGGAAGTGGGTTGAGAGACGTGCAGCAAAGGGCCGCAGGTCGGCGTCAAACGTTCTGCTGCCTCAAGGACCTTCAGCCTCTTTCCATGGGGCGACGGCTCTAACCACACAGCCACGGGCCGCCCCTGGTTTTTGCATTTCTTAGTGTGAGTCGATTCCTGCGTGCTCGCTGTACGTCAGTCGTGAAACTGTAACTTCAGCAGCAACAACATGTCCACATCGGCGGCTGTGGCTTGGTGGCAGAGTGGGTCGTCCTCTGATCGAGAGATTGGTGGTTCGATCCCCATCTCCCCCCGTTCCACATGTCGAAGTGTCCTTGAGCAAGACACTGAACCCCAAATTGCTCCCCGTGCTGCGCATGGGTGTGTGAATGTGGTGTGAATGGTTAGATTAGATGGTCTGTAGATGTCCACTGCCATCAGTGTGAATGTCTGTGTGAACGGGTGAATGTGACAAACACTGTGAAGCGCCTTGAGTAGTCAGATGACTAGAAAGGCGCTTTATAAGTACAAGTCCATTTACCATTTACCATTTACCTCTCTCTCCCTTCCTGTGATGCCAGGGAGATTGTGGAGAAAATTGTTTAAGTGTAGCACGGCACACCATTATCCTCTGGTGGAGATGCCTGCCTGGATATAAGCACACTCCTTTTGTCTGCCCAGGGCTAAACACTTGGGTCACATTCAGGTCTGTAACAGAGGAGCTGTCCGTGGTGCTGGAGAGCCACAGCACCTCTTTCCTCCCTTTAACTTTCCTCCACTTGCACAAATATCCTGGTGTTTTCTTTAGAGATGCACTGATCCACTATTTCCAGTTTGATCCCATACCTGAATTAAGATGTCGAGTGCATTCACAAGTAGGGATGCACCAATCCGGTATTATGAACGGATATCGGTCCCAATATTGACAAATTAGCTGGATGGGATATCGGATTATTAACCAGATCCATTAAATGGTGGCGAGAGGCCGGTTGACTCACAGCCAACACCAGCAACAACATGAAGCGAGCAAAGACTCGGCTGTATGGAGGTATTTCACCGCGTTCAGTGAACTGAAATACAGAAATGAAGCTACAGATGTACGACATGTGACATGTGTTCACAGCAGCGTAACAATAGCCTGTGCTACCATCTTCTTTTATCAATAGTTGTGAAACATGACGATCAGAACGGCACATTGTTATTTAAGTTACTTTGTTTTCAGGTTCAGCTGCTATTTCTTATTTTGAATTCCTGTTTGCACTAAATAGGCGACACGG
This sequence comes from Echiichthys vipera, assembly GCF_963691815.1. Classification (NCBI taxonomy): domain Eukaryota; kingdom Metazoa; phylum Chordata; class Actinopteri; order Perciformes; family Trachinidae; genus Echiichthys; species Echiichthys vipera. The sequence continues at coordinate 2,882,529 of NC_139839.1, forward strand.
TGGTGTGGTGGTTAGCTCTGTCGCCTCACAGCGAGAAGGTTTCATGTTCGCATCCCGGCTGGGGCCCTTCTGTGTGGAGTTTGCATGTTGTCCCCGTGTCTGCGTGGATTTTCTCCGGGTTCTCCGGTTTCCTCCCACAGTCCAAAGACGTGCAGGTGTTCGGTTCATTGATGACTCTAAATCACCGTAGGTGTGAATGGTTGTCTGTCTCTGTTCGTCTCTATGTGTCCTGTGATAGACTGGCGTCCTGTCCAGGGTGGACCCCGCCTCACGCCCGATGTCAGCTGGGATCAGCTCCAGCCCCCCGCGACCCCGATAGGGACAAGAGGTTGAAGATGAATGAATGAATGAATGTTTGCAAATGAGTTTTATTACTGTTTGCTATTTAAGTTACTTAAGTCTCAGGTTCAGCTCTTACATTTGAGTTTAACTTTTTTTCTTGAAGTTTAAGCTGGTGCACAATTGTTTATTTTAATAACAAATGAATACATAAATAACAATTCAGTACATTTGTAACTATCTGCTAATTTGTTACATTGTGTTTCACAAAGTTAGGGAAGTAATGTTTAAGTCTGATGCCTTTAGTCTCTTCCACATGGTGAGGTGAACAGCTTATTGATTCCATAATGGTATGGGATCGGTGTTGGGTATGAATATATATGTGACAATACGTTGAAGTAGGGTTTTCACATAGGTGCTGCTGGCGCCTGAGGCTGGTCACTTTCCCTTTAGGCTGCTAGTTGCATGTGAGAGAAGTTTGCGTGTTGGCCCATGCATCAGTTTGACAGTCAATTCTCCCATTGTACCGTTATCAAAAACTCTGCGGTACTTTACATATGCCAGTCTGCGGTACAGTACCGTGCCACAGCAGTGGAATGAGATGCATGTTGACATCTGCTGACCAGCACTTACTCGTGCACAGTAAGGCTAGCATAGCAGAATGAAGCCAGGGCAGTTTGCAATCTGGGATGAGGCTCATATTCAGCCGTTCGTCTGTGTGTGTGTGTGTGTGTGTGTGTGTGTGTGTGTGTGTGTGTGTGTGTGTGTGTGTGTGTGTGTGTGTGTGTGTGTGTGTGTGTGTGTGTGTGTGTGTGTGTGTGTGTGTGTGTGTGTGTGTGTGTGTGTGTGTGTGTGTGTGTGTGTGTGTGTGTGTGTGTGTGTGTGTGTGGTTCAACTGCAGCAGAGATCACAGAGCGCTTTAGGGATGGGAGAGGTTTAACAGGACGGATTTGGCCTCTCACTTCACAAGATGAAAGACATCTAATACTGTAAACAATCAGTGAAACACAACATTTTGCACACAGCCGGCATCGGTAATGAGGAGAGAGTAAGCATTATGAATTATTTGTTATCCCGGATCGACACGTTGGAGCTGAAGTGTAGCAGATGATTAACACACGCCGTCAGTTCCACAGAGCTTCCATCTGCGTGAAGGGGCACTTTGTTTCCTTCTACTCTGTCTTAAGACTATTGATCATTGGTTGAATAACTTTTTCCTCCAGATTTCCACCCCTCTCCACTGCAGGAGCTGTCATTTCTGAATCATGACTCAATAGTTTTTTTGGGGGGGGAAGGGTGGAGGGGCTGCATCGTCTGTCAGTCATAAACTCTTTAACTGTCATTTTGTCCTTGAGCCGAGGTTTCCCTCCTCTGCAACATGTTATTTCTCACGTTCTAGCTGTTTTTTCACACTTTCCTGTAAACAGAGTGTGTGCCATCGACAGTTACGATGTGGAAAATAACTCGGTATGATGAATGACGGGAAATGCCATCTTGCCAACATCCACACTTTCCCCAGCCATCGTGTGTCTCGTCGGACTTTATTGCCCATTATCCCAGAAATGTGGTAAACAAACCGGCCACTTTTAGCCACTTTATGACTAATAGGTTCCTTCCAGTCTCTTGTGGGCTGCTGCGGTCCCGTTCTCCCTGTAGCGTGGGCAGTTTTTAATGCATTTCCACCTCATTCCCTTTCCATCTGTCTTGCTTCCCCACTTGTAGGAGAGCTGATGATCTTATATCATCACAGATCATGTCTTCCCAAACATCTGTCTGCGGTCCAACAGTATTCTTTCCACATTAAAGCATCTGCGCCCGCTTATTTTACCGGTGAAAGTTTGGTGCTTTCACTTTCTGCAATGCTTATATCATCAACAGGGCTTGGTTAGTTTCATTGTTGATTCATCTGTTCATTAAATGGCTTGTTTTGTCCACAACTCCAAGGTATTTCATTGACTTTGGCGTCGGCATCGTCTCGAAACGTGGGCATGAAATTGCGTCGGCATTTAACACTTTTTGGGATCAGATAAGAAAGTTTACGTAACTGTGGTATGAATGGAAAATGAAGCAGCTGATGGTAATAATACAATAAGCAAAGTGTGAAGTATTTCAGGACTTCTGTAGCACACAGAGCAGAAACGTCAAGCATGGATAACTTTCATCCAGAGCAGAGATGCATGGTAACCCAAGACGGTGCACAGTTTGTAAGACAGGTGTCCACAATTGAACAATAATTGATTCTTAATGAATTAATCACGACAGGAACAACGGTGCAGAACGGGAGTGTCGACCTGAATCAGTTTCGTCTGTCGGTTTATTTAGCTAAATAAACATCACAGGGGCGGCCGGGGGCACAGTGGTTAGAGCAGTCGCCCCATGTAAAGAGGCTGAAGGTCCTTGAGGGAGCGGCCGCGGGTTCGACTCCGACCTGCGGCCCTTTGCTGCATGTCTCGCCCTCTCTCTCTCACCATTTCCTGCCAAAAAAATGAATCTGAAAAGAAAAAAAAAATGCCTCCTATACTGCCTAAAATGCTGGCATGAGTATCTGCGAGTACTGAAGTCCAGGCACCAGTGTGATACCACGTAAGTTATTAGAAACAGGAATCTATTTACGGGTTAGCTCCGTTAACTCACTCACTCATCTTCAACCTCTTGTCCCTGTCGGGGTCGTGGGGGGATGGAGCCGATCCCAGCTGACATCAGGCGTGAGGCGGGGTCCACCCTGGACAGGACGCCAGTCTATCACAGGACACATAGAGACAGACAGAGACAGACAACCATTCACACCTACGGGTGATTTAGAGTCATCAATGAACCGAACACCTGCACGTCTTTGGACTGTGGGAGGAAACCGGAGAACCCGGAGAAAACCCACACAGACACACACACAGAAGGGCCCCAGCCGGGATTCAACCACCGCGACGTGACGCCCAGCTTCGTTAACTCTATAATTAATCAGTTTAATAATTCTTAGTAGTTCTTTTTAAAAAATACATTTAAAGTTAAATGGCTTCCACTTGCTGTATTCATTCATGTCTTAAAGTGTTTAACCTGAGTCAGGCCTCACCACAACGATAATCATATCAAAGTCATGCAGGCGTAGTAAGATCTTTTGTTTTTAACACACTGGTATCGGTATCTGTACTCGCTTTCGGACGATACCCACAGCACGAGTTTCAGAATCGGTATGGAGAGGGAAAGCGGAAGAACTCCACTGCCTTATAGGTTCTGTAAAAAAGTGTTCATATTGGCGCATATTGAAAAATGCTGATACTGATGTTCTCAGCAGCTCATGGAGCCCAAATGGAGATCAGTATTGGATTCATGCATTTATTAGATTGACAGAAACTCTACTCCAAACGAATGCTAACGTTGCTTCGTGTCCGTTGAATGTGTAAATAGGCAACTGTTGTCCTAATATGTCAGATAGACTGGAACACTGGGGGACTGGGGACATATGAGCGTAATATAGTCCACACTGTGTTTATTCAGCTATAATTCAGAGCAGTGATTGTTGTTGTGCTTGCCACAGCAGTAAAGGCGTCCAGTGCAGCAGCTTCTCAGGATTGGCTCTCTGCAGGTAATGCTGTTGGCCGTACACGGAGGCCAGATGACAGCATGGTTTTCCCCATTGCAGTCACGAGCCAAGACAACAGGCCATCTGTCAGATTTAGCTTCCAACTGTGACCTCGTCATTCCCCCAGGAATTTACTTTATCACTCATTCAGGAGTCGGGTGAGCTTGTTAAAGCCTCTGTGAGTGGATATTTTCTTTAATTAAGGTCAGAGACTCAAAGCTTCAGTTAACAACAACAACACGGACCAGGTGTTGGATCAGACCAGCTTTCGTACAGGGGAGAATCCTTTATCCATACGCATGTTCTAATGTAGAGATGGATGCATACTTTAAATGGTTAAATGTGTATGGATGGCACGATTAAGCTGATATTGGACTTTAGCTGCAGGTTTGAGTTTGTCAGTGCCTCTCCGTCATCAGTTTTACAGTCTGTTTTAAAAATATCGCTGAAAGAACTAGATCCCCCTGAATGTCGGGAAAAGTTGCCTTCCAATGCCTTCAGGTTGATTATGTTTGAAAGGTGCAGTCGTCAGATTTCAAATCGCTCCTGTTGTGCGTTGGCGTCCCTCCATTTTCTGCTCACTTCATTTCCCCCAGATATTAGATGACATTGAGCACTGCTGGGAAGTGAACAGGTCAACTGAGCCCCATTAAAAAAGACTTTATTTGATAGCGCTGCTTGGTAGTAATGTGGCGTTAAGAGATTCCATCTGGATTTGGTTTTAATACTTTGCTGTACCGCAGTGTGCCGGTTATAATGGATCTGAGATTAGACAGTCATATTATGGGTACCATGCACTAAATGTATTTTGTCTCCACAGAGCCCAGGTTGACATATCCATGTATTTCTTATTTTATCTGAATAGATGAAAACCCAAAGATATCCAGCCTACTATCACAGAAGACTGTAAGGAAACCAGCTAATGTTATCTTTGAGTGGGTGGAACCGGCAACATATTCAGAATTTTTGGTTAAAAGTTGATATCAGTTGGTTTTGAAGACTACAAGTTTGAAAATGAAACAATGTGGAGGCGTGTTGTTAGAAAGAAGTGATCTTACCAGACCTCTGTAGCTCTTCTCTAGGCTACATTAGCTTCTAGCATAACATACCCGAATCTCTGATTGAGCTGTCGGCAGTCGAGTTGTACTGAAGGAAATTTTGGCACCAGGTTTTGACAAGGAAGAAGAATATGTGGAATATATTAGAAATAGACCGATACATCGGCCGGACGATATTATCGGCTGATATTTGCGTTTTTTAGGTGTATCAGTATCGGCCGATGCGGGCTGCTGTGTTTGCCGGTTTTTCCCCGGCATTATTTACAGACAGGCGTCCATTTTTGAAGTTTTTAAGTTTAGTAAATGTTCCTTATTTTTAAATTGAGACTCGAGTTGAGAATATTTGTTATCATCATTGTGTGATTTATGAAGTAAATTGAGGGAGCAAATGTTCTCCCCGTGTCAGCGTGGGTTTTCTCCGGGTTCTCCGGTTTCCTCCCACAGTCCAAAGACGTGCAGGTGTTCGGTTCATTGATGACTCTAAATCACCCGTAGGTGTGAATGGTTGTCTGTCTCTGTTCGTCTCTATGTGTCCTGTGATAGACTGGCGTCCTGTCCAGGGTGGACCCCGCCTCACGCCCGATGTCAGCTGGGATCGTCTCCAGCCCCCCAAGACCCCGATAGGGACAAGCGGTTGAAGATGAATGAAAAAAAGTAGTATCGGCTCCAACTATCGGCTCAAGAAAATCGGCAGTCTGTTTCCGTCATCGGCTAAGGCTGATGGAAAAAAAAACGGCATCTGCCCTTAAAAAATCCATATCGGTCGATCCCTAGAATATATTTAACAATATCTCTGGTTCTGCTGCGTCAATTGAGTCCATCTTGAGTTCATAATGTTGAAGAAGTGCCATGTTTAGTTTAAGTAAAAATGTCTTTTACACCTGGCTGCAGGGCTTTGGTCAAAAGACCAACTTAATCTAAACGAGGTCAAGACCGAGCCCAGAGTAAATCCAGTCCTGTTCATGGGCAATTGTGTTTTTCAAGGCTAATACAGTGATTAAGGAGTTTGAGTGAATCTTTAAACAAGATCTTATATATAACATATAACACTGATCTATCTTCTAACATCAAACGAATCAATGCAGAGAGTTGAGGGAATATTCTGTACAGCTGATCTGGAATCAGCAGCCAGGAACAACTTGCCCAGTTCTTAATAGAGTCCAAAACAAATCTGAATCCAACAAGACACAAGACCAAGATGAGTTCAAGACTTTATAAAAGTAGTCTTGAGGCCGCACTCAAGTACTACAGCCCTGCCTGGCTGGGATCTGATTGTGTTCAATACATTCTGGGTGTATTCTCCAACACGTATTCTCCTTATTCAGATAAGATATTCAGATAAAGATAGATTATCACCAGGATGCATGTGCTCTGACATGGCTTACAAACAGCATCAGAGGAACATCCCATTTGAAAGCTTTGCAAGAGTTCTAGGACAGGGGTGGGCAATTCCGGTCCTGGAGAGCCACTGTCCTGCATGTTTTAGGTTTCTCCCTACCCTAACACACCTGAGTCTAACGATAATCAAACTGTGACGAGCATCAGCTGCTTGATAACGAGCAAATCATTAGACTCAGGTGTGTTAGAGCAGAGAGGAACCTAAAACATGCAGGACAGTGGCTCTCCAAGAGCAGGATTCCCCAGCCCTGTTCTGGAGGAGCGATCCCTCCTACATCTGAACATCTCTCATGTGCCGTCCTGCTGGAGAACAGCGTAGCGTCAAAGCTGAGGCGGACCGCTGATATCAGGACAACAGAAACCTCCCACACCCTCTGTGATAGACGGAAAAGGCACCTGTTGTCAGGTAGTCAGACTGCACCCCTATGAATCAATAAAACACACTTATATATATTTATTTTATAGCTTTCTAAAGCGGAGCATTTAAAGCCGTCTTGCCTATTTGATCACTTACATGTACTCCCATGATTCTTGCACCTTTTGGGTAATATCCTCATAGTTGAATTCACTTTGTGTCTCAGCTTTTCTCTGACATAATTTCACCCACGCCAAGAAACATAGCCTGCGTGTTGAGTCAGCCAGTAATGAACCTTGCTTGAAACATCGTTGCTAAGGCGTTCAATGACCTGAGCAGCTTTGAATGCCTCTAATAAATCTCTTGTCCATTTGCTGGCTCGGAGTATTGATTCTGAAATTAAATCACACGGGTCGAGGAGGAAGTATGCAAATTGATAACCATGAAAAGTTCAGCCATGAATAATTTTTCTCATCTGAAAACACATCGACCGTCCAGGTCAGATTTGTTGATTACGGTGTTTGCAGTGGGAAAGCACAGCCGCCTCTCTCTAAAGGTGCCACTAATGAGCATTTCATTTACTGGCAATTGATTTTTCCAAATGAATGATTAGCCATGTCGTCTGTAAATGCTCTTGAATAAAGACTTAAATTCCTCATCACATGTTTATCAGAGCTCAAAATAATTTCTTTAGTCAATTCTTCTGTAAACTATTGAATTCACTATTTAGACAAGCCTGTGAATGTTCTCATTTGTCCAAAAAAAGCAACTGGACTCGGTTAATCCAACGACTGTCGTCTAGACTCATTAGAGCACTAACCAAGTCGAAACCAACTTCCCACCAACGACTGCCACTCTAACAACGGTCGTTGGCACTTTGGAGCACATAGGGTCCCAGTGACATCATCGGTGAGAGGTTAAATACCTGGATCTCCACACCAGTTAGTTGGTCCAGTCCCAGCCTGGTCCTGGTCCTGGTCCTGGTCCAGTCCCAGCCTGGTCCTGGTCCTGGTCCTGGTCCAGTCCCAGCCTGGTCCTGGTCCTGGTCCAGTCCCAGCCTGGTCAGATGCGTACATGAACTGATGAAGCCTCTTGGATGAGAGGTGAAACGTCTTCCTAGACAATTAACCAAGTCCAGTTGCTTTGGACTGAAAGTGCTTTGAGGATCACTATTTAGACAATTAACTATTTGTTTGATTCATTTTTTTAAAGAGAAAATGTCCAAATCCTACAATTCCAGCTTCTTTAATGTGAATATTTTCTGGTTTCTTTCCTCCTCCGTGACAGCAAACTGAATATATTTGAGTTGTGGACAAAACAAGACATCCAAGGACGTCACCTTAGGCTTTGGGAAACACTGATCCCCATTTTAGACCAAAGAAATAATGAATGAATCGAGGAAATGTTTGACATATGAATCAATAGTGAAAATAATCGTTATCGCAGCCCTAATCAGCAGCGATATCAGCAGAAACCAATATATCCATGACCTTATCTCAGGCTCTTTAACTACGTGTTAAAGGAAAGGTCAGAGAATTAGAGAAGACATGGGGGTGAATTGATCCTGGAAAATAACTCTAGTAATTAAATCAAATTTTGGTTAAACAGTCGAAAAATTTGTGATTATCCAATGTTTATCTTAGTCTTCACTCTGACTCACCAGTCCCCCTCTATGCTCCTCCAGTACCGCGCTGATCAATGTATACGTGGCTCCTTTAATCCATAGCAGTGATAATTAGGCTCCAGAGGATATCAGTGAATCGACAGATTAATCATTTTGACCCAGTGAATCCCGGCCGTGCTCAAGGCAGCTGCGCACATCGACTTCCTGTTTCCAATGAGAGCTTTCACTGTTAAGGTATTAAAGTGGGCTGGATTCTGCTGTCAGTCAGCTGTGAGTGGAAGAGCAGAAGTCCTGGGATGGGAACTGGTTTCAAAAGTGGCAGAGAAACTTACTTATCGGAGGGAAACCCATTTGTTTGTGTGGATGTGATCTACAACTTTGGTCTGACTGCTGCCTCTCCTTGTCACCGTGGTTGTGTCCTTCAGGGCTGCAGTATGTTCACTTCAGTGAAGGCCTTCGAGGGGCAGCAGTACTCCACCCTGAAGAGGCAGTGCTTGCAGAGTGGCCTGCTCTTTGAGGACCCCCGCTTCCCCGCCACCGACGACACGCTCTTTTACCAGGGCAACAGGATCGGCCGTGTGGTCTGGAAGAGGCCTCGGGTAAGTTGGTTTGTGCAGTAGAAGAGTTTTATCTGTTTAAAATCTGATTGACATCTATGGTCTGAAGCCGCTGGAAGACCTTTCTGACCATCATCAGGATCCCAAAGTTCAAAAGTCACAGGTTAAAATTGGCCGAAGCGGTAAGAAGAATGGGTTTATTCAATCTGTTCTCATCCCAACTCGTCACATACTGATGTTTTGTCAGGACCCCTCGGCGTCACTTGGTCCTGGTTAGCCCTGCACACTAAAAGCTGATGCTCCCGGTCACTGTTTTAAACACGGAGAACACGTGTGAATAAGTGATTAAAAGTTGAATATGGAGAATGAGCAGAACACCGCCATCTAGTGTCTCAAGATCATAGTCGCAACAACAAAAAATAATTCCAGCAGTCGGGTTGCCAGGTTGGTCAGACCCGGCCCAGTCGCCTACAGGAGACCGGAGTCTGTTTGAGCCTGTTTGAACCCGTCCTATCTGGCAAATTGCACTATAAAAACCAGGATTAGAGGAGTTTGACCGACAGTTACCGTTAGCCGTTAGCGTTAGCAGTTAGCGTTAGCCGTTACCGCTAAGTAAACATGAAAGTTAGCTTAGCCATTTGGGCGTGCGTTTGAATGGCGTTTCTCTCCTTTCTCTCAGTCCATGCAGTGAATGCTCGGCCTGTACTGACTCTGGTTTTTGCCCGTCTCTGGTCACTCAGCTGCTGGGACAAATAACCATTTCACCCAGCGCCAACCTACAGTAGCTGCACCCAGCAACAGACAACGTGTCAGAAAGTCACGTCGGTGGGGTTAAAGGAAGTGCTTGGAACACGATGCAGGGGCTATGAACAGGACACAAACCACAGTCTCCTGGGTGAAAGTGCGGTGTTTGGCGCCATTGTGCATCTCTGCCAGACGCGGAGGGCTGTGACAAAACTGCGGTATGTGACACCCTGGGAATGAGAAGGGGCTGCTTTATTAGCTGAATCATAACAGAGGTGAATAAAGTGCCTGGCTGGTGTTTTAAAGTAAAGCTCCAACTACAAGACTTTCACACTCATCAGTTCGCTGACTTGTTTTCGCACCACCTGACACCTCACACACTACTAGCTGCAACACGTTCTCATCCCAACTCGTCACATAGACCCACGGCTGTTTGTCAACATCTTTTGGCATGGCATCACTTGTCAATGCCCGACTGTGAGGCAACATATTCCCTGCAGAAGTATGATCCTTTTATGCATCATGGCATACAGTAAATTGGGAGCAGTTACTGCACCTTTAAAACCTTCCCATCAAGGAAGAGAGTCCGATGACCTATGACTAAATCATTTACCAGATAGATGTAAGTCAGTAGTCATCAGTCACTGTTGCACTCCACTCTTTAGTCTCCTTGTGTAAGCCGGTATGTATGTTTCACATGATATCAGATGCAAGGCCTCAGGATTTAGCGCGCTGACTCCCCTGCCACGGTTATCCCCCCTCACGCAGCAGGCTGTGACTCTGGATGGAGTAACCTCCTTCTGCCTGTGTGCCACTGCTGCAGCAACAGCCAGCGTGAATTGCCATGGAAACTGGGTCACACAGATTATATGTTTTGGTCTGTGCTGATGTCAGTCATGCAGACGGAAAACTGGAAGAAGTCAAGAGGAGAAAAGGCAGGAGGAGCCTCCCCCTCATCCTCGTCAGGACGTGATTTTTGTTTTTATTCAGTGATTCATGTCAGGAGGATAACTCTAAAGATTCTTACTGAAGCACATATACTGTATGGAAAGCTTGTACTTGGACATGGACTCACATAGGGTCCCAGTGACATCATCAGCCTTGTGAGAGGTTAAATACCTGGATCTCACAACGGATAGTTGGACCAGTCCCAGCCTGGTCCTGGTCCTGGGACTGGTCCCAGCCTGGTCCTGGTCCTGGTCCAGTCCCAGCCTGGTCCTGGTCCTCGTCCTGGTCCAGGACCAGTCCCAGCCTGGTCAGATGCGTACATGAACTGATGAAGCCTCTTGGATGAGAGGTGAAACGTCTTCCTAGACAAATAACCAAGTCCAGTTGCTTTTGACTGAAAGTGCTTTGAGGATCACTATTTAGACAATTAACTATTTGTTTGATTCATTTTTTTAAAGAGAAAATGTCCAAATCCTACAATTCCAGCTTCTTAAATGTGAATATTTTCTGGTTTCTTTCCTCCTCTGTGACAGCAAACTGTATATCTTTGAGTTGTGGACAAAACGAGACATTCAAGGACGTCATCTTAGGCTTTGGGAAACACTGAGCCCCATTTTAGACCAAAGAACTAATGAATGAATCGAGGAAATGTTCTACATATTATTCAATAGTGAAAATAATCGTTATTGCAGCCCTAATCAGCAGCGATATCAGCAGAAACCAATATATCCATGACCTTATCTCAGGCTCTTTAACTACGTGTGAAACAAAAGGACTCTAAATCTACTTACCTTTAACGGAAAACCAAACGCAGCTTGCTTTAGTCATTATAGGAACATTCTTTTATACAGTAACGTGTAATGAGCCTGTGAATGTTCCCATTTTGTCCGGACTTAGTTATTTGTCTAGGCAGACGTTTCACCTCTCATCAAGAGGCTTCAAAGCACCCATAGGTAAAGTACTCATAAGGCAAAATGGCCCATTTCAGAAAAATCTACATTAAAGTAATTAAAGTTAATTGGATTATAATTATTTTTTGCAAGTACAAGTGCCTCAAAGTTCTACTACAGTGCAGTACATGAGTAAAAGTACTTAGTTACTTTCCACCAACTACAGATACAGTCCAGTGGAAACCTTGAACCCACGCCGAATGCCTTCCTCTGCTCCTTATGGTTACTGAGAGCTCGTTCCCAATGCGGCGCTCCATTCAGTGGAGAGTGCACGATAATGAAGTTAAACATGAAACTACTCAGGGACAGAGTGGGTTTGAGAGAATGAAATGTTCATAAAGAATCCAAGTTTAATGACATTCCTGACATGGGACTTTCATTTGGGAGTCTGGAGTCAGAGTTGCCCTAAATTGAAATGCATCAGTCATTGTCAGGATTCCTTTTTACCCCCTTTATATTTAGCATTACAGCGTTGTTTAGGTTACGGAGAGACCTTGACACACGCTTATTTCCACTTCATAAAGGATGTCCTTTTTTCACTTTCAAAGGATGTATTGGCACTGAACACTGATGCTGCACACTTATGTAGTGGCAGCTATTGCTACTGCTTATTTCAGATGCATATGCGAGTCATACCAGGCTCTGGTATGACTTACCAACCTGCCAACGTCGGGAAAGCAACCGATGATCGCCCAGGTGTGTGTGGCAGCTAGCAGACATGTTCAAGCAGAGAGTTTTCTATTAATATATAAATGAGCAAAATAACGTCACAAACTCAGGGTTCCAACAGGGTCCTGGAAAACCTGGAAATTCAGAAAATAGTTTTCATGTGGAAAATTTTCGTGTGCCCAGGAAGCGGTAGGACTCCACAGTGTCCACCGAAGAGTCACGCAGGATGATGGGGGGAGGGTGGGGCTGCGCTCTTCCTGAAGTCTACTATCATCTCCACTGTTTTGGAAGCATTGAGCTCCAGGTTGTTCTCCCTGCACCAGGTCGCTGGGTGGTCAATCTCCCACCTGTAGGCAGACTCATCCCCGCCCTAACCCCTAACCCTAACCCTAACCCCCTAACTCTAACCCCTAACTCTAACCCTAACCCCCTAACCCTAACCCTAACCCCCTAACTCTAACCCTAACCCTAACCCCCTAACCCCCTAACTCTAACCCTAACCCTAACTCTAACCCTAACCCCTAACTCTAACTCTAACCCTAACCCCTAACTCTAACCCTAACCCTAACCACCTAACTCTAACCCTAACCCCCTAACTCTAACCCTAACCCCTAACTCTAACCCTAACCCCCTAACTCTAACCCTAACCCTAACCACCTAACTCTAACCCTAACCCCCTAACTCTAACCCTAACCCCTAACTCTAACCCTAACCCCCTAACCCTCTAACCCTAACCCTAACCACCTAACTCTAACCCTAACCCCCTAACTCTAACCCTAACCCCTAACTCTAACCCTAACCCCCTAACCCCTAACCCTAACCCCCTAACTCTAACCCTAACCCCTAACTCTAACCCTAACCCCCTAACCCCTAACCCTAACTCTAACCCTAACCCCCTAACTCTAACCCTAACCCTAACCCCCTAACTCTAACCCTAACCCCTAACCCTAACCCCTAACCCTAACCCCCTAACTCTAACCCTAACCCTAAACCTAACCCCTAACCCCCTAACTCTAACCCTAACCCTAACCCCTAACCCTAACCCCCTAACCCTAACCCTAACCCCTACCCCTAACCCCTACCCCTAACCCCCTACCCCTAACCCCTAACCCTACCCCTAACCCCTACCCCTAACCCCCTACCCCTAACCCTAACCCCCTAACCCCCTAACCCTACCCCTAACCCCTAACCCTAACCCCCTAACCCTAACCCCCTAACCCTAACCCTAACTCACAATGCTGAGGATCAGAGAGGTCGTGCTCTCAGAGGTTGTTGTGCTCGCTTTTATCCTTCGCTCAGTTGCGTCGAGGCGATATTTATGGCTGTGTTGAAGTCCCAGTGGCAGAGCATGCGAGCATAAAGAGCATCCTCTAATAAAATGCTCCCCCCGCCCCTGACTGCCTCGCATTATCTCTCAGCCTGTCTGTCTTTCTACTGCTGCCCTTCTCCTCCTCCTCCTCCTCCTCCTCCTCCTCCTCCTCCTCCTCCTCCTCTTCTCCCTGCTTCTCTTCCACTGATTTGTGTTTATTTATGTCTTGACCAGAAAAGGGTGGGGCGATATGACGGTGTATGCTGTGAAACAATGGACAGTCTTCAGCTCACAGAGGGTTTTCTTAAGCACTTATACCGTGGTTGGCAGCTTTAATAGATCTGAGTGTTTCAAATTATCTCGGCCAAACGTTTCTCTTTATATAAACTTAAGTGATGAATTGTCTTGACTCCATTTTCCATAGAAAAACACACACTCAGGGATTAGCGTCTCGATTATTTCAGGGCTACACGCTCGAAGGTTAACTGTAACGCGCTTGTGTTGAGTCCATGATGTTTAAAAGTGACGGGTTGATCCGTGACTGTGACTAGTGGTCAAAGGAGCAGCTTTCATTTCACAATAAAAGCCCCATGTTAATTTGTTATTGATCTAAAGTTTTTATTTTGAGGCAGCAAAATGAGGTAATGTCAGGTTTTCATCAGCAGCAACTTACAGTCTCTAACAGCCAGACGTGGCTAACAGTGATTAGCTGGGGGCAGCACGGTGAAGTCATTCAAAGGTCTTTTTTAACCACTAATACTGCTGAAAATAACAGCAAACCTCTGCAGCAGCATGAGACGAGTCCCTACACACAAGTCAAAGCACCAACAACGTAGTTAGTGAAGCCAGAGTTTATTAAAAGACTGTTTAAAGACTTACTTACTGGCCCCTGTACCAGCTCCTCTCATAGTAAAGTCCATTCAAGTCGTAGTAAAAGGTTTGGAAAAGTCCCAGACACTAACTTTCCCTGTAGCAGCGAAATGTCACGTGAGGGGGTGAGGACATGTGTCGCTGAAGGGGCTGCAGGTAGAGGTAGCATCAGACAGAGCATCAGTCTCCATGTTTGGGCACTTTTTGGTGAGTCTGTGGGCACTGAAGAAGAAGGTTGATGCTGCCAACAGAGTGACATTTTTCACTGTGACCTGGAATCATTGAATACTGCATCACGCTGTGTGACTGATGCTCTGGAGGATTCCCCATCACTCATCAACCGCACCGCACTGGACACTGTTTTTCCATGTCCCCAGAATAAATTGGAAGAGGCGACTGATTCATGAATAAATCACCAATGGGCTCCTTCCTTTGGGATTGACTTTGGTAATCCACTTGAATGGACTTTACTATGAGAAGAGCTGGTACAGGGGCCAGTAGGTAAGTCTTTAAAACACTCTTTAATAAACTCTGGCTTCACTAACTACGCTGCTGCTTTGTTGTGTGTGTAGGGACTCTTCTCATGCTGCTGCGACCCAGCCGTCCGCTTACTTGTTGCTCTCCCTTCCATCATCAGCTGCTCTGTTACAATAATGTCAGGCTGAATTTCACCGCATCGTTCGTTGGATTCCTGACGCCAGATTACACGTTTTGCTCTCTCTCTGTCGGCTCTTGGGGCTGCTTGCGTGTCTGGTTGTGTGTTTGCTTGTGCGGCTGATGGATTGGTCTGAGGAGGGCTATGAGGCTGGTTGAATTGTTCTCAGTAGCAGGGTAAATGATTAGGCTGTGCTCAGCCACGATATTCACATTACTTCAGTGTCTGCAGGGCCGGGCAGGGATCGATACTCTATTACTCTTCCACCTGAGCCTACCCGTGGATGCAGGCCACCACAGGGAGCCCTCGCTGCCGCTCAGACTCCACCAATCAATGGGGGGAGGACGTGATTAGAGATCTTAACTCTGCACCGGTCAGACAGAGGATATACAAATATTGCATCACGTAGCTGTGCCCACTTGCACGTACAGACGCACACTTCAGATAGGATGGGCTTCAGTGCTGCCCTTTGTACTGTGAGAGGGGCTTCTGGTAGAGAGTGGAGGCCTCCAGGGAGCACCGCAGTGGCCTCTGCTTCTGATTAAAAGTTTGCATTTGCAGCAATAACCTTTGCACAGTCAGCAAATTACTGACCTTGGTTTGTGACCGCTCTGTGTGTGTGTGCGTGCATGCGTGCGTGCGTGCGTGCGTGCGTGCGTGCGTGCGTGTTTGTGTGTGTGCGTGTGTGCGTGTGTGCGTGCGTGCGTTTTCGTTTCCCACACTTGAACATACACCATTGTGTGTGTATATGCTGGGACCCTTTCTACACATACAGGATGGAGTGAGTTGACAGTCGGCTACACACACACGCACACACGCACACACACACACACACACACACACACACACACACACACACACACACACACACACACACACACACACACGCACGCACCTATGAGGAATGTCTAATCTCTCCACTTCATTTCACTTGCATGTCTTTTAGAGTGCAGGAGGAAACCAGAGGAAAAACAATATACAGCCTTCACACAGGAAGGCTGCAGCTGTCTCAGCGCTGCCGTGTGAAACCATCCATCCACTGTGGTGCTTTCACAGTAATCTGTGTTTTTACAATTCTGTCATAATAGGTTATTTTTGGGGTGGATGAAGTCGTAGTTTGTCTCTGGATAGATTCAATAGATAATGTATTGATTAGGAAATTATGCTAACTTAGTTCAAGAGTAATTGTTTAACCTACAGAATTACAAAACACGTGTAAATCTTAGTTGCTGGAGCAAAAACTGACCACTTTAAATGTTTTGATTTTTCACAACCAACAGCCCAAAACCCAGATATTTTTAATTTACCATGGTATGAATTAAAGAAAGGCAGCCAAGCCTTTTTTGAGAGGCTTGAACCAGCACGTCTGATAAAATCATAATTAATAGATTGTCAAGAAGTGACACTCTGACTGCACACGCTGCTAAAATCCAGAAACGACTGAAGCATCCACACGACGACGCTTCGGGCTAAATTAGAGGGAATCAGGAAGTGCGACATAATAACCTTCAAGGAGCTTAATCGTGACTCAGTTGCTGGATCCCAGTTTCATATGACATACTAACTGTACTCTGTATAAACTAATATATGCTAATTTTCATGCTGTTTTTGCAGTTAGTATAGATTCTTGTTAGCTAGCTAAACTATTGTGTTTGTTTGTGGCACCTGCTAAAGTGGTGAGGTCTGTCCTGTGTTTGGGTTTTCTGTCTTGTGGATTTCCTGTTTTATTTTGAAAGGTAACTCTCCTCTTGTTCCAGGTCACTTGCCCTTCCTCTTGTGTCACCGGTCTGACGTCATTCCCTGATTCCCGATTGTTTCCACCTGTGGTTCCCCTCCCTTCATGTGTATATAGTCCGTGTCTTCCCCTCCCTTCATGTGTATATAGTCTGTGTCTTCCCCTCCCTTCATGTGTATATAGTCTGTGTCTTCCCCTCCCTTCATGTGTATATAGTCCGTGTCTTCCCCTCCCTTCATGTGTATATAGTCCGTGTCTTCCCCCTTCATGTGTATATAGTCTGTGTCTTCCCCTCCCTTCATGTGTATATAGTCTGTGTCTTCCCCTCCCTTCATGTGTATATAGTCCGTGTCTTCCCCTCCCTTCATGTGCATGTAGTCCGTGTCTTCCCCTCCCTTCATGTGCATGTAGTCCGTGTCTTCCCCTCCCTTCATGTGTATATAGTCCGTGTCTTCCCCTCCCTTCATGTGTATATAGTCCGTGTCTTCCCCCCTTCATGTACATGTAGTCCGTGTCTTCCCCTCCCTTCATGTGTATATAGTCCGTGTCTTCCCCTCCCTTCATGTGTATATAGTCCGTGTCTTCCCCTCCCTTCATGTGCATGTAGTCCGTGTCTTCCCCTCCCTTCATGTGTATGTAGTCCGTGTCTCCCCCCCCCCTTCATGTGTGTATAGTCCGTGTCTTCCCCTCCCTTCATGTGTATATATTCTGTGTCTTCCCCCCTTCATGTACATATAGTCCGTGTCTTCCCCTCCCTTCATGTGTATATAGTCCGTGTCTTCCCCTCCCTTCATGTGTATATAGTCCGTGTCTTCCCCTCCCTTCATGTGTATATAGTCCGTGTCTTCCCCTCCCTTCATGTGCATGTAGTCCGTGTCTTCCCCTCCCTTCATGTGCATGTAGTCCGTGTCTTCCCCTCCCTTCATGTGCATGTAGTCCGTGTCCCCCCCCCCTTCATGTGTATATAGTCCGTGTCTTCCCCTCCCTTCATGTGTATATAGTCCGTGTCTTCCCCTCCCTTCATGTGCATGTAGTCCGTGTCCCCCCCCCCTTCATGTGTATATAGTCCGTGTCTTCCCCTCCCTTCATGTGTATATAGTCCGTGTCTTCCCCCCCCTTCATGTGTGTATATTCCGTGTCTTCCCCCCTTCATGTACATATAGTCCGTGTCTTCCCCTGTCTCGTTGCCAGAGTATTTTGTCCGTTATGCCGAATGTTTCCAGCTCGTTTCCACAGCCTTGTTCATGTCAGGAGATCCTAGATCCTCGCTCAGGTGTTTGTATTCCCTGTTTTTCATAGTAAGATTAACTTTGATTTTTTGAATGCTCTTTAGCTCATTCTGTTATCCTCCTGTTCAGAGCGACCTTTTGTTCTGGGTTTTACTGGCTCACAGCCTCACGTTTTGGATTTCAAGAACAGTTTGATCTGCGTACCTCCGCACCAGAGTCCTCATTCCTGCCCAGGTCTGACACACTCACGTGCATCCAACTCTCTCTTTTACTTTTCTAACCCTAGTTGAGTGCTGCGAGTGTGTAAAGATAAAGAGCTGTTAAGTGGTGCTGTGCTTCCCGCTGTCCATGCAGTAATGGCCGAGGTCCCCATCGACCCGCTGGTCCCATAACGCAGAACACACACCGTTCACACCCAGACGACTGCATCCTGAGATATGCAGCTTGTAGTGAGATGAAGTTGTTTTTCGGGCTGTTGTTAACCTTTTATATTAAAAACCAGATATTGGCCCGTCACTGAAATGATGGATACATTTGATTTTATTGAACTTTTATAGTATAAACCAATTTAACGCAGACATTTAAGTCAAACACAAATTAAAATCCTTCTCACGTTTTATGAAGGTAATAAAAACTAGAATGATGCTGCAGCTCGACTGCATATTTTTCCATTTCTCAAGAGAGTGTGTAAGAAGTTTTTGGACATGTTGATCAAACGGTTTCCAAGCCTCAGGCCTCTGGGTGGGCGTTTTCCCATGGCAATGGTTACCAGGAGACGAGCTGTTAAGATCTGTGGTGCACTGACGACTGCAGCACTTTAAAGCTCCGCGTGGACTCTTGATTTCCTCGTCTTCAACAAGCACACACGGCCGGTTGTGTAGCGTTAGGGATACCAGACGTCTGTCCTGAAGACTCATCGTGGTGTTTGGGGGTTTCACCCAGAATGTGGAGGCTAGTTAGCTTAGCCTGCTAACGCTGACTGAATTGAATTCTCTCTCTAAGGAACTAGTAAATCAATGCTTTCTTCTTTCGCTAAAGTTTGGCACAGTGTACCGATGGACCTTCCGCTAAATGTTACTTTTTGTTTATGTTGTTTCAACCCCTGCTGAGTTATCGCCAGCTCCTCAGTACACTCAGTTCTGTGTTTGTCCTGCTTTTCTGGAACTGATGGGGGTCTAAATAGTGTTAGCTGTCTCTATTCCATAGGTCCAGATGTAGGAGTTAAATGTTAACAGGTAGTAATATAAACTTCTTCTCAGTTTATACTGTACGTGTTTATTACTACTTGTTTATACCTTCACACAGCACAGCATATGTATTTTTATATATAAATATATACATGTACATTACCTAAAAAAACTGTTTATCTATGACATTTATGTGACATATTAGAGCGGTACAAAGATGTATCCATCACCGGAGGACACCATGGCAAAGGGAAAGGAGCACTCACAAGCAAAGGTCAGTCAGCTTACCTGACTGATGAGTCTGACAGGTGCGGTGGCGTCCCTTGGTTCAGTGTCCACATACACAGGCTAAAAGTCTTCGCCGCAGTGTGTCGCTGCATGTCGCCCCTCTCTCGCTCCCTCATTTCCTATCAAACCTACAGCTACAGCTACTGATGTGGGTGTTTCTGTCATCGTCATTCCAAGCGTCTTCTCCGTTTCTGCCCGTCCAGCTGTTTCAGACTCTCGGAGATGCCGCAGTAGCGTGGACGATGCATCTATGATACGCATTTTTAAATGAAAACATAGTCGTTTGGATGCAGCCGAAGCAACGAGTCCTTTGTTCTTGTAAGTTACTGTAGAGTTTACTGAACTTATACTGATTTCATAGAGAAATTAATCATTTCAGTGCAACTTTAATGCACTTGTTAATTCATTTTAAGGGAAGTGCAAGTAATCCTCACTTTTTTAACAAAGCCATTGGTTGTGACATTTACGTTGGAGTGTAGCATTGTGTGTAGACAAAGGAGAAGAGGACAGCCTGTCCCTCCACAGCCTGTAGTACTCATCCCACACATTATCACAGGAACCACAGGATGTCTGATTGTGTGTGTGTTTTGTATGGAAGTGGATATGTATGTGTGTGTGTGTGTGTGTGTGAGAGCATCATGTTGTTAGCTGTAATGGAGGTCCGTCTGTACACGTCGTGGATGGAAATGGACCTCAACGCAGCAGCAGCCACGCAGAGATGTGATTTGGTAAATTCATGCAGCCCTCCCTCGCTTGGGCAGAAGATCATGAATATGATACGTGGGTGCATCAGGACAGATGGTCTTTTTCTGATTCATGAATTTGCCTCCATATCCCATTTCAGCTCCTCTGTGTCTTGCATCGTGGACCGTACACACACACAAACCCTTCTTCCATCCTGCAGAGACTACATTTAAATCACTTTCTACCTAAAATGCTTAAAAATAGCTCATCTTGGCTTAAAATATTACTCTGAGCACATTCGGTCCTGTTCTTGGTTATCATATTAGAGAGCTCAAAGCCTCAGATTGATGTTAAAATGAATGAATTGTCAGTGCTGAAACTATGCTGTGTGTGTCTTTCGGAGCGTAGGAGCTGTGTGAGGACCCTCACCTGTTCGTTGATGGCATCAGCGCACACGATTTACATCAGGGACAGCTGGGGAACTGCTGGTTTGTCGCGGCGTGCTCCAGTCTGGCCTCCAGAGAGTCTCTGTGGCAAAAAGTAAGTGTTCTTCTGTGTGTGTTTGTCCATCTTTGTTCTTGTTAATCTCATGCAGGTGTGTCTGAAGTCAAACACCTACCTATCACATCATCAGTTACTGAAACATGTTCACAACACAAAGTGCTACTTTTAAATAATAATAATAAGAAGAATTACATTATTAGTCCCGCAACGGGGGAAATTGAATTTTTTCCCTCTTATTATTAATCATGTTACACACACACAGGCCTGAAATACACACACATGCACAGACAGGACCTATATACATGCAATAAATGGAGAGATGTTAGAGCTGCCAGTGACCAGCGCCCCGAGCAGTTTGGGGTTTCGGTGCCTCGCTCAACAGCACCTCCGCAGTGCCCAGGAGATGAACTGGCACCTCTCCAGCCACCAGTCCACGCTCCATACATGGTCCACACAGGGACTTGAACCAGCGATCCTATGGTTCCCGGCCAAGTCACCTATGGACTGAGCTACTGCCGCCCAATAAATAGTGAATAAGTGTGTTAATAAGAAGTTTCCAGTGCTGCCACTAACGACTATTTTCCTTCTGATTA
This sequence comes from Echiichthys vipera, assembly GCF_963691815.1. NCBI lineage: Eukaryota > Metazoa > Chordata > Actinopteri > Perciformes > Trachinidae > Echiichthys > Echiichthys vipera. The sequence goes on from NC_139839.1 coordinate 2,903,742, forward strand.
ATCTATCAACTGGTTCGCCAATTCTACTTATTCACAGATTATTTTGTTCATTATTTTGCCCCCTTGTTCGGAAAATACTGAAACGAACAAACTGTTGAGCCTAAGCGCCTCTGTGCACGCTCGTGCCCCCCTTAGCGAAGGCCAGCGATGCGGTGTCCCATGAGCCCATGAACAAAGCTTGAGTGGTGTTTATCGATAGGTGGATTTTTAAACTTTAGACGGAGCCAGGCTCCCACTGTCTCTGCTCCTTATGTGAAACTAGGCCAAACACATCCTGACACGCAGGCATGAAAGTGGTTATAATCTTCACATCTCACTCTCGCTAAAACGCTGAACCGTTTCTTTTCCAACACTGCAGCTGAATTTAAGGCTGACATTAGGCTCTTATATCACGTCTCCAATGCTCACAATGCAAATTGGAACGTTGTTTTGCTTTTTGCTCCTGTGGTGTCAGCCTGTTGTTGTTTGGTTGTGGCCAAAGGAAAACCACACTATAAGGGCCACATCCCCGACTCTCCCATTCAGTCAGACGGCTTTCTCTCACTGAGTGACGGCCTCTGCTGCTGATTCATCATCGTCTTCCCTGAACGGCTGCTGAAAAAGGACAATTTCCAGTCAGACGTACCACAAAAACGTTGGGCGAGGCTCAGCCACTAATGCTCAAAGGTTCAACACCAAACAAAAATCATCTGTTGATTGAACTATTTGGAAGAAACAGCCAAAATCAAACTAATTGAGCTAAAGAAAGTGTTTGAAAAGACTCAACACTTTAACAAACAGGGCCGTTCCCTTCTTATAGAGCCATATAAGAAGAGCGTTGGTGCATATAATGTGCTTGGAGAAGGGAAGTTTCTACATACTCGGTTGTAATTATTCCATATTCAGTGTTTAAGTGTCCATTAGGAGCCATTATGATTAGAAGAAAACACCAGAGGGCTCATTACATCACCTCAAAGCCTCCTTGGTCTCAGCAGACCCCATCAGTCAGGAGAAGCCTGATTGGTGGAGTCTCCCAGGACCGACTGGAAACACTAAGGCTGGATGGATGTCCTGGCGTCTGTCTGCAGTGAAAGTGTTTTTATCAGTATCTTTTTTACTCCAACCAGCAGGGAGTGTCCACGATGTATTCGATGCTAGCGAGGGGCGGGATCAGAGGAGGGTTTATAAATGAATAGAGAGATCGACGGACAATTAGAAGGATAGATAGATGTCCTGCGTTACATACGATGCATGCTGAGGTTTCATCTTAAAATCGAGTTTATTTACACATTTAGGAACAGAGCTCAAGTCTGAACTGAGAGGATCAATCACTCGTGTGTGTGCATTAACCATGAAGCTACAGTCAGCAAGCTTCACTCGACCTGAAGACTGGAAACTGTGGGATACGGTTTAAGTCCATGCTTACCAACACTAACCGGACTCTGCCAGATAGATTGATTCGCATTTGCTCTGCATATCCATCTGGGAACTCTTGTTTGGAGATCTGGGGTGAAAATCCTGGTTTCTGATTGGATAAACCATCTGTCTATCACCAACATACGGGCCAAACCAACCAATCAGCTCACTGAAGCGTGTGACGTGGAGGCAGCGTGGAGGCAAAGCTCAGAAAGGAAACAACATGTGGGTAAAGGAGATTTTCCCTTTGTGTTTAACGTGAATTTACGGATCAAAGGCCCAATTTCAGGAGCCCGGTCCATATTCAACAGAAGGATCCAGAGAACAAAGAGTTAGTGAGCGGCTTGCTCCATAGCTGCTCATCTCATCCGTGGAAGCCTCCATGTTGTTTACACTAAACAGTCGCTTCTTGTTGCGTCACTTAAACCCACCTCAAAACCAACGCTGATCGGTACGGTCCCTTGGCAAACGTCTCCAAATTTTCTCTGCAGGACTTTACCAGACATTTCATACGGACAGTTCATAGTTTCTTATAGATCGGAAGGACATGAAAGTAACCACAGTAACCACAGTTGTTGTTTCCACAGTCAACAACAATTTGATTTATCTCTAAGAACACATGCAAACACTTAAGCAAATGTAAATGCACCTGTAAACACACATGCAGCAATGCCTGGTTCCGGTTCTGACTGCAACATCATTATTTAAATATCACTTACACATGTTAAAAATGTACTTATTGAGAACCAAAGGCCGATCATTTGGTGCCAATGCCTCAAGATGGCAACTGTTACAGACCCTGCAGCACCTCCAGTAGTAAGTAAGTAAGTGTCATTATTTTTTAACTCACCACTGGTTTGCTTTTTTGTAACCAAGTGGGAAAAGCTTTCAACAAGGCACCGTCTCTCCTCAGTAATTGGAAGTGCTCACTATCTCTGCCAACTCCAGACAGAGCGCTGCAGGAACAGAAAACCTGGACATGAGTTAGCGTTTTTAGCATTTCCTGTTCCCTCGTCTTGAAGTCAGCGGGTTGTTTGAGTGGGTTTTTGGTGAGATGCCTGAAATAATAATAATAACAATATTCACATTTTGTTCTACAAGATGAAATGAATCAGTTAAAACTAGTGCTGCCGATCCTCCTCTATAATCCTATTTGAATTTGATCCCTTATGATCCTTAATATTTGAATAATTACTGCATTTTAACATGTATCCATTGTTGGCATGTGACACACTGATGAGAGGACATATTAAAACATTTGCATGAAGATTTTAAGCATAAATCCACTTTTGTTGGTGAACTGTAGTGAGCTCTGGAGTTTCGGGTGTAGGGATTAATCTAAAATGTTTTTTGGCGTCCATCTTGACAGAAGAAACAAAGTGATTATTGAGGTTTAATGGGATTTGAAACAAGATGCCTCGGCCTATCGTAGCGGGACGCTGGGTAGCGACGGACTGCACAGAGAGTGTGTACATATGGGCACGCTAACACGACATCTTCCCCTCTGTTTACTCTCTAAGTCTTGCTCTGCTTCATCGTACAAACACACACGATGATCGTCCAACTCCAATGAGCAGCATGATTACTGATTAAATCCCTTATTTCTACATATGCAGTTTTCATTCATTCATCTTCAACCGCTTGAAATCGGGCGTGAGGCGGGGTCCACCCTGGACAGGACGCCAGTCTATCACAGGACACATAGAGACGAACAGAGACAGACGACCATTCACACCTACGGGTGATTTAGAGTCATCAATGAACCCAACACCTGCACGTCTTTGGACTGTGGGAGGAAACCGGAGAACCCGGAGAAAACCCACGCAGACACGAGGAGAACATGCAAACTCCACACAGAAGGGCCCCAGTCGAGATTTGAACCCTCTCGCTGTGAGGCGACAGGGCTAACCACCCTACCACCGTGTCGCCCATATGCAGTTTTTATCATGGGTTTTTTGTTCTTGTTTTGGAGGGGGGGTGCACTCCTTGTCAGTTGCTGTCTTGCTAAGAGAAATGCCGCTTGTCAAGTCGAGTCAATTCTCTTCATGTAGCTCAATATCACAAATCACAAATTTGCCTTAAGGAGCTTTACAGCATGAGACACCGTCTGTCCTTGGTCTCTCGCTTCAGATAAGGAAAAACTAAGCCCAAAAAAACCCTTTAAAGTGTAATTCTGGCGCAAAATCATCAAATAATCCATCAAGACAGTTTTTTTCATGTAACAACTATTAACGGACAAATCAAGGAGAGTCGCTAACAGCTGGACGTGGCTAACAGTGATTAGCTCGGGGCAGCAAGGTGAAGGCATTAGAAGGTCTTTAACCACTAATACTGCTGAAAATAACAGCAAACCTCTGCAGCAGCATGAGAAGAGTCCCTACACACAAAACAAAGCACCAACAGCGTAGTTAGTGAAGCCAGAGTTTATTAACTTACCTACTGGCCCCTGTACCAGCTCCTCTCATAGTAAAGTCCATTCACGTGGATTACCAAAGTCAATCCCAAAGGAATCCTGATTAAAGAAACAATAAATAATGTGTTGATTTAGGAGCTTTAGAGGTGCTGGTTCGAAGATACTGTTACCCTTGGACACAGCCAGGCTAGCTGTTTCCTACCGTTTCCAGTCTTTGTGCTAAGCTACGCTAACCGACTAACCTCATCTACCGCTCCACCAGGAAGCAAATTAACTAATTTCCCAAAATACAGCCTTATCAGACGAAATTGAAAACACCAAATCCAAATGGAAAATACACAGTAGTGCCTTATTTAATCATCCTGCAGGCCTGATCTGCAGCCTGAGACCCCTTCTGTATGTTTTTGGTTTGTCATTTGAAATCGGACCACAGCTGATGAAGTGCCTCCTATCTGAGTCAGTTTATTGGATCCAAACAACAGTGGAAAAGTGTTTGTTAAAGCAGCCTTTGTGCAGAGATGTGCGTCTGTGTTATTGGCCACCAGCTTCACTTCCTATGAAAGCACAACAAGTCTCACAGGAGCAGACACTGTTCCCCACTGAGACCTGCTACTTCAACAACATTGTTATTTTATTCTGCTTTTGTCCATTAATTACCTGCAGGTGCCTTTTCATTCAGCTCCGGGGGCTGTTGTATCCGCTGATACGGCCTTTCTTAGATCATAATTATTATTCAACACCGTATATGTTGAAATGTTAGCAGGGTATATTTGTTTATCATCACTTAAGAATAAGATGACAAGAAGACTAATCTCTCCCACGGCTGCTCCATCTGTTTAACTTACGCCTGTCAAGGGTGACGGGCAGGAGTGAGGGGAAGGACACAAAACCAATGAGGGGCACTCGATAAGGATTTACATGCATTCAAAGCCGGATCGATTTAACGAGACTCCGGAGAATGTGCGGAGAATGCTTTGACAGCTCAGGTGACGAGTTAGTTACATGCTTTCTACCAAACAAGAAAGGGAGTCTAACACCTCCTGACGTCTCAGTTATTTTCCTTTTCTCTCACACCCCATCTGACACGTCTGCGTCTTCTCATTCACACAGTCACGGTTACCGCTGCGGTGTAAAAGCCGGGAGTCTTCAGGAGGAGGGGGAGGAAACCCGCGCGCCTCCCCTCTCTCTTGTTTGTCAGGGTCACCATGCAAGACGGAGATGGATGAGGCAGCAGGAACCTGTTTCCCTGTCCGCTGGGGAATATACTCAAGCGCACACACCTACAAATACACACTGTCTCTATCCAGTATCTCACCTGAGACTCATTTCTATCGAACCCGTCAGGGCTGGCTGTTGTCAAAGAGGAGTCCAGGATGAATACAATTGTAGCTCAACACACACACAGAACGATCCGTGTTCAGACGTTGGTTAAGAAAACGCAGATACACCCTTTGTGATTTGTTTTTGGGATTTATTTGTATTAAGCTATATTTAACATCATAGGATACAAAGAGACAAATAAACACCCTTTTATGAGCAACAGGTTCAGTGACAGTGAAAAAGGAGTCGAGTGGAGTCTTGTCCTCACAGGTTTCTCCTCTTCTGCTGACACAAGAGGAAGTCCTCCATCCATCAATCCATACAGGAAATCTATGTTTAACCTAGCTTCCTAAACTAAGCGCACACAAGCACAGAAAAAAAGTTTGTAGCAACCATCTCTCCGGTCTCAACTATCCTCCTCTGTGAAGGCGATGGAGCAGTCAACAGTCTCAGGGCTGCAGCCGTCTGCAAACGCAAACAGGAAGTACATCACCTTCCTTACCTTAGCCAGATCGGCGATCCTCTCGCCAAACTCATGCGCGTCCGCCTCGTAGCACTGGATGGGCGCGTGTTTGCCCTCACCTGGCGCCCTCCAGAAAGCCCCGACGGGCTCAAGCAGCTGACGCGTCATCAAGTGGGTGAGGTCGGGCGTCCAGAGCTGCGACGTGGCCGTGACGGTGAGGCGTCCCGTTTGGGCCAGCCGCACCACCCAGCGCGAGAATCGGAGCGACTGTCGGGTGAAGTCCAGCCGGTACACGGCCTCGTTGGGCAGCAGCAGGCGCTCACCTTCCTGCCTCTTCTGGCCTCGCTGCTGCAGGGACTGAACCCGCAGGCGCATCACCTCCGTCAGCTCGGTGTCCGGCCGGAAGGGCAGCACCAACTCTGTAGACATGCTTGGACGGCACACCGCAGCAGGCCGAGAGGTTGATACCAACTGCAAGGCTTGATTAGATTGGCAGCTACGTTGAAACTAAGCTTGTTCACCTCCTCTCTGTCCCCTTCCTTCAGTCCTCTCGAACTCTGTGCTCCTGCCTGCAGGCTTGTGCAGTGTGCATGTGTTATTGTCTGTAGCATCGATGGGAGAGGGTGGGTCTGACACAGAAGTACAGATTAGCAGAGGTGCTAGGCAACAAGATCTAATGACATTTGCAACCCCAGCACAGGGTTTGCCCTCAGGGATCTGTGCCTAATACTGTTTGTCACACATTTGTTTGTCTCTTGTTTTCGCTTGGCTACACATCGTTGACTCTAATACCATGAAGTGCTGTATTACCACAATCCTGGAGGTGAGCATGTAAATGACAAAACCGTTTTGTCAGAGTAGGTAAACCCTTCTACAGTATGTTAGCGCTGGGCTCTTTTAGGTGAGTGGGAGGAGGGAGGAGTGATTTAAAGCCTCTTTATTCCCCTCGGTGTGCATACTTACAGACAGCCGGGGAATAAAGAGGTGCCTTCTGCTTGTGTTCCTGGTCAGTCGTCAGGTCACTTACCTACCAGAGTTCAGGTGCTGCATAGCGACACTTGGCCCAGATGAAAGCTGAGATAGATGGAGCCTTCGCTGTCTCGCCCTCCACAGTGCAGAGTCAGAGAGAGTAAGCAGTAGCAGGGTGGAGTGCAAGAGAGATTGCCTCCCGAAGGATAACAAAATGACTCCTAGGTTTCTGTTGTGCAGGTCTTTTGTTTTTTCCTCTTTTCCAAAGGAGCTGTTGCTGCTTCAGAGCCGCTCCCCCAGAGAGGCTAGATTCTTTCCATGGGCAGAGTGTCACCTCCTGGAGAGAGGTTTGACAGGAACTGCTGTTCAGTTAGCACACCTTGACATCTCCAAGGACACCCGCTGGAGCACTGTCACTTAATTCACATGAGGTGTCGCTCACAGCATCATTTGCAGCTTTTATAGCATGCCCTATTCCTACTGGTAGAGGTTCCACTGGTGGCCTGTCACAGGTCGCCTCTGGGTCGGGTGCCCTGTTACGGCACTGAGTCACAGTGGGATCATGGGAGAGCAACACTTCATCACTTTTAAAGAGCAATCACAACACAACATAATGCAGAAATGTGTGTGTTTACAGCAGCAGACACTGTAAAACTCACTGTGCACTACCGACGAAAAGTAACATAATGCTGATGTATTCTGGCAAAATCAAGCCAAAGCTTTGCAAATGTAACTATAAGGAGAACTAAGGAGAGCAACAAAGGAAAGGGACATAAATAATATAAATAAATACTTATAAAAGGAACTTACTCAACGTAAAATGTTCCCGCTGTCTTACAGTCTAAACACAAACAAAAAGGGTCTGAACACTCAATAAAACACATGCAGCAGCCGCTCCTACGCCTACATGAGTGTGCATCTGCTTTAACAACATCATCAATTTGAGTTAGCAGTTAATGACAAGCTCAGTTTGTAGTAGACTACGTTAACTATAACTACACGATCAGGAAACAAGCAGTGTGAGGACTGGATGTGGTCCGTGTTTGCTCGCCCAAACACCACATGGAGGGATCTCAGGAACCAATCACCTGGCAGGACTGGAGTGACAGCAGCTACGAGAATACAGAAACATCACAGTATCGACAATGCTGTAACCTGAGATGAGGGATAACAAATGCAGTGACACTGCATCTTTGTAACCTGAAAAAGGTTGTGAACCCGTTACGGTTTAACCTCTTAGTATGGCGCCCCCCTTTTTCAGAGAAGGGGGGATGTTCAGGGGGAGATAGCAGGACGAGTACTGTAGATGGCACATAGAAGTGGTATGTGTCTGCACCAAATCATCTGTATTTTGCTGATTTCTTTTATCTCTCAGCTACGGGTCCGATTCCTGTCACCTGCGTGTTTTGAGATTTGATGTGAACGCGTTGTTTGTTGTTTACCACCCTGGTCAAAATAACAACCCTGGTTCACAAAATGGAGCCTGGGTTATTGGAGTTTTCACTTTACCACAGCAAATGCAGGCAGCTGAAGCACACACACACACACACACACACACACACACACTACAGTTATTACCCCTCACCCATGTCCTATTACAGTGGGATTTATGACTGAGGGAGCCAAGGTGATAAATTTGTCCCCTAATCCTAAATGCATCAGCAGACATGAGAGTACGCTGTCTCACTCTGGCAGCCCACTCCACCTTGACATTATTTATGCTCCGTGGACCACCGCCTGTTTATTTGGCTTACCTGCCCTCTGCTCTCCTTCCTCCCCCCTGCCCACCCTTCTCCCCACCAGGTCATTCCCGACTGGAAGGAGCAGGAGTGGGATACAGAGAAGCCAGAATCGTACGCCGGGATTTTCCACTTCCGTTTCTGGCGCTTCGGTGAGTGGGTGGACGTGGTGATCGACGACCGGCTACCGACTGTGGACAACCAGCTGGTCTACTGTCACTCCAACGACAGCAACGAGTTCTGGAGCGCCCTGGTGGAGAAGGCCTACGCCAAGTTAGTATCTGGGCCGACAAAAAAGAGAAGAAACACCAAACAAAACCTTACATTTCAGATATTTCCTCAAGTATCTCAGATAAAATTTTGGTTTTATCATGTTTATTTCATCAAGATACGATTCCACTGAAAGATGATAGATGATTAAATCCCGCCCTAGCGTCAGCTAAATTTATCTAATTTAATGTAAATTTCACTTATTATTTTGTTTTTTAAAGTATCTGAAAATATAGAAAAATGTCCGACTTCCCCCAATCCAAGGTGATGTCTTCAAATGTCTTTTGTTTTCTGACCAACTGAACCCAAAGATATTCAGCTTAGGACGCACTCACACTGTCCATCCGTACCGTGCCCGAACAGGTTTCACGGGTAAAGTCTAGTTCATTTGACCAGTGTGAGTGCAACCGTACCGCGCTTAGGAGCGGTACGGTTGCCGTCCACAGCCCGTTTGGGGGAGGTGGGCTTTTGTAAAGCACGTCTGCACATGTATGAGCACAAGCATGTGCGCCTGTTGGGACATAGAAAAAAGAAGGAGGAACCATGCGCGGACATTTCAAACAATGGCGGTGAAAGGTTCACGTTGGTGTGATGCGGAGGTGGAGTGTTTACTGCAGATTTGGTCGATGAAAAGATTCAAAAACAGTCGACAAGACGCACAAAAACTCCGAGGTCTACGGAAAGATCTGGAAACAAAGCCACGCATCGCCATGACGTCATCAATGCGTGTGACGTGTTACGGCGTGATGACGTATAGGCAGCAAGAAGCATTCTCCGAGGCCCAGGTAGTGTGAGTACAAACGGGCCTGGAGGGGGGGACAAGGACCCTAAAGCACGGGGCACGGGACGCACAGTGGGAGTGCGCCCTTACTGTTCAATCTATTCTTACTTTTCCGGCATGTTTACACTTTTCTTAAGTGTATGTCACACTAAAATGTAAAAGGAATCCACCAGGTGTTGAAACTCCTCAATATTTAATTGTCATGTACAGGAGGAAATGATTTGCTGAGCTTCCTGCCTGTCGTCATCGCTCTGATTCACTTGCATTGTTCATGCTGCGTTCAAGTGCCATGGGAAGTCTTTGACAGGCATTCCAGTGCATTTTGCCTAGCTGGAGGTCCGAAACTTTGGACTTCCTATGGCAGTGGAACGCAGCATTTCTCTCTCAGCGCATGTGTCGGGGGAAGAGGGAGTGTCAGAGGTCAGGCAGGTGGAGGAGGGTGGGACTTTTGGGTGGAATAGCTTTAAATAACGCAACAAACTCATCAAAAATGATTTTAACACAGCCCAACTCTCTTCCTCTTCCCGTCAGGGTGTACGGCTGCTACGAGGCTCTGGATGGGGGAAACACGGCTGATGCGCTGGTGGATTTCACGGGTGGCGTTTCAGAGCCAGCGGACCTGCTGGAGGGTCAGATGGCAACAGACGAGGTGGCCCGAAACCAGCTGTTTGAAAGAGTTCTCAAAGTGCACAACAGAGACGGCCTCATCAGCTGCTCCATCAGGGTGAGACTAGATCCTCTTTTTTAGGTAACACATGACCACTCAGGTTAAAATTCAGTGTAGTACTTCTTCTGGCTGATCCATTCAACAGGTAGGGTGGGGATACTAGTGTTGGTATTGTATGCTAACTTGAGCTGGCTAAATAATGCTCAGAAGTGGGGCTGGGAAAAACTTGCATGGCTATTTTCAAAGGGGTCCTTTGACCTCTGACCTCAAGATATATGAAAAAAAATTGGTTCTCTGGGTCTCAACAAGTCTGCCCCTTACAGACACACCCATTCGATGATCGTTAGGACAGTTTGTGGCAAAAACACGCAGTTTTTCTCCTGCAGTACAAAGTTTATACATCTCATCTCATCTCATCTTCAGCCTCTTATCAGGGGTCGGGTCTCGGGGGCAGCAGCTCCAGCAGGGGACCCCAAACTTCCTTTTCCCGGGCCACATTAACCAGCTCTAACTGGGGGATCCCGAGGCGTTCCCAGGCCAGTGTGGAGATCTAATCTCTCCACCTGGTCCTGGGTCTTCCCCGAGGCCTCCTCCCAGCTGGACGTGCCTGGAACACCTCCCTAGGGAGGCGCCCAGGGTTCATCCTTACCAGATGATCCTGAACCACCTCAACTGCCTCCTTTCAACGCAAAGGAGCAGCGGCTCTACTCCGAGTTACTCACAGATGCTGAACTTCTCCCCCTCTCTCTAAGGGAGACTCCAGCCCCCCTCCTGAGGAAACACATTTCGGCCGCTTGTACCCGCGACCTCGTTCTTTCGGGTATGACCCAGCTTTCATGACCACAGGTGAGGGTAGGAACCAAGATTCTGAAATGGTGTGTTTGAATATTTCTGCATACTGGGGTTCATGAACAGTGTTGAAGGTCATAAACTGGGTCTGACTGTAAAGATGAGATGGATTCAGTGAGTCCATTGTCTTCATGTGTGATGACGTTAGTAGTATAGTCGCTGTTTCATTGTAGTGAGAGCATTTGATAGTTCTCTCACACCAATATACGCTAATAAAATGTTAAATATTAAATGATGGGCTAATGAATCAGGCCTAAATTAATTTAAATCTTCTTCTTTTTTTAATGTCCAGCCTCTGCATAATTCTGTAGTGGATGACCTCTGGTGTACCGTCACGTTAGCAGCTCTGTGAGGCTGTGATTAAGCTCAGTGCTGCTCTGAGCTAAATGCTAATATTTGCTAATTGCCTCACAAACACAAAGTACAGCTGAAGCTGACGGGAATGCAGAAGTTTCAGACGGATTGAATTTTTAACCTGATGATGGTGTTAGATGAATATTCATGAATGTGCCAATCCATCATCTAACATTTTAACGCTCCAGTAAACCACAAAGATGCTCTAACGTGGAGTTTAGCAGCATTTCAGTACCTGTTCCCTGAAAATTCACCAATCCACCAACGCTGACCCCCTTGTGCCCCAGAGCCCCTTTAAGAACGAGAGCATTTTAAAACCCAGGGATGAAAACACTCTTGTCTGGTGACTCCGTGGAGACACTCGCTGCAAAGACAGCAGCCTCATTCACATCCAAATCTCTCCAGAAAGTCCTTCTACAACTTTTCAAAGAGGCTCTTCAAAGCGTCGCAGTAATGTGTTTGAGATAACTTGAGGTGCACGCACAAATGAATGATTTGAAAACTTCTGATTTGTTGATGTTTGAGTGCCTTTTTCCTGTCCGAAGTGTCCGCATACAGCCCAGGTGTTGTAATAGGTGCTTGTCACAGGGAAGCACACGTACTGATGCGAGGATAATGGCAGATTTGTGTGTGAACAAGATACAAGAAGAAACCCCTGTGTGTGCGGTGAGACTGATGTTTTTATAGAAAGCAAAGCAAAGCGGCTTATCTCTGTTTTTGATCGACCGAGAGAACCGGGAGCTGTGAACAAAGACACACAAAGTTCCCTTCAGTATCGAGAAAAGCGTTTTATTGTACAACATTAAAGCCTCGCTTATTGCAAGTGTGTTTCTCAAAGATCCTAATGAATAATGCTTTAGGCCTTCAAGGCAAATTATTCATGCGCTTGCCCGCGGAGTGTTTCTGGTGAACTCGTGTCGGCTTGTTAAGAAAACAAGTGCACGCCGTCTTATGAGTTTCCACTGTTTTGGCCCTTTAGTGCTCTCTTGTCTCACGCCAGTGCTATTCCCCGACGTCCCGCTCCAGTAACAGCTACTTCACAATCCCCTTTTTTTTTTTTGTGATTCAGAATCCGGCGCACTTCAGTTTGTTAAATGATACGGCTCTTTTATATGCATGAGTTTTTACACCGGAGGGTCCGCTGTTCAACTGCAGGAGTAATGAGAGCTCCGAGACCGTGCAAAATGTATTTCCAGCCTTATCCGTTGCTGTTGATACTTTAGCTCGGGTTTTTTTTTTCTTTTTCAATCATAAATAGTTTTCTTGGGATGCATGAATTCTCTACGCCCGTCCTCAGGGAGACCCTGCGTTTACTGAAGGACGCTGATTCAGGGATTGGAGTAGTCTTCTGCGATCTGTCTTTCTCTTTCTGTCTCTACTTTCTTTGACGAATCAGGTGGGAATTACCTGGAGACACTCTGAGATCTTAGACCTACTCAAAACGGACACACACGAATTAACTTGCACGCCTGGTTTCCATGTGTTTTTCCCAAAGACGTGACTCACAGTGACTCTCTTCTGGCTGAGCATGAAACTCTGCAAATAAAACTGAAAATATATGATTCTTTCACAAAAAGTTAAAAATACAAGCCTGTGTACATAAACATTAACTACAACTTCCAAGTAGGGATGGGACAGTAATCGAAATGTCAAATTTGAATTTCACCTCATCTCATCTTCAGCCTCTTATCCCGGTCAGGTCTCGGGGGCAGCAGCTTTAGCAGGGGACCCCAAACTTCCCTTTCCCGGGCCACATTAACCAGCTCTAACTGGGGGACCCTGAGGCGTTCCCAGGCCAGTGTGGAGATCTCGTCAGCCTCCTGAGAAAACCCATTTCGGCCGCTTGTACCCACGACCTGGTTCTTTGGGTCCTGACCCAGCTTTCATGACCACAGGTGAGGGTAGGAACCAGGACTGAGCGGTAGATCCAGAGCTTTGCCTTCCTCAGCTCTCTTTTGGTCACAACGGTGCGGTAGAGCGACTGCAGCTCCGCCCCCGCTGCTCCGATTCTCCGGCCAAACTCACGCTCCATCGTCCCCTCACTCGTGAACAAGATCCCGAGGTACTTGAACTCCTTCACTTGGGGTCAGGACTCATTCCCTACCTGGAGTAACAATCCAACAGTTCCCTGCTGAGAGCCACGGCCTCAGATTTAGAGGTGCTGATCCTCATCCCATCCGTTTCACACTCGTCTGCGAACCGATCCAGTGAGTGCTGAAGGTCACTGACCGACGATGCCATCAGGACCACATCATCTGCAAAAAGCAGAGACGAGAAATTTTAATTTGCTTCCATATATTAAAGCTTGTTTTTCACAAAGGCGTGTCCTATTTGTTCCTGTATATTATAGTTCCTTTTTTTTACCAGAGTTTGAAGGATATCTCCATAATTATCATTATTGGGCTGTGTATCATGAATCTGACCATGGTAGTCATGACATGAAGTTTGAAAATCGTCCCACGCCTGATCCAAAAGTACATTTCTGCAGAAACCTCCAATCACAGAGTTTAAATGTACGTAACGTGCGCTGCTAACTCGGGGTGAAAGCTAAAGATTTTGGCGTTGGGAAAACTGAAAACACAATCCGCAGCTTAAATCTATTTCCTTATGGATCCTGGGTTAGTTTTGGATCAAACGTATCATTTCTTTTACGCAAAACCTCTAAGAAAAGGGGAAACAGGTGGAACTGTGGCTAATAGTCCTGTCCAGGGTGTACCACGCCTCACGCCCGATGTCATCTGGGATAGGCTCCAGCCCCCCCCCAATCGGTTGAAGATGAATGAATGAGTGAATGAATAATGTGGATACTAAAATGACATGAGCCCAGTGTGGACCGTCCTGGTTTGGACCTCCGTGAACCCGATCAGCTGGTATTTCTGGTGCTCCTTTATGAAACCAATGTGTCAGAACTCAGTTAAGTCGTACATTAATGTGTCCCGTCCGTCTGTGCAAGCGTCTGTGTGACATATTCATCAGGCTCTCAGTTGATGCGGGGATAGCAGTGTATGAAATGTGCAGTGTAACTCCTCACGAATAAAAGCTGAGTGCACTGAACACATAATTACTGGATCGAAGAACCCATTTTCTGATAACACTGTGTAATGACTCTCCCCTCTTTCCCTCCTTCCATCCGCTGCCTTTGGATTCACAAATGGCGCATTGCTCAAATTCAAAAGTGTACCCCTGTTATTGTAAATCTGTTGGTGAATGTGACTGCTTGAGATCTGTGACGTTGCCGCGTCTCAGCAATTACTTTAATGAACACAATGTTTTCATAATCGATAGTAATGAGGGCTGCAGCTGTCAGTTATCTTAGTAATTGTGTTTTCTTATTCCAACGGTTAATCAAGTGATTAGATAAGACAAATGTACAAAAGAGAAAGTAAGACAGGTCTCTTTAAATAAACAACCAGGTTCCTTTTTGGAAAAATCAACATTTATGTTGCTAAAATTTAAAGCCACAGTGTTACAAAACAAAGTTTCATGCAACAGCTCAACAATAAATCACATTGTCCCCAGTTGGAGTCCAGCAGGGGACCTTTGTTTCCTCAGTCTCTCTCTCCATTTGCTTTCCTGTCATGTCTCTACTCTTTGTTAGAAAAGAACAGGTTTCAGTTCCCAGACAAACACAAAGGCAAAGCTTTTTTGTGCAGTTTCCAGTGAAGCGACGTGCCTTTTACTAAACCTCTACCTGTTTAAAATTTCCCAGGAAACTGTGCCAGCCTCCCTCTTCCACATATTTCTAAAGATCCACAGAAGCATCCATTTCCAACCCCTGAACCTCCCTTTGTTGCCGTTTCCCAGGCGACCACGATAGAGGACATGGAGGCGCGGCTGGACTGCGGCCTGGTCAAAGGCCACGCCTACGCGGTGACAGACGTACGGAAAGTGCGGCTAGGTCACGGACTGCTGGCCTTCTTCAAATCGGAGAAGCTGCAGATGATCCGCATGAGGAACCCCTGGGGGGAGAAGGAGTGGAGCGGCCCCTGGAGCGACAGGTAAGTCACACAACACTGCCCCCTGCAGACGCGGAGGAGCGACTGCAGCTCATCGAAGCTTTTGTCATTGAGCCTTCTTCATCCATCTGTCTTAATTTTACACTTGATCTAGGGGAGTCAGAAAAACAACATCTTTGTCCTTTCATGTGTGACCTTGATGCGGCCTGCACCAATTCAGCCACTTTCACTAATTAGATTTTGAAAATGTCAAAGCGCGCTGCTCCCTTTTGTCTCCCAACGTTTGACACACTGGTCTGGAAGAGGTTGTGTGCATGATGGATGAGAAACGACAAACAACCGAAGACCAAGCCCATAAAAAAAAAATGTGCAAAACGTAGACAGGAAAGCTGCACAATGGGAAGATGTCATGTAGACAATGACAAATGGAGATGCAATCAAGCTAATGGGCCGCAGAGCAAAGACGAATGGCTGATTTCAGCCCTGTCGGAGCGTCGCTTCTTCGGAGAGAACAGTGCAGTGCAGCTCAAATATCATTTCCCCGAGACCTCACGCTGTTCCTTCTCGAAAAAAGAGTGTTCGATTCCAGTTTTGCTTTCTGCATTACACTCCTTAGGGGGGGGGGGGGGGGGGGGCGACGATAGGTAACGCTGAGACGGAGGAGTTGCTCCCCCTGCATCTCTCTGCGTCTGAACTGTTCCAGACTCTGTGAAACAAACAGGGAGGTGGTAAAGCCGGATCATAATGGAGTCTGAATTATTGATAAGGCCGAAAAGAGAGAGAGAGATGTTATTAAAGAGTCATCTCTCTTCTTCCTCAATCACTCGCTCGCTCTGGCTGAATCATTTATTCATGGTTTGATATAAAACAAAAAAAACCTGTTACTGTAAATGGAGCCTGACAGACTGTTAAGACGCGGACGCCTGTCAGTGGATCGTAAACAGGGAGACGTAAACACAGAGCTAATGCGTCCACTAACAAACCTGTGTTTCCTCTGAGCAGTTAATACAGAGTGGACCTTCGTGTTTAGGTTTGATTCACAGCGACTCTTTAACACAACAGTGCCCATGAGGGGTAGACGCATACATCATTTATACACCTGAGTTTGATTCAGTCACAGTCACAGTGATAACGAAAAGATTCACAGCTAAATATCACACTATTAATATCCTGCTAATCATTAAACAACGTTTTGAATAATTCATTTCTTCACTTGAAGCTTGTCAGATTGATGCTGCTCTTGTGCCGTGTGTGTGTGCGTGTGTGTGCATGTGTGTGCGTGTGTGTGCGTGTGCGTGCATGCGTGTGTTTTCTCGCTGCAGTTCGGAGGAGTGGAACAAGGTGAGCAAGAGCGAGCGAGAGAAGCTGGGTGTCACCGTGCAGGACGACGGAGAGTTCTGGTGAGAACCATAAATGTGCTAACGATTAATGCTGTTGCTCCCTCATCTGAGACCCTTTTATGAAGCTGCTGCTGGCAACGTAATAACATATGTGCATGATTACATGTTCACCGTCCGAATGATGAACGCTGTCCAGGCGCCTCATTTCAGAACCAAGAGTTTGTCCCATCTTGACTCACACAGCCCTCTGACATAGATTTTGCACGGCCCAACATCATGCTACTGTTTTTCAGCACTATCATAAACGTCAACATTTCATCTCATTCCATGTCAGCAGCAAAGATCCCCGTCTCCCTTTAACATGTTACCTTTTCTTTGTTCCTGATTTCATTTCCTCTATTTTTTGCACCTGTTAAAGGTCTTCATCTTTCAAGCTTCCCCCTCTAGTTGGTATCCACTCTCTCCGGTCTCTTCTCTCCTCCTCCCTTTCCTGCCCTCCTGCAGGATGACGTTTGACGACTTCTGCCAGTACTTCACTGACCTGATCATGTGCCGCCTCATCAACACCTCCTACCTGAGCATCCACAAAACCTGGGAGGAGGAGGTGATGAGGGGCTCCTGGGTCCACCGCCAGGACCCACTTCGCAACCGGTCCGGAGGCTGCATCAATCACAAGGCTACCTTCCTGCAGAACCCTCAGGTGAGTGGAGGTCCTGCTTGTTTGCGTTCATGCGTGCACACGTGAGTGACGGAGAGAAGTGTGATCGGTTTTGCGGTGTGATACGACATCCCCCTCTCTCTTCCCAGTATGTGTTTGATGTGAAGAAGTTGGAGGACGAGGTGCTGATCTGCTTACAGCAAAAAGAAAAGAGAGCCACACCCAAAGAGGGCAAAGGGGAAAACCTCGCCATAGGCTTTGATATTCATCGGGTTAGAAACACACACACACGCACACACGCACAAACAGAACAGTCAATACACCAGTGAATGCCCCGAGGTGGACACATGTCTGCTCTGGTGTCTTCCTGTCCCGCAGGTGGAGCTAAACCGTAAGTACCGTATGCACTCAGCCCAGCAGAAAGTAGCGGGCTCCATCTACATCAACTCGCGCTGCGTCTTCCTCAGAAAGGAGCTGAAGGAGGGCCGTTACGTCATCATTCCCACGACCTTTGACCCCGGGCAGCAGGGCGACTTCCTGCTCCGCGTCTTCACTGATGTGCCTTCAGACTGCAAGTAAATCTGATATCTTACCGCTGAACACGTAGTGTAACTCTGTGAATGTCCTGAATCGAAGCCGGTGCTCCCCAGCGTGACGCCCCGGGGTGCATTTTAATCTACTTCTTAAGAATTCTGGAGAGAGCGTCTGCGGGCGCCTGCTCTTGTTCTTGTTGATTAAACCACCACTTTGACATTTTAGCACTCCTTCTTGACGTGCATGTCCTAGCTCGTCTCTGTATGGACGTCCTGTCAATCAGTAACTGTGTGTCATAGTGCTGTTGTGTCTTGGACCTGTGTCTCACTGACATTACCTAGATTAATAAAGGTTAAATCAACTAAATTAAAGGTTGAATATGTAGAATCTTTATTAAAAGCTATGTTTAAATAAAGAAAAGAAAGTACACCCACAGGGTGTTTGGAGGGGTACAGAATAAAAGTATTGTTTTAGTAGTTTATTTGGTCTGAATTAATGTTTTAAACATTATTTGACGGGTTTGATGATGACTTTCTGTCCAGTTCTGTTTCCATGGTAGCAGCCAATAGCGTTGGGGGTTGCCAGGGTTGTCTGTTGTTGGGTGCAGCTACTGTAGTCTGGCACTCGTCGCAGCTGCTTCGAGGCCTCAGTGAAGGGGGCATTATTTGTCCCAGCAGCTGAGTGAGCGGAGACGGGCAAACAACAGTTTTTTGTTGCCGCGACTACGATCTTGAGACACTAGATGGCGGCGTTCTGCTCATTCTACATATTCAACTTTTAATTATGTCGCACAAACGTTGCCCTCATTTCACCCCATTTTCTGTTGTACAGTTTGTGTTGCTGCATGTTCATTTGGTTCCCTTGTACAGGAAACAGGTTAGAAGCCCTTACGTAAAACAGATTGGAAGAAACTGAATCTTAATTTCAGTTTCATAACGATGTGCATGTACACTCTTTCTTTCCCAGAGAGCTGACTCTGGACGAGCCTCCTCAGACGTGTTGGACAGGGATGTGTGGCTACCCTCAGCTGGTCACTCAGGTCCATGTACTGAACGCTGAGGGTCTGCAGGGACAGGAGTCCAACGGAGGTAGGACCCCCACTCGCATCACATTGCATTGACATGTGGATGATCATGTTGCTGCATTGTAAACTCCTGTAAACACCCACAGAGCTTCACTGCTTCGATCCCAGTAAGGAAAGACTCCTGAGCAAAGCACAAGGTACCACAGCACCACCTGCTGAAACTGTAGTCACTCATGTAGTCCTAGCCTGCAGTCTGCAGTCCCTACCCCCCTAAAGCTCTCACACGTGTGCAAACCTGTAGCTTTTACAGCTCCCTCACCTTTTAAGCCACTGTGTCTAGATGAACGTGATTGTGTGTGTGATTCTCATGTCTGATAACTTAAAAATGAGGCAATCTTTTTTATTTTAGAGCTGTCAACACTTTTTATTCTGTACGTCAGGGTCAGAGACCAAGAACTACTCAGACGCTTTATTGATGGGCGCACTCCCACTGTCCGTGCGTCCCGTGCCCCGTGCTTTAGGGTCCTTGTCCCCCCCCTCCAGGCCCGTTTGTACTCACACTACCTGGGCCTCGGAGAATGCTTCTTGCTGCCTATACGTCATCACGCCGTAACACGTCACACGCATTGATGACGTCATGGCGATGCGTGGCTTTGTTTCCAGATCTTTCCGTAGACCTCAGAGTTTTTGTGCATCTTGTCGACTGTTTTTGAATCTTTTCATCGACCAAATCTGCAGTAAACACTCCACCTCCGCATCACACCAACGTGAACCTTTCACCGCCATTGTTTTAAATGTCAGCGCATGGTCCCTCCTTCTTTTTTCTATGTCCCAACAGGCGCACAGGAAATGACCTCAGAGCCGCCGTAGGCCTCGTGCTCGTACACGTGCGCACGCTCGTGCCTGTACATGTGCAAACGTGCTTTACAAACGGGCCGTGGACGGCAAGCGTGCCGCACCTAGACGCGGTACGGTTGCACTCACACTGGTCAAACGAACTAGACTTTACCTCTGAAACATGCTTGGGCTCGGTACGGATGGACAGTGTGAGTGCGCCCAAAGTACAAATGCTATTGTGAAAAGATACATTTCTGGTAAAGTCATTCATTCAGATATTCTACTTTATAACATTATTAAAATGAAACGAGGTTTAAAGGGAAATATCTCTTTAGTCGAAGAGCAAACATCTCCTACACTTCTGAAATGTAACCAGTTTTTCTTTAGGACCAAAGCCAAAAATGTTACGTATTACTGATTTAATCTCCAACAGTGCATCGCATTAAATAGTTTATCATGTGTCAAAAGGACAATATTTCTCTCTTTAATGAAGTGAAATATAAGTAGCACAGATTGTGTGCATCAAAATACAAAGTACAGTACTTGAGGAAATGTATAAGTTCATTTCCACGGCTGCTGAAACTTTGTACCCGACTTTATCAACATTTCACTTCCCATGTGGACAAACAGCCAAACAAAGCATGTGCGCATAAAGACGTCGGAGGGCGTCAGCAGCACCTCGCTGTCCTCCGAATAAATGAAGTTCAATGAGCTTCGGTTAAAATTAACAACGACAAGAATAGAAGAAAAGTGTTAATAAAGTGAATGATGTGTTGCAAAAGGAGATGTTTGACTCATTCAAGCTTACATCATCAGCAGACGGGAGCTTCTGCATTTTGTCGACACTAAATGTCTAAACTTCACTTTTCTACTGTGTCTTTTTAACAAATAAAAATATATGATAGTCAATGAAATATTTTGGTCAAACAAAACAAGCAACATGTAGACGTCCTCCGAGCTTGTGGGACGTCGTGATCGTCACTTATCTCTATTTTGGGAAGTTTTCTATTTTTCTCTACTTTCTTTAAATTTTAAAGATCAAACAATGAATCCACTAATTGTGAAAGTAAATGGCGGATTAATTTATAATAAAGAAAACCAAGAAATCTCTTTTATTGACCAACGTTTTGACCCAAAATTCACACTGATAAAAAGAATAGAGGACCAAAACATTACATTTTTCACTTGCAACAGATGCGTCTCAGGGGCATAAACAGGACCTGAATTTGAATGAATTTGTCAGTGTTTTATTGTTTTTAACTTGAGGTTAGTGTCCAATTAAAAGGCTGAATAATTAACTGTGTGTACGCTTTACACTGAGCAGAGTGCTGCGGCTGCTCCGCTTTCATCACACTTTGATGGGATTTAAAGTGCACAAACCTTTCTGAAAATTAGGACCTGGAGATGATTTGATGTTGAAAATAATCAGACAGTGCAATGTTTTGGAAATAAACTTAATCAACACGTCTAATCTGAAATAGACTCAACGAACCAGATGCACGCATAGCGATCACAGCCCCTGTTATCAGCCCTTCGTACTGATTTGAAGACTTTTTCTCCTTCAGCTGTAGATCCGTACGTGATCATCACCTGTGAAGGAGAGAGGGTGCGATCCCCGGTTCATAAGGACACGCGGTGCCCAAACTTTGACATCAAAGGCTTGTTCTACCGCAAGAAACCCAAGGAGGGCATCCACATCGAGGTGAGCTGTCACTCTCTGCAGACACCCCACTGGAGCACATGTTCGCGAGGGCCACAGCCAAAGTGCAGCGGTTCAGGTCCCGTCTGGTGCGAATGTTTTGACTTAAAGCTTTACCTGGAGCCTCCTTCATTCTTCCTCTCTGTGCTTCCTCTACGTCTATCGAGTTTGCATTTCTGTCCTGCTTTCCCTCTCGTGACTGCTTATTGCCTTTTCTCTTTTCTCTCCTCTCTCTTTTTCTGTTTCCCCCCGCTCCCCCTCCTTTTCGTCCGCTCTCGGATCTCCGCCTTCCTCCCACGAGCGGCCAACAGATCTACAACAAGAACATGATCGTGGACACCTTCCTGGGTCAGGTGATCCTGTTCAGCGACCCCAACGAGCGCCAGGAGCAGCACACGCTTCACCTCCGCGACAAAGGCAGCCGCCAGGACAACGACCTCCCGGGCACGCTCACCGTGCGCCTCATCACCTCGACCGCGCTCAACAACATCTGATGCGAGCGTCTGTACGGTTACGGTGATCGACACTCAAGGCGGCGTGCCATCGATCCGACCGCGACGGGGGAGCTCACTGTGTGCGTGTTTTTTCTGCGGCTTGCGCTCTCTCTTCGTCTCTTCTGTTGTTTCCCTTTTGCTTCAGCTTTGTTTCGAGGGTTCTTGAAGGCCTTTATATCTGGATGGAAAAGCATCCACGAACAATATTTGTTTGTTTTATTCGATATCTCTGAACACATTCCTGCCAAAAACGTCCCATTATTTAATGTTTGCTTCAGAAATGTGTTCTCAAAGTAGCTTCGTTTTCTCCAACGACAACTGAGCTACAGATTTTTAAGGAAATTAGACCCGAGTCCACAAACGTCTTATTTGATTTCTGCATTTAATTTCATCCAAAAACACACACACTCATACATGCAAACACACCACACACGCAGACATGTCTGCACTCTCCATGCATGTGCCAATGTTTCCAAGGGCTATGCATTGCCTTAAGGTAGAGTCCGTCTCTCCACCTTGAGGAGACGGGGGGGGGGGGAGGGGGGGGAAGGTTAAGTACTCTTCTCTATCAGCTGTCCTCAGTGTTAGCACAGCCTCCATTTCCGTTTCAGCTTTTTCGTTCTCTCACGCTTTGAGTTCCTCTCTCCTAAATATATATCTAGATATAAAGTATACTCTTTTCTATCCGTGGATAATTGTCCCAGCCAGTCGGCTCATCCAGACACCTCACGTTTGCCGGTGCTTTTGGAGAGCATGCAGCACTGTCTGTCACTTTTTATTGCGGACTTTTACAAATGAAAAGCCAACAGCAGCTATTCTCTCCCTCTTTCCTGAGAGCTTTTCTGTGTTGTTCCGTGAGCGCGCTCATGTGTGAAATCTTGCCTCCCGTCTTCCATCACTAGAACCGTTTCAAACTCCTCGAGACGCTTTCCGCCGGTTGCTATGGATGATCTAAAAACTGCATGGCTTAAAACACTCAAACTCTCTGCCTGTGCTGCACATGTCTCGGGTCGTAGCTTAGCAACCGGTGCTTTTGATAGTGCGACCGTCCCTCTTTGACCCCGTGTGTACACCGTCCCTGTCCAGTGGAGTGCAAAGATTCACCCTGACATAATCAAGTGCTTTATGGGACCAAAGATGAGCCTCCGCTCTCTTAGTCCCGTTAGGACTGCTCCGGCCCGGTCTGGCCTGGCCCGGCCTAAGCCTAGCTACAAACCACTACCCCCTGTGCCACATCATCTCTTAACGGCAACACCACTGCCTGACGCTTCCTCTGACTTGAGTGTTTTGGCCCAGAGACTTCTGCCACGTGACCCCCGAGAGACAGCAGCTGTGCGTCTGCTGTTGGCATTGAACAGGTTTGTGTGCATGTGCGTGTGTGTGTGTCTGTGTGTGTGTGCGTGTGCGTGTGCGTGTGTGTGCGTGCGTGAGGTTGAATATCCTGTTAATCATCGTCGTACCTGAAGTCCTGAGGAAAGGTGTGAACCAAAAGGAGAAGAGCCCTTTAGCGGAGCACACACCTTGCACTTTATTTCACTTTAAAGGGGATTAAAAAAAAGACCCTTTAAGGATGAAAGAACGAGGAGGGCGAGCAGAGAAGGCGTCCTGCCAAACAACCCGTGCCATCGCCTTGGTCCTGGCTTTGCCTCCACGGCAGGAAGACAACGCGGGACATCAGACGAACAACTTCTGTGACTTCAGAAGGAGGTTTCTTTTGCATATTGAAGCGGTACAATGTTACCGATCTCTCATGAACTTATTATTTCACGACCATGTGGCCAGCCCAGACAGACTTATTCTTACTCACTATGAGTTTTATTGACTTTTGGGTTTGTCTTTTTTTTTTATTTTTCATAATAAGAGTTAAAAATGTAAGTTAGAGTCATCATCAAGACATTTCCTTTTGAATGTAGGACAAAAACGTCAGTGCACTAATCTCTCAAACTATCAAGTCCTGTTTCTTTCAGCGCCTTTTCCATTACTTGAACTGTCACACACGGCAATTAACCGATCACACTTTTGTGTACAGCATCTTTATAAATGTGTCTTGCATGGGTTGTTTTTCTTCTATGTTCATGGCCTTGTATTGTACTGTTCAACTGTTACTCTATATATTTATTCTTTCTATCTCAAAAGTCTTGGAAATGCTAGTTTTGAGCAGTCAGCATGTCTAACACGAATGCACCTCCTGTCAGTCTGAACAAATCCACAGGTTTGAAACTCTTACTATGTCTTGTAATACAGTGACGCATTCATAATGCCTCTAGCATCGGTGAACATTAGCAGCAGTGGACTTCTGTTTAGGTGCTATTTTATCTTCTCTGTGCTCTTTTCATATTGTTTGGGACAGAACGTGAGTGTTAGGTAACGTTAGCAGACTGGGTTTTGAGGCAGACAGTGTTAGAAGCTGTAGTACCAAGCAGTGTAAAGCTGTCTTTCTCATATGAACTGTTGCCCTTTCACACATGCAGCCCACAGTGGGAGATTGTCCGTACCAGACGCGTACCGGAAAGACTCGGGAAGTTTGGTTTTGGCAAAGGATGGCGCCGGGGTAGAGCGCGCAGGAGGCAGGACATGACTCGGATTAACTTCATATACGGCAATTATGGTCCTGTAGTCCAATCTACACAATATGAATAACAAAAAGAAACAAAAAATCCATTCAGTCTATCAGAATTGACCAAATCGACCAATGCTATCCATCCGTCACGGGGGGCTCCTATTGGCTCGTCCCCTCCATCCAATCCCCTCGTCTCCTCTGCTCCTCGTCTCCCCGTCTCGTCCCCTCCCGCTCCCCCTTCCTCCATGTAAACTCTAGGCGGCTAGTGATTAGCTTAGCAGCTCAGCTACCGGAGCGTCTGTTACCATGAGGGGGAAAGAGCGATACCAGTAAGAGGCCTCTGCTCATCCCGACGACGAAGGTCGGAAGAAAACATAAGTGGAGCGAGGAAAAGACAGAAACCAAGAGGAAATGTGAGCTCCACAGGAACCAAAGAGGTTTCAACATCGGGGGTTCCTCTGAGCGCTGGAGAAGGCTACGATCACAGATGCTGAGTCAGCAAACTTTTGGTTCAACAGGTCATTTTTGCGTTTTATTGTGGTAGATGTTACATGAAGAGCCTCCATTAGTCTGTGCCAATACTGGATTATGACTGTGAACGTCCCCGCTCTGATTAGCCGCGTGTTTTTAGCCGAGCGGCTTCTTGCTCTGCCAGAGGGGGTGTGTCGTTAGGAGGCGAGGGAGGCGATACGAGCTCTGGGGGAGGAATCGTAGGTGGGGGGTTGCTTTTTTTCAAATCTGTCTCAAAGGCTCAACTGATTTTCCGAAAATAGACTGTAGCCTTAACATAAATGACAAGTCTCTTGCTCTTAATTGATTTTGTTTGATGATTTCGGCCTCGGCCCTTTCCGAAAGAGTCCCGAATCTGGTCGTCTCTCCAGTTAGACGTTTTTCTTATCATCCTCATGTTATTCACCCTCAGATCTTTCTTTTTGGAACACTGGCGGGGGCGGGATGCTTTTTTCTTGACATAAATGAGTCTGTGATGAAGTCTCTATGATTTTGGCGTCGGCCCTTTCCGAAAGGTTCCCGAATCTCGTCGTCGCTCCAGTTAGACGTTTTCCTTGTCATCCTCATGAAAATCACCCTTCTTCTTCACCCTTGGATCGTTGTTTTCCTCTGGTTCTGTGCGACCATGGGAATTCTGCGGCCAATGAGCGGCTCAATCAGTCCAATGATAACATCTGCGTTCTCACGTACAGCTCCGCCGGATAACTGTCAAGATAATTTCAGGTCTGCAGTGCATGTGTGAAAGGGGCTTAAGGTTAGACATGTGAGTGTGGAGAGCTGCTGTTACTTACTTACACAGCAGGGGGTTAAAGAAAGAAGCCCTTGTCCCTTTCCTCATTGAGAACTGTCGAAGTTAACTTGCGCAAGGTGCTGAACTCCTAACTGCACCAGTGGAGCCTCATAATGGCCGGCTATTGTGCAGACCGGACGTGTTTGTGTGACTCTAATCCCCTCCGAGTCGTTGCTGTGAATATGCTGCAAAGCATCTTGAAATGAGGGTTGAGTGAAGGGTTAATGTGAGAGAGTATCGGTGCCAAAGGTGAAGCTGCTGCCTGGAAACGGTGATATTGACACAAAGACGATGAGGTGACGTGAGCCCGAGTTTGTGCCTCTCGTGTTTTACGGTTGTGATCAGTTCACGGAGTCACGAGTCTTATTTTCCACAGAAGAAAGAAGGTCGTTAAACAAAACTCACAAAGCTCCTTCTTACCATCTGGGTGAAAAAATGTGTCTCTCACTGCACAAGAGGTGAAACAGTGTGAACATGTAATACCATAATTACAGTAGTAACCCAACATTACCACGGTTATCAGTATTATCGCTGTGTCGTTAAAGCAAAAGTACTGATACACATAATATTAAAAAAACACAGATATAATTAGCATTATTTTCAGTTAGCATAAACATTTCAATAATAAGAATAATAACCTTTCGTAGCGGTTTTCTTTCTGCATGTTCTGCAGAGGTACTTGAACTCCTTCACTTGGGGTACGGACTCAATCCGGAAGAACGAGGTCGCGGGTACAAGCGTCTGAAATGTGTTTCCTCAGGAGGGGGGCTGGAGTCTCCCTTAGAGAGAGGGGGAGAAGTTCAGCATCCGTGAGGAACTCGGAGTAGAGCCGCTGCTGTTTTGCGTTGAAAGGAGCCAGTTGAGGTGGTTTTTAGTGCCCCCTAGGAGAACTCTTAGGTGCTAAGATCAGATGTTTTGTGAATTCGGCCCCTGGAGGATTCTGGAAATTCCCTCCAAACAGTTGTAAGTTTTGCCAAACGACCTTCTTTATCATTTTAAAGATCATTTTTAAGTAAACGTATGCTTGGCTCAGTGTTTCATATGTAGAAGTAACACATTAGAAGCACAGATCAGAGCGAAGTAACAGTTGCATCAACTAAAGACTCACAGACGCACATTTGAACCCTGATTTCTTAAAATTACACCGAACCGTGTCGGGTTAACGTGAACATTTTACATCACAGCTTAGTCTGTTTTTGCTGATTGGACTGAAGCCGGTATTTGACAGTTACAGGTGTTATTTCCTGGCTCTGTGTTTGTATTGTTGTGTGGACGTGGCACCAGAAGTATTACAGCGAACACACGACCTGACGCTTTTGATACATGGGAGCGTTTGGAGCTTCAGAATCACTGTTTCACCTGCAGACCTACAGTGAGAGTCAGGAGCAGAGTCGAGCTCGACGTGAAATCAAATTTGTGCCAAAAAGACAGAACGTCTCTTGAGAAAGACTTACGTGACTGTTGGACAAATGTAAGACAGCTGAAGTGTCTTTGTGGGGTTGTTTTTTTTGTCCACTACGTCTTGATTTTGTCCACGTAATGACGTTAATCTCAATGCGTTACTCTGGTTAAGTGTTGCACATTGTGATCTCTTGCCAAAAGTGTTAAGGCTTTCACTGTTAACCTCCACACACACACACACACACACACACACACACACACACACACACACACTCCAGCTACCAGACTAACCAGGCTTGGTTGGAGTGTACGGACCTTCACTGGTTTTTCGACAGTTGCTATGAAGCTTTTCGGTTTCCCGTACATCATGCATCGTTTTCTGCGCGGCCGTGCCAAAGCAGGTTTTTCAGAAACACAAAACCATTCGAATGAATGAATGAACTGCCCACAGCGTCGGTGACTTTTGTACCAATCCAAAAAAATGCCAGTGCATGTAGCAAAAACGCTTCGAAACCCGCTCGCACCATTGCCAACCACAGAATATATATATCTATATATATATATATTTTGTTTTTCTCGGAGTGTTGTAGAAAATAATCCGCTGTTTCTACTTTGATAAACATACTGTGTGAAGTAGAAGGCCTATGTTGCACACCTGCATGCATTAAAACAGTATCCAGTTTAATTTCAGTATTTTGTATCATGTAACCTGCAGTATACAGTATCTATATGAACGTAGCAGCCCAACTTGACTCGTTTCTATGATGGGATCCATGTTTTTATGGACGCTTTACAGAATATTCTAGGCTTTTATTTTAAAGGGGAAGATTTTTGGTGCGTAGAGGAATCAAGTGGAATTATTCACCTTGTTATTTGGCCCCGAGATTTCTAATCTGCAGGAGTTAGCATCATGCTAAAGTGTCCTCCCTTTGCTTAGGGATTTGGGGGAACGCACCCTGTCACACTTTAAAGGAAAAGGTGGACATTTTGGAAAGTAAGTGACTTAGTTTAGCACAAAGGCAGGAAACAGAGGAGAGAGTTAGCTTAGCTCTATCTAAACATGACCTCTAAAACTTATTAATGAAAATGTTTAGACCATTAAAAAGTTAAATCACGTCCCCTATAGCAGGGGTGTGAAACTGATCCAGTAAAGGACTCCGCTGGGGCTGCAGGTTTTCATTCCAACCAATCAAAAACACCCCTGATCCAACAAATCAACTGTGTGAAGACAGTTCAGGTGATTGCATGAGTCAAGTCATGTGTGTTCTTGCTCGGTTGGGATGAAAACCTGCAGCCACAGAGACCCTTTACTGGATCACTTTGACACCCCTGCCCTAAAGCAATGATTTGTTTCTGCACAGATTTAATAAATTAGATATAATGTATTAATGAAGCTCCGTTCACACTGCAGTTCCTAGTGACCTAAGTCCGATTTTTCCACTCATATGTGACACATATCTGATGCTTTTGACAGTGTGAACAGCACAAGTCCCATTGAACCTGACATTTGAATCAGAATTAAGCCACTTTTAAATGTGCTATTGAATCAGATGCGTAACGCAACCGCGATCTGAGCAGCCAGGACTTTGACATCATTCTGACCCACGCTGCACTGTTTTGGAAATTAATGACAATTAAAGTTGATGGAGAGAAAAAAGTGTGCCTAAGGCGGGAGCCAGGAACAGAATCAAAACAAACATGGAGGACACCAGTTAAGCAGGCGGCAGGTGGAGGGAGAGGGAAGTTTGGACCTCATTAGTATTTGGGGAGACACGCCGGTGCGAGCTGGACTTGAAGGCTCTTTTTTGCAGGCTGCTGCCACACAATGTTTTTAACAATAAGCCATAAAGTCCTACAATACCGGTTGTCGTTGCCATGTTGGCTTCCCTAACCACCGTTGTGGCGTGATGTCATCAATGATCAACTGAGCATGCAGGTCACTTCAGGAGCGCGAGCTGTTCACACACCAATCTGTAGACAGGCCACATTTTAAAGACATAATATGAACAGCCAAACAAAAAAAAAAATCAGATTTGAGCAATATATTGGAATTGTGCATTCAGACCTGCAGTGTGAACGCAGCCTTAGAGAACTTTTGGATACACGAGTAGGTGGCAGTTTCTGTTTCTGGTCGTTGTGCTAAACTAAAGCCCCTTTCACACAGCCTGTGCGCCCGTATTCCACCTCGTTGTTCTGCATAAACCGCTTGTGTAAAAAGGACGAAGCTGACGAGATGGATTTTCGTATGAGAATCCAGTTGCCATGCGAGGTGACATCTTCCAAATCCATCCTGACATCGTCTGAAGTCGCCTTTTACCCGTGTAGCACACGTTAGGTGTGTTCTCTCCTACTGGAAACAACCGAGTCTCTGCCATTCCTTGAATTTTTCTGATTATTTCGGCATCAAACCTAACTGAGAGCCGTTCCCGTATCTCGTCCTCTCTCCATTTTGACATTTTCACCGTCGTCTTCATGTAAACCTTCTTCGCCCTGGGTGTTTTCTCTTTATTCTCTGGTTTCGTGCGAGCTGCGTGATCGAAACGCCCACTCGCCAGACGTGAATCCTCCAGACAACGAGCTGCTCTTTGCACACGTGGGCTCAATCTTAGACTTTTTACCAGGGAGATGACAGAGTAAAGCCAGTTTCACGTCCCTTTCCAACTCATTCAAACATTTGCGTTGTCACATAAAGCTCCTCTGGGCAAATCTAGACGATGTCAGGGTTGCAGAACACGTGTAAAAGAGGGTAAGACAGACAGGGAAGACACCTTTAGCATAGTGCTTACAAGGTACCATGGGACTAGGAATAAGGTGCGTAGACAAAATGAGAATATTTAAGTTTCCAGGTGCAGTTATTAAAGAGGCTTTTTCCCTGTTTTTCAGATACGACATGATGGCAGTTAAGGTTTGCTCGCCTGCTGATCTCATAGTTAGGATCCTGCTGTATGAGCTGTGTGTGTCTAATGCAAGACAGAAAGAGTACACCGCGTTACCCAACTGAATTTGACTCTTGTTGTACCAGGTCACCTTCCGCGTTCTCGTCATTGACATTTTTATCTGAGGTCGAGTCTTTGTCCACTCAAGGAATGAGCTTGTGATTCTTCTTGTACTTTTCTGCTGATGTTTATTAACCGGAGACTGGATTACCTACTGCATGGTGACACTTGTAGAAGATGCTACCGTCTTTATAACAAGTATCTTTTATCAGTATTTTATATAACCTTGTTCATTTTTATATATCCAACGTACCTTGCGTTCCCGAGCGGTATGTTTACGGATAGCTAGGTTTCAGAGAGCTGTGCTGTGTGTTCTGTACCGCGTGCTTGTCTGTGTGTTCTTTTCAGCGTGAGCTTTACTTTTACTTTTTTTAAACGCGTGTTCATTGGATTTGGTTCTCGGTTACACTGTGGTTATTTTATAGCTACAAACTGAAGTTATTATTTTTTTTCTTTTGTATTTAATGTCAACTTGTGGCATGACTTTGAAATAAAACAGGAAAAAACCTATTCTGGGTTTGTCGTCATTGCCTCCGTCCAGGGGGTCCAGTTTTGTCAGCTGGATTACGGAAAAGGTACTGGCCCCATTTTAATGAAACTTGGTAAAGCATGGGCCAAAGAGCACCTGTTAACAAATGTGAGTTAACGTTGCATGATTGGGCTTGGGAGAGGTTCGCCCTCTTTAAGTGTTTTTAACCTTCATTTTTAGAGCGATCCGTCCAAAATGGCAGCGTACGGTAGGTATTGGGGGCGGCAGTATCTCAGTCCATAGGTGACTCGGCTGGGAACTGGAGGGTCGCCCGTTCGAGTCCCTTTGTGACCATGAATGGAGCGTGGGCTGGTGGCTGGAGAGGTGCCAGTTCATCTCCTGGGCACTGCCGAGGTGCTGTGGAGCAAGGCACCGAACCCCTAAATGCTCGGGGCGCCGGTCACTGGCAGCCCCCTTGCGCTAACATCTCTCCATTAATTGCATGTATATAGGTCCTGTTTGTGCATGTGTGTGTATTTTGGGCCTGTGTGTGTGTAACATGTATAACAACAAAGTGAAAAAAATCCAATATCTCGTTGCGGGATTAATAAAGTAATTCTTCCTCTTCTTCTATTGCATATTGGGATAAGACACAATAAGAATGTGAAGTAGTTGCCGTACAAAGTGGGACAGAGTGCAAATGTAGGGATTGTAAGTTGCTCATATCTCAAGCTTCTTCGTGGCAGGTTGCATGTAGATATGTATGAAAAGTGGCATATTCATTTTATGTGTAAGGATTGAATGCCTTCACCGTACTGCCCCGAGCTAATCCGTGTTAGCCACGTCCGGCTGTTAGCGACTCTCTGGGATATCTCCGTTTATAGTTCGTACATGATAAAAACTCTTGATGGCTTATTTGACGTATGTAAGTGCAGAAAAAGACCCTGGGATGATTTTACTTTCACTTTAACACCTGAGATTGATGTAATGTCGTTCGTTTGCAGGCCATAATACAAAAGTATTGGACACCTTTGAAGTTTCACCTGACGATGGCGTGAGTTAAGGTTCTTTGTTTAACCAAAATGACAGCAGGACTGCTTCTGCAAAGAGCTGTTGCTATAAACTTAAAATAAAAGTCACAGTGTGTAGGATTTAGTGGCATGTGAGGGGGGCAGATTGCAACAAACTGAATCCCCCTTTTGCTCACTGTCCCTCTTTCATAGAACCGTTGAATTAGCACAGTTTACGAGTCAAATGCTGGTAAAATATGCAATAGACTTATAGACTTTTAAAAAAATGGTAGTCTGTGGAGTGGCTGGTTTTAGTGCACCCTGCCGTCAGGTGATGGAAAAACACGGAAGGCCCTCTCCAGAGCCGGTGTTTGGTTTGTCCGCTCTGAGCCACTGTAGGAACATGGTGCTGCAACATGGCCGACTCTGGGAAGAAGACCTGCTCAGGTTTATTCTGACGTATAAAACACAACGATTCATGTGATTCTACACTGATGTAAACATGATTATGAATATTTTATTCCATTTCTGACGATAGATCCCCCTAAATTCTACAAACGGCTCCTTTAAATGTACTTTTTCAACGCTGTGAGCAACACAAGCACATTTATCTCCACCTCGATTGTATAAGGGTGGAGGCAGAAATCTCAAAATCTGATCACATGAAACAGAAACCATCTGCAGGTAGAGATCAAATGTGTTTTTGTCTTGTAATTCCTCTGAACCGACCCCTTAAGTTTACTTCGCATGTGGTAACAGAGCAACAACTTTGGGAGTTGTGCCCCGGGTCAGCTCCCTCTCCACCTCCCAGCTGGTCTCTGTATCTGCCACCAACAGGCTCCACCTCCACCAGCTAATCAGGATCAGCAGCCATGAATGAGACGCAGCGAGAGAGTCTGGAGAGCCCCGCCACTGACCCAGACATCAAACCGTAACTGGGCCACAAACGCTGAACCACGTAAAGCACAGGAGACTGGGACCAGTGAAGGCCACAGGAAAGCTTTTTTAAACAAAGAGGGGGGACCAGTAGAAAGACTTCATCTCTCAGCTTCTTCTCCAGTCCTGTATCGTCTTCTTCGACCATCCTGTCAACTCTGGGACTCGTATACCTTTGCAGGAAACACAGGAGAGAGCAGACGAGGGGATAGGACCTTACAAAAGTGTGTTGAGAGGTAAGAGGGGCAGGTGAACGTGGGCCGAGGCTGAGGGCTTAGCCTGCAGCCAGGCCACAGTGTTGTTGCTGCTGCTGCTGCTGCTGTAGCTTTAGGCCAAAGCCTCTTACTGCTCCTCAGCCTGTGCCAGCACTTTAAGGAGCCATTATGTGGCCTTCATGTCAATACAGCCGGCTGTAGTGATTGTGTGTTTGTTGCATCAAGTTTGAATGGTTTCCAGTAGAGATCAGTTCCTCCCAGTTTTAGTTTAGTAGTTTCAGAAAGAAGTGGCACGAAGAAAAGAATGAAAGTAACTTAAATAAGTTAAAATATATTTTCACACACATACAAACAAGTATTTGGATCAGAGCAAGATTAAATCAAGATACTTTGACCAAAAAAGGATCTTAACTCGAGTAGGGCTGCAATTAACGATGACTTTTCATTTACAGTTAATCTTACAGTCGAAGAAATGTCAAAAAATACCCGTCCGCAACTTCCCAGAGTGCAAAGTGACATCTTTAAATGTCTGCTTTTCTTCAAACTGGACTCCAAAATACAAAGATATTCAGTTTACAACAAACCATAAGAATGAACAGAAGCAAATGTTCTCGTTTGAGGAGCTGAAATCAGAATTTGCTCGGACGGTCCTTTTTTAGTTTTACATTTTTCGATCGTTTCAGCCTCAAAGTTGAGTTTCAGATAGCAGCTTTTTTCAAAATTCTCGTCTCCGTGACAATGAAACACACTTAAAAACTCCAGAAACTCCTTACTTACTTGCTGTTTCCAAGGTTGAGAATGAACAAGTATATAGACACAATAAAACAGCTATTATTATTATTATTATGATGATGAAAAAGTCGGCTGATACAATCAATAAGTGCTTAAATTGTATTAAAGCTGCATGAACCAGTGATGCATAATCAATGCTGACCGTATAATGAAGCTTGCGACACACTTCCCTGGTGTGTCTTTGTCTCACTGAACTGCAGCTGAGCTCAGAAATATGGGAATGAGCTTTTAAACAAAGCACGGGTTCAGCACAACTACGTTTTACCTGCAACTTGCAGGAAGATTGTTTCCACTCTCATGTCTGTGTGAAATATGACCCTACAGCCAGACGATGGGTAGCACAGCTTAGCTTAGCTTAGCTTAGCATAAAGGGGGGAACAGCTAGCCTAACTCAGTCCAACGGTTAAACAGAACAATGTTTTTGTTTGTTTGATTGAACACATGAGATATGACTTCTTAGTGAGCGTTAAAGGTGCCGGTAGGCTGATTTTATTTACCTGTTCTCCCCTTTTGTTCACTATTGTCATTTAACTCTCTGCAAATAGAAACTCAAGATTAAAAGTTAGCAGTTAACAGATGTATTCGGGTTGATTGTTTGATGAAGTTCACTTCAGTCACGTATCTATGTTTTTAAATGTCGTAAAATAACAAATCCTAAGATATACATGAGGTCCTGTTGATTTGTATGCCACTTTTCTGTCTGTACATCCTCTGAACAAAGTGTCATAGGAGGAGGCAGATGTTTGTTTCAAATACTAAGAAAAGAAAAGTAGCTGTACGAGGAATTCCTAAAAAAACAGCTCACTCGACAGGACCGACGACCAGCAAATGTTGAAGCCAAACTTTGACAAACTGACACATATCTTAAGGCTACAATAAGGTAGAAAATGAACATAAACCAGACTCAAAGAGGTAACATCAGACCACAGCTAAATCCTGCAGGACTGCATGAACTATGGAAACAGTTTCTGTTATTTCCTCAAAGCAATTTCAGTCAAAAGCAACTGGACTTGGTTATTTGTCTAGGGCAGGGGTGTCAAAGTGATCCAGTAAAGGGTCGTGTGGCTGCCCATGACACACATGGTCTAGGAAGACGTTTCACCTCTCATCCAAGAGGCTTCATCAGTTCATGTACGCATCTGACCAGGCTGGGACTGGACCAGGACCAGGACCAGGACCAGGCTGTGACTGGACCTGGACCAGGACCAGGCTGGGACTGGACCAGGACCAGGACCAGGCTGGGACTGGAGCAGGACCAGGATCAGGCTGGACCTGGACCAGGACCAGGGCCAGGCTGGGACTGGTCCTGGACCAGTACCAGGACCAGGCTGGGACTGGTCCGATGTGTACATGAACTGATGAAGCTTTCTGTTATTTCATGTTGCTAATAAAGATTTAAGTGGACCATAATCATTTTCTGAAATAAAATACTTTACACACCTGTAAAATGATAAAAGCGCTGAATTTCCTGCACTGAATTATGCATTAAAAGTGTTTTTATAAAGCGTTATTAAAAAGTTAAGATATTTCTGGGTTGCTGTTGTTTTTGCAGAGCTTGAACCACCACGACTCATGGAAGACATGGAAACATTCAACTTCCTTGGTCAACGATGAACGCTTCACGCCTCCCCGTGCCTGCACCACTGAATCCCTGCCATGTGAGTCACAACTGATACACACATACAGTACACGTTTGTTAGCATTATAGGCCCCTCACACACACACATACACACACACACACACACACACACACAGATTAACAGCTGAGGCATTAGCCAGATTTCTGTTGGCCGTTGCATGAAAACCCCTGAGCAGGTTGACTCTCACAGTGAAGGGTCACACACATCCCTTAATTTCATTTTATCAGTGAAACTGCGGATGGAGAAGAGGTTTGTTGTTGACGGATCGTGCTAAGGGCCCGTGAACACCAAGTCCGTACGTTTAAATACAAATATGCATCGTGCAATGTGCATTCACCGATATGCAGTTGCATGGAGTTGACTCATTGAGCGATTTCTTTTCATCAGCCTTAGCTAATGACCCGATACGGACTGCTGAATGTCTTGAGCCGACATCGTCTGGTTCATGATAAACACAAATGAATATTCAACTACATATAAACAGATCTCTCAGCATTAAAGGTCTTCTTGAGGGTGGGTTGCGCTCCGATGTCACTGCACTGTAAAGGGAACTCCACCCAGCTCCAAGTAGAGAGAGAGGGAGAGAAACACACACACACACACACGTCCAAACCTCCAACCAGGTGGTCGCTAAATAAAACTCCTACAAAACAACAGAACCGCGGAACAACGTCGGCCTTACTTAGTGCTACGACCAGTGTTCATAACAGCTACTGTATGAATACACAGAGACAAAATGGCAGCAGGTTTATAGGCGAGGCGTTCAGCTTTCCCGTTTACCATTTGGACCCACAAACCTGCTTACCTATAGCTTCAAGCAAAACACATATAGAGCACAAAGCCTGTGAATGTTCTCATGTGTCCAGGTCGTCGTTATCCTCAAAGCAGTTTCAGTCAAAAGCAACTGGACTTGGTTCTTTGTCTAGGAAGACGTTTCACCTCTCATCCAAGAGGCTTCATCAGACATATATAGAGCACGCATTTGGCATTCGTGTTCCCACTTTCAGCTAAATAAACAGTTCGAAGATGCTTTGACAGTCTAAAACGTACTGTTGTCTTGAAGAGCAGGCTCCCAATACTCTACTAGTGGGGCAGGGATTATGCATGGTTACGCTGAGCAGCACAACGCGTTGGCCGATGCTCATACCTGAAAAAACGCAAATATCGGCCGGCCGATGTACCGGTCTATCACTAGGTTTGTATGTCGCCTAAATGTTTTCAGACAGACAGTTTTCGTGTGAAGAATAACAGAAAGTTTATAAGCAGGCCGCAAAAGAGCACGTTCCTCAATCAGGTGCGTTCTACAGTAGGGCACGTCGCCAACTGGAAACTTTGGGAAAGTCTCATCAAGCGGCCCTTTCCTCTACTGCTCTGCTAGAAATGACCCTTTAAAGTCCTGTTGGGTCCCAGAAGTGTCCTATAACCTCTATAGTTCTGGACAGATACTAAAGCTGAGACCCAAACCAAGACTTTACCTGTGATTTTAAGACCCAACTGATCCTGATGGTGCTGCCACATTTGAGACCTGTACCCGACCCGAGACCTGAGCAACGGAGGAAGTAGTACTCAGATCTTGTACTTGAGTTAAAGAAGCAAAACCACTGTGTAGCAGTACTCTGCATCTACATTCAAGGGAAGTAAAAGTCATAGGCTGTATAAAAAATGGACGTAGCGTCTTCGTCGGGATCCGTTCTTTCAACTTGAACCAATCGTCCTCCCCTATTGGAGACGCCATCTTGTGACTCCAGCTAGCTGTCACTCAAGAGGCCACGCCCCTAATTATTCAGAAACTTTAACCTCCAAAAATTAACTTTAACCCCCCCAAAGTGTTGTCATGGAGAGTACAATATTTGTTTTAGTTTCATCCATTACAGGCTGATACAGCAGATGGACTAACACGTGACATGCAGGGACGCAGGTGATTGGTGCAGACAAACCTTTCTTAATACATTTTAGTTGAAAATAAGACAACAACAATACCAACCGTAGGAAAGTGTTGTTAAAGCATTAAGTGAATTTAAATAAACCGTACTAATGTGTTCTGTTTCCAGGAGCACAAACATGATAAACACATGACCCAGCGTGGGGCTCAGACCCTTAAGAAATTACTTTATATCCTCAACGAGGGATTAAAAATCAATCTTTCAGTTACGCAATCTCCCGATTACAACGCAGTTACAGAGAAATGTGGTGTAAGCAGGAGCAGTGACTTGAGTTTTACCTCGTGGTGCGTCACTCTCACGGCTCGCTAGCAACTTTTACAGCAACAGTTTGCATCCTTTACATGAAATGTGGTCCCTGAAATGGGGTTTTTGAGGCTGAGACTGATTTTAGAGAGTTTAACTTCACAGATGCAGTGACTTGTAATGAAAATAGACCTTGTCTATGTGGATTTTGCACCTTTATGACTCTGCAAAGCTACTCAGACGGCTGCTGTCTTAAACAAAAAGCCTTTAATGAAGAATATTTAACATTTTTGTACATACAATGTGGGGTTAAAGCAAGAAACGATCTGCGAGCCTGCAAAGTCATCAGGAGGAAATGTTCACATTTGTATTAAATTAAGTGTTATTTGAATTAAAAACTGCTCTATTAGTCCAGAAATCTCTAGACCTGTGCATTGAGAAAATAGAAAATATCTAAATAAACATGTTCAATATCAGAAAATTCATAAAAGGCCATTTCTAAATCACCCCAAGCATTGTTTTCTGCCTTAAATGCTATGTATGAAAAGTTTTAGTAGCCACTAATACGGATATCTCTGTGGTAATAATAATATTGACCCACAATACATTTGGGTTTGTCGGGGTTGTGGATAAAGGGAAGGCTGCTCTGCACAGCACACGTCTATAGGTCTGTGTTTGGGACGGTTGCCAGGTTGGCGCCCTGCGGTCCTGGATCAGAGGAACCACAGCTCACGTCTTTGCATTAGCTGAGCACAATGTGACTCGCTGCATACATCTGCTCCCCACTGCTGCTCTCCCACACATCCCCCTGTTCCAGATGAACCCGTGCACTTTTTAATAAACTTTATTTCCTTTAAATTGTCGCGTGGTACATCCAAACTAACTGTTAATCTACTTATTGGGCCACTAATGGATCATTAATGCACTTATAGCCCCTCCCCCCTGTAGCACGGGTTATCTCCATCTCCACTTATACAATCTGGGCTTGTTTTTCCTTTTGCCACACAAGCTATTTACGTTGTTTGCATTTCTTAAAAGGTCTTAGCAGGGAAAAGGTCGCCTCAGTTCCCCTTCACGTCTCATCAGAATCACTCAGTCAGGCTTCAATAATTCATCCAAACGGATCCATTCGATGCCTCATCACGGCTCCAAACTGGACTATAACATGTGTCTTTTGAATACACTGTGTTCACAACTGCAAAATGTGACCGTGTAAAGATTGAAAATGCTGTTTCTTCTTTGCTTAACACACACAGTTATACACCGTATACGCCCTCGTCACTGTGCACGAGGGTCACAAAGGAAAGACGGCTCAGCGGGGGTGAAAATGATTCAGCAGTCATAACTGTAACAGCTATGGCTCGTGCGGTACTTAAGCAAAGGGATTAGCCCCAGGAATCCAAGTAAGCCTTTAACAGCCCCCTCCAGACCCTTTAAATCCCCCACCCACCACCACCACCACCGTTCCTTCACTGGTCTCCCATGTCATGGCTGATTATCTCTCCTCTAACGCGGCTACGTCTGATAATATTACTGCCTGTCATGGACTTAACAGGGTCTTTTTTGTCCTTACAGTTGTGTAGTGAGTGTTCACCAACTCCGCAGTTCCCTTCCCTACTTTTTTTAATTTAATTTTTATATATTTTGCTTTTCTATGTTACATGAACAACAGCCATTGCACAACAATGCAAATCACCAACAATGGGAGGTGAATAAATAAACTAAAAGTAGGTAAAGTAGAATTATAAAAACAATAATAGAAGTGGGGGATACATGGTGTGGGTTCGCATCCCGGCTGGGGCCCTTCTGTGTGGAGTTTGCATGTTGTCCCCGTGTCTGCGTGGGTTTTCTCCGGGTTCTCCGGTTTCCTCCCACAGTCCAAAGACGTGCAGGTGTTCGGTTCATTGATGACTCTAAATCACCCGTAGGTGTGAATGGTTGTCTGTCTCTGTTCGTCTCTATGTGTCCTGTGATAGACTGGCGTTCTGTCCAGGGTGGACCCCGCCTCACGCCCGATGTCAGCTGGGATCAGAACTTACATATTGTCTCATCTCATCCCTCATCTACAGTCTCTTATCCGGGGTCGGGTCGTGGGGGCAGCAGCTTTAGCAGGGGACCCCAAACTTCCCTTTCCCGGGACACATTAACCAGCTCTAACTGGGGGATCCTGAGGCGTTCCCAGGCCAGTGTGGAGATCTAATCTCTCCACCTGGTCCTGGGTCTTCCCCTACTAGGTGGAGATTACGATTACATATTGTGTGTTTACGTAAAAGGACCTGAAAACTTCAGGTAAAGCCAAAATAAACAATCAACTATTATTTTAACTGACATTTAGTCTTTATTGTGGTCTCGAAAAGTACAGCACGGTCAAATGAAGCACACAGTTACAATATCGATAAGTACTTTCGTAGGCTTTACTGAAGACCCCGCCTCACGCCCGATGTCAGCTGGGATCGGCTCCAGCCCCCCGCGACCCCGACAGGGACAAGCGGTTGAAGATGAATGAATAATAGAAGTGGGACACATCACTCTGGTTGCATTGTTTGTCGTCCATTAGGTCGGCTGAGTGTTGGACTTGGTCATTTTTCATGAGCACAATCCATTTACGCCCCCGTTGGTCAAAGGTTCATCTCACGACCCCACGTTTACACTTGTTTTGGGGGAACATGTTCACATGTAGAGTACACAGGTTCCTTAAAAGACGTCACCCGTAGCTTTCTGAGGAGACTTTTGTGAAACTGCAGTTTTTGGCACTTCATTTTTCACCCCCCGGAGATCCTGT
The DNA here is from genome assembly GCF_963691815.1 of Echiichthys vipera. Lineage (NCBI taxonomy): Eukaryota > Metazoa > Chordata > Actinopteri > Perciformes > Trachinidae > Echiichthys > Echiichthys vipera. Next base: position 2,943,791 of record NC_139839.1, read on the forward strand.
CTTGGCTGCACCCCTCCACTAAATTTAGACCGTAAAGTGCTGCTCACTGTAACTTTATAAGGTAATAATTAAGAACCTTGTGCCGCTGAACACATATATGAGGAGCTCTTTTCCAAAACGCTATGAATCCATTTTAATAGTTTTCAGGAAAATTAAATTTTTTACCTTTTTACCCACACATTTGGTTAATATTCAGTTTATCTTGTCAAAATGGTTTTTATGGCTCAGTCTGAACGTGTTGAACGGACGGATGACACAAAAAACTCTCCCGCTTCAGAGCGCCGCCATGTTGGGTCGCATAGAACGCTCACTGGATTCTGATTGGTTGAGAGGACGTATCGCATTAAGGCTAAAAACAGGTTTGGCGCTGGTCGCGGTTTGGAAAGGAACTGCATCTTGAGACCATTTTAAACAGGGACTCTCTCAACTTTTAACTTTTTAACTTTTTGAGTCACTCTGTGTTTTATTTGTGGTCGTTTTGAGTCATTTTGAGTCAGTATTTGTTTGGTTTTGGTTGTTTAGTGTCATTTTGGAAAGGAACTGCATCTTGAGACCATTTTAAACAAGGAAATAAAGCGATTTGGCAGAAACACTGATGAAGCTTCACTGCTTCATCAGGTTCTGTTTACAGCAAAGTGGCGTGACACACTCATTTTTTTTAAATTTAGCTTTTATCTCGTTTTGGAAAAAAACTCTTCATATATTCCTTTTATCAATGCACACATGTTTTTCTGTCAAAGACGTGCGTCTACGCTGCTGGAAACCTGCTACAAGAAAAAATCATGGCGTTATATACCGTAATTAGCTCCACACAGGCAGGCTGAGCAGATTTTTTTTTCTTAAATCAAAGAAAAAGCTGCACATATATTCACATATTTCATGCGTTGTACTTTATACTGTATCAGTAAAACAGTGATGTGTGTGTGTGTGTGTATTTATTCCAAGGAAATTACACACACAATTCATAACCAAATATTGCTTTCAGCGTCTTCTCATTCAGTTGTTATTTTGTGTTTCTGCTTCTGTTTGATTCCTTCTGTAGAAGCAGATTGTTCTTTCAGTGCGATGACGCCTGTGTCTTGTTTCCGCTACAGAGTCCACACATGGTGACGTCTGATGTCCTGGCATCAACCCGAGGCTGAACCATGGTCATTCTGCAGCAGGTTGGTCATCTCTGCTTTCATCTCCATACCTGTTAAGTTTCTTAACGTCTCATCGCCTCTTACAATACAGTTGACGGTGATGAGCGGGCAGATTTTTAAATAATAGTTTTAAATAATTGTTCTATGATATTAAACAACAGCAGGGTTCTCATTTCTAGCTGACTACGGGGAAAGTTTATGGGCTGAAATGACTCTTCGGCTTCACTCTGACTCCAGTTTCTGCATGTGTAGAGATCCAACAGAACCTGCCAGGACTAGTTACTGTTCTCAAACTGTGATTGGACGATTGCTGCTCATGGCAAACAGTCTTATTATCGTGTTATTGAATCTTTATTCACTATCACACACAGTTTTACAGTCAACAGTCATTATTGCAGAATAGCTGCCTTGGAACATTTATGCTTAAAGTGTAACAAGCCATGGAGACAAGTTTTTTGAGTGATCAACTATTAACGGAGAAATCCCGGAAAGTCGCTAACAGTCGGACGTGGCTAACAGTGATTAGCTTGGGGCAGCACGGTGAAGGCATTCAAAGGTCTTTTTTAACCACTAATACTGATGAAAATAACAGCAAACCTCTGCAGCAGCATGAGAAGAGTCCCTACACACACAACAAAGCACCCACAACGTAGTTAGTGAAGCCACAGTTTATTAAAAAAGACTGTTTTAAGCCTTAGCAGCCGGCTACATCCGTATTATTATAAACAAGTCGATTATCGAATGCACTGAGGTTCAGTAGCACTGAAATCGGTAATCGACTTGTTTGGGCTGCCTCTCAATACGGATGTAGGCGGCAGCTAGAGCTTGTAGCATTGTAAAACAGACTTTTTTATTTAAAAAAGTTGTTATTTTGAGCAATATTAGAGGTTAAAAAAGCCGTTTTAGATGGTTTAGCTCTGCCCGAGCTAATCAGTGTTAGCAACATCTGAATGCTAGCTACTGTTAATACGTGATCATCCAAAAAAGTGTCTCGATGGCTTATTTGATGTATGTAAGTGCCGAAAAAGACAATGAAGTTACACTTTAACACCTAACTTCTGCTGTAAAATTAATCCAATCTATTCTTCCAGTATTGGCTGTATCTGATTTTGCTGTTGCAACAGTTTCTAATCTAATCTTTTACCGATATTATAATTAACTTGTGCTTATCTGGGTTTTAAGAAGGCTTTTCATTAACAGTGTCATCTACAAGGGTGATGTAGTGAGTCATGAAAGAAGTAACCTTCCTCTCTCCTTCAACACTCTGTCTTCCTTAAGAACAGGCCATGAGCCACCAGATAGAGCCGTGTGGGCTGAAGCATCACACACAATAGGCCTCATTTGTATTTTTATCTTAAAGCAATTCTTACCTATCTTGCAGTGATTCCCTCCAAAGTCCCACCCTCTTCCCCCTGCCTGACCTCTGACGCTCCCTCGACACGTGCACTGAGAGAAATGCGGCGTTCGAGTGCAATGGGAAGTCCGAAGTTTCGGACCTCCAACTGTCCTGTCCTTATAGAGGCACTGGAAAACCTGTATATGGGGGACTTCCTGCTAGCAAATACGGGGGGATCTTCCTACCCCTAATTCACCAGTAGGAGGTTCACTTTGACGGGCATTACAGTAGTGATAGACCGATGCATCAGCCGGCCGATATTTGCCGCTTTAACATGTATCAGTATCGGCCGATGCAGGCGGCTGTATTCGCAGATAGTTTTTTCCCGGCATTATTTACAGACATGCGTCCACAGGCAACTCTGTGTTACTGGAGACGCCTTTTTTAAGTTCAATGAATGTTCCTTTTATTAATACTGCGACTCCTAACATTTGATATCATCATTGTGTAGTTTTTATGATGTTAATTGAGGGAGCAAAAGTCGTATCTGCTCCAAATATCGGCTCAAGAAAATCGTCAGTTCCTATCGGTCATCTGCTAAAGCCGAAGAATAAAAAAGTTGGCATCGGCCCTAAAGAATCCATATTAGTCGATCCCTGAAATCCAGTGCTCTTTAGCTAGTTGGAAGGCCGAAACTTCCGACTTCCCACGGCACTTGAACGCAGCGTAAGCAGCACAAGTGAACCAGAGCAATGGATGACAGGCAGGACACTCAACAAAGCTCATTGATCAGTCTTTTATCAGAAATATATGAGGATTGAATATTGATAAGTTTAACCTGGTGGGTTTCTTTTACATTTAAGTGTGACATACGCTTATGGGAAGCATTTTAAGATGAATGAAATCTCGTATTCATTCATTCATTCATCTTCAACCCCTTGTCCCTGTCGGGGTCGCGGGGGGCTGGAGCCGATCCCAGCTAACATCGGGCGTGAGGCGGGGTCCACCCTGGACAGGACGCCAGTCTATCACAGGACACATAGAGACAAACAGAGACAGACAACCATTCACACCTACGGGTGATTTAGAGTCATCAATGAACCGAACACCTGCACGTCTTTGGACTGTGGGAGGAAACCGGAGAACCCGGAGAAAACCCACGCAGACACGGGGACAACACGCAAACTACACACAGAAGGGCCCCAGCCGGGGTGTGAACCTGGAACCTTCTCGCTGTGAGGCGACAATAAATCTCTTATTTCTCAGCTAAGTCAAGTCCCGTCTCCTCAGTCCGTCAATACTTTTCCCTTCAATAACTGGATCCCGGTGCTCCTGCGGGGCTCCACTCAGACTCACTGCTCTGTTTCAATCTCAGCTATGAATCTCATTCGATCTGAGACATCTGGATATCGTTAGACGGAGGTAAAAATAGCATCTCTGAGGTCACGGGGAGCTTTGTGCGGCAGTGTTTGCCAGCAGCGACCTTTACGCTTAATTCACCTGAACAAAAAAGACTGAGATTATTTGTCTTCATCTTATCAAGTGAGACATTTCATCTGGACAAAAGCCAGAGTAGAGTCCGACCGAAGGAGGGTTGGAAATGTCACATTTAATCGACATTTCAGACGGAGAGACACACACCGCGCACGCTTTTCAGCCACAGTATATTGTCTTTATGGTGATGTGAAATATGGTTTAATACGGTTACAACATAGTTACGTATGTGAAGATTTAAAGGTCACTGACGATCCTTTGACTAATTCAGTGTTTTAAGTTACAACTGCAAAGATAAATAAGTTGACAACTGTTGTGAAAACAGATTAATCTGTTTGTTTGTCCGGTTCCAGCTTCTTAAAAGTGAATTTAATATCTGGTTTCTTTCCGCTGCTGTGACAGTAGACTGAGTATCTTTGAGCCGTGGTCAAAACAAGACATTTGAGGACACTGAGTCAACACTGCTGGACATTTTTCACCATTTCTCTCATTTTATAGACCAAACAACTAATTTAATTGTTAGTTGGAGCCCTGTTCTTAGTTCAGATTGACACACACACATACACACACACACACACACACACACACACACACACACACACACGGTCAACTTGAAGGCTATGTGTCAGGATACTTTAAGGTAAGGCAAAGTATCACTTTAGTGGAGAGATGCCCGATTATTATCGTTATGCACCAAGATACCATTCCTTGTACACATACACACAAACACACACACACACACACACACACACACACACACACACACACACACTCACACACGAGGATAATTTAAGGTAAATTTAAACACAATATTCATCACATTAGGTTTCGAGCTGATTTGAGAAACAAAAGGTTTAAACTCATGCATCAAGCAGCATCAATCTTTTCTAAATAAAAAGGTGACACGGTGGAGTGGTGGTAAGCACTGTCACCTCACAGCGAGAGGTTCCTGGTCCGAATCCCGGCTGGGGCCCTTCTGTGTGGAGTTTGAATGTTCTCCCCATGTCTGCGTGGTTTTTCTCCGGGTTTGCTCTCAAAGTTATCTTGTTTTGAAAGAGTTTCGTAAAACTAGCAGCGAGATTTCCCCTTTTCTCGACCTCACGGACCGACGTTCACTTGTTTTGGGGAATATGTTCACATGTTTGGTATATGGGTTCCTCTAAGCTTTCTGAGGAGCCTTTTGTGAAGCTGCAGTTTTTGGCAAAGCCCCCTTCCACTAAATTTAGAGCGTCCCAGAGGTCAGGGGTTACATCACGTCCATACGAGGCTGAGGGTGGTCCCATTGAAGCCTATTTTCAGACTTAATCCTCCCGTTTCGAGCTGGCAGCTGGAAAAGTAGGTAACTCTCGGTGTGTGATGCAACTCTAATATTTACAAAATGAAATAATCTCAGTTGCAAAACAGCAAGATTAAAGCCGAATGAATGATATAATGGAAAGACATGAACACTCACACTCACACACTGCTGTTTGATGGATCTGGCATCCGACATATTCTTTACACTTTGGACTTTTGCACACGCCTTTGTCTTCCTTTCAAACCCTGGACTTTTGGAGTTTTTGGACCTCTGCTTCTCCTCCACAGAGGGAAGCCAAACGCTGTTCATCTGCACACACTGCCCATAATGCAACGACAGAGAGCGGGTTTAAACTGGGCAAAGTTTCCCTTTACTGGAGAGATGCCAGATCATTATCGTTAGGCACCAAGATACCATTCCTTGTTAGCTTTTGGGTGAAATGGTCCATTTTTAACCGGAGCTGTGTTTTTATAATAATGCAGGGCGACTATGTGTGGTTGGACCTTAAAACGGGCCGAGAGTTTGACGTCCCTGTGGGAGCCGTGGTCAAACTGTGCGACTCTGGACAGATCCAGGTTCTGGACGATGAAGGGAAGGTAAGTCAACAGCAGAACACACTGACTTCACGTTTGTCGCATTGTACTTTTTGAATGATGAAAGAGTCACAGATGTGGTTTATGAGACACTTTTTAACTGAACTGTACACACACACATCATCTGTCTTTAATAACTGTTACTGCTTTTTGAGTGTGACTGTATAGAAGTCTCACTTTTCACTTGATTTATTCCCTCAGTAAACATTTTTATGTTTATCTTATGTTGTGTTTTAATGAGTTTATGTCTCAATCTCGAGTTTCAAGTCTTCTTCAATGCAGCATGATGTTCATTTAGTCAATTATGGTCCCATTTAGAGTCAAATAGACCATAAAGCAGGGTATGTTTTAGTGCGGGGCTACCTTGTGATTGACAGGTTGGAGGATTAGAGATACATATATGTGGAACTGTTTACGTTAAAATAGCCGTGGACTTGTCTGTGTTCAATTCTCAGGAGTTCTCACAGTGTGTTTTTACATCATCTAAGTAAAGTTTCGGTGGCATAAAAATGTCTTGTTCAGTGTGCTATTGCACCTTGCTAACAAAGCTAATTTTAGCTACTTAGCCTTGTATGGAAAGGTTCCCACATCTCTGCAAATTCATTTAGATAAGGTTAACATAAACAAAAGAATAAATCATTATAAGAGGATCTTCTAGACCACTGTGCCTCTAATCTTCTGCCACTTCTCTGCCCACTCACGCAGGAACATTGGATTTCCCCTCAGAATGCCACCAACATCAAGCCCATGCACCCGACCTCCATCCACGGGGTGGAGGACATGATCCGTCTAGGTGACCTCAACGAAGCTGGCATCCTCCGTAACCTGCTCATCCGCTACAATGAACACGTCATCTATGTTAGTACCATTTTTGTAACAGCCACTGCAGCTCTTATCCACAAAGCACGGCAAGCATTACGTGGGACAACAAGCGTTACTTAAACTAGTTCAGCGCCGTTCAAATTATTTCTCGCTTGGCCACCTGAAGTACTACATGCAGCGTTTTCTAGAACCACTCATCCGATCAGCTTCACACTCAAGGTCATTTATACGTACTTACACAGAGAGACAGAGATTCCTTCCTTAATAGTTGGATGATGCTGCTACAGCGCCACCTATTGGCCAAATGGCATCAAATGTGTCATATCCACTGAGACATCATATCTACACATGTCCACCAAATGTGGTTCCAATAACACAAAGCGTTCGGGAGATATGACATGTTTTGTAATATAAGCCCCGCCCAAAGTATTTGAGCGGACTTTGAGGGCCAGCTGTAGGAAAACTCTACAAAACATCAAAAAACTGGAAAAAGTCACTTTTTCCGGCTTGGTCCAGAGATGGTCTGTGCCAAATCTGGTGCTGATTGCTCAAAAGTTGTAGGAGGGGAAGCGAAAAAAACAGATATGGACACAATTCAAATTGGCGGAAAATCTTTTTAGACAAAAATGGGCGTGGATATTATTATTTTTATTATGGCTTTGATTTATATAGCGTCTTTCTCAGTGCTCAAGGTGCTTTACAGAGTCCAGGTTCATTCATTTACACAGACGTACATGGTGGTGGTAAACTACGCAGTAGTCACAGCTGCCCTGGGGCGGACTGACGGAAGCGTGGCAGCCAGTCAGCGCCTACGGCCCCTCCGACCACCTCCTCAAACATACAGCAGTCAGACACATTCACACAAGGCAAGGTGGGTAAAGTGTCTCGCCCAAGGACACAACGACCATGACACAAGTAGGGCAGGGCGGGGTTTGAACCGCCGATTATTCGGACATCGGCCGACTCGCTCTACCAACTTCATATGGAGCCACAGGAAAAAGAAAAAACATACTTTCTGGGACTTTAAGTCGCAGGGCAAAATGTAAAGTTTGTCGTTACAGCGTCTCTATCTAGCAGAATTTGACAGGAAGCAGGAACCTTTATAGTCAGATGTTGTCCGGTCCAGCAGGCAGCAGCATCAGGCGGTACGACGACAGAGCGTTGGAGGGAGTCAGGTGGAAATTGGCCGCAGCCCCAGTGAAGTTCTTATTTAGGTTAAGCTGTTTATACGTACCGTCCATTTCCTTAAGTTGAGTTTACGTGTTGCTATAAATAAAGCAATAAACAGCACGACTTGTGATTAACTTATAAAGGGAGTAGAAACGGGGATTTCTGCAGCAGCGTAAAAAGCTTTTGGCAGGGAAAAACAAATTGGAGACCTTATCTTGTCATGTTTTTTATAAATGCAATAACTCAAAATCAAGTTACTATGGTAACAGTTCTCAGCTACATTAAGCTGATGTGTGGCACGCTGCTGCTGGTCAAAGATCAAGCAGCTTATTAAGGTTCACGGTGGATATATTGTGTAGAAGTTGGTGCCAAACACTTTAATTGACCAAAGGGGCTAAAAACCTTACACCATGGTGCTGAAAGTTGACATCTGCCTTGAATGCTGATGAATAATGAAGCCAAGGCGGCCCACTTGCGGCGTTGCAGTGAGTTCACAGACTAACGTTGCATTGTGGGTAATGTACTTTTGGCGCGTGAAAGACACCAGCAGGCGGCTGTGGCGTGCGGGCCGGTTCTAATACTAATGAAATATCATCCCGGGGGCCAAGATAATTCATTTGCGGGCCGGATCTGGCCCACGGGCCTTGACTTTGACACCCATGCCTTACACCATGGTGTGTATTCTCTTTGAGCGTGCATCAGAGTTAATAGCTTTTGGTTGTTTTGTTCTCTCTCTCCATGTAGACAGTTTGTGGTGGAAGGGTGAGTATGAAATGAAAATAGAGATACACTAACCATACCTTCCTAACTATGTTTCCTACCTCTATACTTGTGTTCATTTAACACGTCACGGCTGTAACTGTGGGAAGTGAGAGCAGCCATGGATGTCATTGTTTTTATTTGTGGTGCACACTTCGTCAGGGTTTCATCTTACCCTGGAAAACCTGGAAAATTAGAGAAAAAAGTCCTGGAAAATCTTGTGTTGTCCTGGAAAAATGATCACAACGTTCTCTGATTTCTATCTGTCAGAGCTCAGAACAGAAATCATTGTCATCTGAAGGTTAGGAGTTATTTTCAGGATCATATTAACGTTCAAATGGTAACGTTTTAGAGCATAAAAGGGCATTTTTTCAGAGTGAAACTAGGTGATATTGGATTGATACGTAGACTCACCTAGTCTCCGATACCTCATGCAGCATTATAAGAAAGTACTGGAGGCGTTTTTAAAGACTGGTAGGAAAACAACTGTAGCCAAAATATGCCACTACCAAAACCATGCGCATCAACATTTGCTGGCCCTTTTTTTTTTACTTAGAGCCACATTTATATGATAGAAGATAGGAAGATAGCTGAGGTGAGGTCATTAAAACCTTAATACTAACTAGTTAACTCGAAGAACATTGCGGAGCATTCTGCGTTACCTCTCTGTCTTGAACGTCCTGGAAAATGATGTCTGAGAAAACGAGTGGAAACCCTGTTCATACATGAAGGTGCTTCAAAAGTAAATGAAGAAATCCCCAAAGCAATTTCAGTCCAAAGCAACTGGACATGGTTATTTGTCTAGGAAGACGTTTCACCTCTCATCCTGTGACTCTAACGACTGTCGCTAAGACTCAATAGTGCACTAACCAAGTCCAGACCTACTTCCACCAACGACTGGACCAGCACCAGGACCAGGACCAGGACCAGGCTGCTGGACCAGCACTAACCAAGTCCAGACCTACTTCCACCAACGACTGGACCAGCACCAGGACCAGGACCAGGCTGCTGGACCAGCACTAACCAAGTCGAAAACCAACTTCCCACCAATGACTGTCACTCTAACGACGCTCGTTGGCACTTGGAGCGCAAAGGGTTCCAGTGACATCATCGGCCTTGTGAAAGGTTAAATACCTGGATCTCACACCAGTTAGTTGGTCAAGTCCCAGCCTGGTCCTGGTCCTGGTCCTGGTCCTGGTCCTGGTCCTGGTCAGATGTGTACATGAACTGATGAAGCCTCTTGGATGAGAGGTGAAACGTCTTCCTAGACAAATAACCAAGTCCAGCTGCTTTGGACTGAAATTGCTTTGAGGAGAACGACGACCTGGACACATGAGAACATTCACAGGCTTAAATGAAGAAATAAAACATTGAAATAGAACTTTAAAAGACAGAAACTTAATTGAATAAGTGAATGTTAATTTGCAGTCTGTAGCCTAACACATTTTAAAGGTTTTTAATCTGCATTTAAAGGTAGTGACAGTCAGGATATACCGTATGTTGTATTTTATGGAGGTTTGTTGCAGCTCTGCAGCAGAGGAACTAAACGCTGCTTTACCATGTTGAGTTTTGACTCTGAGAACCATTGGAGAGAGTTGAGTTCATGGTAAAAGTCAGTCAGAAAGTTAGATGAGAAGATCGTAAGACTCTCATAAATAAAGAGAACATTTTCCGCCTTCATCTTCATTTTAACCTGTTTTAAATTGCGGTTTCATGCATGGCTTCTCTTGGTTTCCATATGTGACAGTGCAGCATTTTCTTGCTTTATTAATGACTGAATTTGATTATTGCATATCTTCTCAGTAACTCACTAACTACACATTTGGATGAGTAGATCCATGATGACAAATGTCCCTGCGTGTGTTTAATGTGATGATCTCTGACTTCCTTTGGGTTCAATCTGTATTTAAATCTTACAATCCAGAGCAACAATCATGTTATTGTAAATTAAGCTGCAATTGTTTAGCACTAGAAATGATGATAAAACTGTATCAACAACTACAAAAGACAAAATATAAAACAAATATAAATATGTAAACACTTTTGTTTTTGCTCACAGTTTTCAAAAGTTGAACTAAAAGACGTTTTCTAAACTCACAAAAGGTCGATTTCCCTTCAATTCTGGTCAGAAAAGGGTTAAAATCTTTATGCGTGAGCTCTTCTCCTTCACCAAAGTAATGAATCCACCTGACAATGAAAGACCACACCTAAAATGTGCAGTTTTATCACAACTCAGTACCACAGATGTTGACTTGAGTGGGCAAATGCATTGGGACAGACACACAGACAGTATGAAGTAAGTCCTGGTGGTTCCTGCCCCAAATGTTGAGTGTGAAACACTTATTTTCTGCATTTGGGTGGATCTTTATGCACCAGTGTATGGTGAAAATGTTCTTTATGTAGGGGAAAACACAGGTGACAATTTAAGATATATAAATATTAATTTGACCCAAAGTAACCTCTTCTTAATTACCTATTATGACTTACTGTAATTCTCAAAATCTCATATTAGAGTTGTTTTTTCTCCTCTGTTGCAGCCGACAGAGAATCTGGCGTTTTAAGAAGAAGAAGAAGAAGAAGAATTACTTTATTAATCCTGCAAGGGGAAATTTTTTTCACTCTGTTATTATTCATGTTACACACACACACAGGCCTGAAATACACACACATGCACAAACAGGACCTATATACATGCAATTAATGGAGGGATGTCAGAGCGAGGGGGCTGCCAGTGACCAGCGCCCCGAGCAGTTGGGGGATCGGTGCCCAGGAGATGAACTGGCACCTCTCCAGCCACCAGTCCACACTCCATTTATGGTCCACACAGGGAACCCTATGGTTTCCAGCCGAGTCCCCTATGGACTGAGCCACTGCCGCTCTAATTTGCAGCTGTGTCAACGTTGCGTCTTCATGAAGGGTTTTCTTCATGGGTGTAGCCTCAGTCATGTGAAACCTACTGTCTGTGGCTGAATGTATTTACACCTGTGTGATAATGACGCTGTTTAATCTGGAAAATCTTTTATTCAACTTGTAAAAAACGTGAGTGAAAAACAAAAGTGTTTATATTTGGTTCAGTGTATCTTGACTGATTCGTAAAAGTACAAAAACAGTAGTTTGTAAAAGAAGAAGCTATCCTGTCTCTAAAGTGCATGATGGTGAATAACTTTGAAGCCTCCACTCCTCCACTCTCTTTGGCAGACGTATACCGGCTCAATCCTGATAGCGGTCAATCCCTACCAGCTGCTCCCCATCTACACTGCGGACCAGATCCGCCTCTACACCAACAAGAAGATAGGCGAGATGCCTCCGCACATCTTCGCCATAGCAGACAACTGTTACTTTAACATGCAGCGCAACAACAAGGACCAGTGCTGCATCATCAGGTGAGGATGGACACTCAGACAACGTGTGTGTCCGTGTGTTGTACGAGTGTGTGACGGTCCTCTCTGTGTGACAGCGGTGAGTCTGGGGCTGGGAAGACGGAGAGCACAAAGCTGATTCTGCAGTTCCTCGCAGCCATCAGCGGTCAGCACTCCTGGATAGAGCAGCAGGTCCTGGAGGCCACGCCCATCCTCGAAGGTCAGACGGTGCTTTTTAGTGTTTACGGCCTAAAACGTACATGCGAATCTGGGAAAGTGCACGTCAAATGTAGCCGGGAAAACCAAAGAATCTGCAGAGCTCATGTTTCTTTTGCTCTGGCATGTACGTCCGTGCCCTCTCCTCTTCAGACAGATCCGTTTGTCTCATGTGGGACGGGTTTAAGATGATGACACCAAGGAGCGTTATAGGTACCTAACGTAACCGATGTTCTCCGTCCAGCGCAGCTTATCAGGCTCACGAAATTTAGATCAAACTGTCAAATTAAGCAGCACACAGTCTGCTACAGTTAGTTCAAGTTCACAACTATTTCTATAGCACAGTTAAAAAGACCTGTAACAGTCATCCAAAGTGCTTCACAGAGCACAGACAAAAACAGAAAGAACGCATGTACAAGAAACAAGAGAACATGCATATCATCACACATACTCAGACAAATGCATGCAGCACCTGCACATATAAACGAACATACTGTATGCGCACACATACACACATGCATACGTGCACGGCTACAGTCTCAAACAACAATGCAAGATTACGTTTAAAATACACCCCAAAATAGATGTTGGGGTGAGGTTTGTGCTGTTCTACCTGATGTACTGGGTGTAACTCTGCCATGCTCTCCTGCTCTGCTGCTTGGGAACGATACAACCTCATTTAATTTAACAGGTAAACATACATGTATTCTTTTAACAGACATCACTGCAGCCAAAAAGATGCTTGCCTTACGCTGGAAACCCCCTCACGCAGTATCGAAATCCAGTGGAAACATAACTAAAGCTTGACTTTTGATAAAATGCGAATTTGGTGAAAAGACCCCTGAAGTTAAGCTGCAGCCGCACAGCTGTTCACCGTCAGACTCCACTGTTTCCCAGCTCTGTCCATGTTCCTGTGCTCTTCCCCGTCACCTCACTCACTGTACGGTTTGTCCATCCATTCAGCCTTCGGCAACGCCAAGACCATTCGTAACGACAACTCCAGTCGCTTTGGGAAGTACATAGATATCCACTTCAACAAGCGAGGGGCCATCGAAGGAGCCAAGATAGAGCAGTACCTGCTGGAGAAGTCTCGCGTGTGTCGACAGGTGAGATTCTTCTTTAAGCTTGAACCACAGAGTGAATAACAAACGGACGTAGCCTCTCAGTCGAGGTCCGTTCTCTCAACTTGATCTAATCGTCCTCGCCTACGTGAGTCTCCATCTTGTCAGACTTTGACTCCATCTCATTTCCTCTGACCAAAAAAGGGCATGTATGTGACGTTGGGGGGGAAGGGGGTAACTTTCATTTGGCTGACGTTTACCTCTATGGAGAAGTGACAGCCAGAGGCTAGCTGTCACTCAAGAGGCCACACCCCTAATTATTCATAAACTTTAACCTCCAATAAAATAAAAACTAGCCTGGTACAAAAGAATTCACCCCCCTCAGTGTTGTCATGGAGATATGACCTAAACATAAAGACTAGAATGACTTAAACAGGTTTAATGATGCTGTGTAAACGGCCTGTTTAACATGGGGCTCAATGAGAAACTGCTCTGTTATGAAACCTGCTCCTAGTGGACAATCAGAGAACTGCAGTTTTTGTCACTTCCTGATTGGAAACAGGAAGTTGCTGTGGTGGGGGCTTGGCTTGAACACCGTCTTAACTTCTTATCAGTTCAGTTTTCTTTGGTTACACGTCCTCTCCTCCGCTTCTCTGACTCTCGTCCCTGTTCTCCTCCAGGCTCCCGATGAGAGGAACTACCACGTGTTTTACTGCATGCTGAAGGGGATGGCTCCGGAGATGAAGGCCAAGCTGGGCCTGGGCCTCGCCACGGACTACTCCTACCTCACCATGGTGAGTCTGTGGCTGTGTGAGAGAACATCCACACTGCACGTCTGATGTTCATGAATGCAACACAGTATTAGGTGAAAGGGAGCATTTTTGCAGATCGATTTTCTCTTAATTAAACAACTAATCGTTTCAACTCTACTAAGGTGATATTTGTGCTTTATTCAGGGTTTTTCACGTGTGCGTGAAATCTTTTGAAATGCTTGAATTTTATTGTTGTGTTTTCAAGGTTTGAAAAGTGCTTGAATTCTGGGTAAAGTACTTGAAAATGCTTGAAATTGTGTCCATTTTTTTAAGCTTTAGAATAGAAATATAATTTAATTCCTTATCCTTCTGGTATAACGAAACATTTTTGGTGATTATGACATCATTTTCTTTAATTTTATATCATCATTTTCAATAACTATATGAATTCGTAGAAATATGTAATTTTACCACAACTGCAAGATGCTGGAAAAGCTTGAAAATGGACCTTGAAAGTGATGGAAAAGTGCTTCAAACGTGTACAAACCCTGTTTATTATAAACGCATAGTTCAGTGTTGCACAACAAGAGAACATGCTGCACACGGCGACCTCCCTGAGCTCTGCGACAGGACACACGTTCCTCGATTCGCTCCGCTAGTTTGGCTAATGAAGATAAAGTTCTCTGTGTCTTTCACCTTCCAGGGTAACTGCACAGCGTGTGAAGGTCGAGACGACCTGAGGGATTACTCCAGCATCCTGTCGGCCATGAAGGTCCTCATGTTCACTGAGACGGAGAACTGGGAGATTTCCAAGCTGCTGGCTGCCATCCTGCACATGGGCAACCTGCGCTTCGAGGGTACGATGACTCACTCACACTTTACTCACAAGGTTCTGCTTTAATTGACACCGATGTGCTGGGCTGCATTATATTTAGAGGTGTTTGTCAAATTGTATCTGTGGGAAAAAAGTAAATACATAATACTCTGATTAAGAGCTGTGATCTTTTTGGTGTCTCTCAGCTCGTACCTATGACAACCTGGACGCCTGTGTGGTTGTGAGATCTCCTGACCTGGTTACTGCTGCTTCACTCATGGAGGTGTGTGCGCTCACCACGGGACAGTGGTGGAGGAAGTGTTCAGATCATTTACACCTGATATTCAGTCTTTGTGAAGCCACTTTGAGTCCATTTTCGCTCGCTTATCTAACGCCGCCTGTTGTGCGCTGCTGCAGGTGGATCCTAAGGACGTGATGGTGTGTTTGACCACGCGCACCTTGATCACACGTGGGGAAAGTGTGGCCACGCCTCTCAGTGTGGAACAAGGCCTGGATGTCAGGGACGCCTTCGTCAAGGTACCGGTCTTTCACCACAAACACAGAAATCTTTTGTCTGAAGCTGTTAAAAACTTCTTTAACAGCCAAAGACTCACTCATGGTAAGAAGCTTTTTGTGGGGCGCCTGGTGGCTCAGTGGCTACAGCGGGCACCCCATGTACCGAGGCTAGAAGCTGGGTTTGATTCCCACCTGTGGCCCTTTGCTGCCTGTTGCCCCCCTCTTACTCACTCCTATGTTCTGTCATTCTTCCAGCTGTCCTCAAGTAAAGGCATGAAAAAGGCCGAAAAAATTATCGTTTCGGCCCCTTAAATAACTTTCACCAAGTGTAAATGTTATATAGAGAGATATAAAGACATCATAATGAATATATATGTACATATTATATTCCTATAGCCACTCTGCCACCTAGTGATGTTGGGTTTAACTGCAACATAACAGTTTCTTAACCACAAGAATTGTAGACGCTACGGTTTCTATGCTGTCCTGATTCCTGCGTTGTTGCCCCGTGAAAACCAATCCTGCAAGTGACGTTGTTTGTGTGTGAGAGAGTCGTCGTGCCGCTCACCAACAGCGCTGAGAAGAAGAACTGTAAAAATGTCAGAGGGAACTGACATTCAGCCTTAAATCTGCTGAAAAAAGCTCCTTAAGTGTTCAGCATGGAGCGTTTAGTGAGTCTCAGGAGCAGGGAGTCGTTGTAGGAGACGGATATCCAGTTTGCAAAGTGTGGAGTCTAAAAAAAAACAGTGTGTGCAAAGTGTCGAACATCGTGACTATGTTCACATTACTATAGATATTATTATAGTTACTGGAAGTGTGTCTGTCTCTCTGTCCATCTGTCCGTCTTTTCTCTCTCTCTCTCTCTCCTTCTCTTCCTCTCTCCGGTGCAGACAGATGTGCGTCCTCCACAGAGCTGGGTCTGTCTGACGTTCCTGTCTGTTATAGTGAAGGTTTTCAACGCCACCGTACTCTACGGGGGAATTGTTGAGTCTCTGTAAATCATAAATAAGTCACAGAGTGTGGTCTGTACCTACTCTGTAAAGTGTCCTGAGATAACTTTTGTTATGGTTTGGCACTGTAAATAAAATTCCCTGATCAATAATCGTGATAAGCGTGAAAGCGTGACGTTATAATCGTGAAATCAAAATCTCATATCTTGACATCCCTACTGCCAGCAAGGCTAAAACTTAAAGATGACTTCTGTCCCCCAGGGGATCTACGGCCGGCTGTTTGTCTGGATTGTGGATAAGATCAATGCTGCCATATACAGACCGCCGTCCTGCGAGAGCACCATCCTGCGCCGGTCCATCGGGCTGCTGGACATCTTCGGTTTCGAGAACTTCATCGTCAACAGGTGATTTACGCTTCGTTAGGAAGCCATCTTTATTCTTCCATTCATCTGACACAGAAACACGGAGTCTGTCACATTTTTAAACCGTGCCGTCACCACTCCCGCTCCCCCCGCTCTCCAGTTTCGAGCAGCTTTGCATCAACTTCGCCAACGAGAACCTGCAGCAGTTCTTCGTTCGCCACGTCTTCAAACTGGAGCAGGAGGAGTACAACCTGGAGGACATCAGCTGGCAGCACATCGAGTTCACCGACAACCAGGACGCGCTGGACATGATCGCCAACAAACCCATGAACATCATCTCGCTCATCGACGAGGAGAGCAAGTTCCCGAAGGTGCAGATCAAACACTACAAACACTCTCAGAGTTTGTCTCAGACTTTCTCCTTTTAACGTCTTTTTCGTAGAATCTCATTCATAATCATTTTAGTATTTAATGAGAAATATATTTAATTTTCATGTATTCATTTTCATGTTTTAATAATTCATGTAGACTACAGATTATGCATTTTTAAAGTGTCGTGACAAAAGACAGTGAGACGGGGATAAGCGCAACCATTAAGAATATTTATTTAAATAAAGTACATAAAACATAATGATGCTATGAGGTGTGAACGTATGGTTATCAGTGTGTCTGCCGATGAGTGCGAAGTGCTCTAAAGTGTAAAAACCAGGCGACAGCCAACAAAACAAGACAATGGCGCCGGAGGAAAAACCAGGTCCTTCTGGTGAGAGAGAGAGACTGCGATGGCCTGCTCTTAAAACTTCCAGGAGACGGTCCAGGTGCTCCTAGTTTCAAGCCCCGCCCACTGAGACACCTGCAGACAGGAAGGAAGGGACACACAAAGCAGGCCAGAGAACAGCCGGGGGCCGTCACTAAAGGCGTTATAATTAAGAGAAACCAGGAAATTCACGTCATCACCAAACGAAACAGAGGAAGGATTTTGTTTCCCACAGTGACGACAGAGACTAAAAACACCACAATAAAAGACTTTTTGTAATGTTATGTAATGTCTCAGGAGCAGGATGTTGAAATAACTGTTAATTGACAGTAAGAATCAGTTAAACCATTAAAAAATAATAAATCAGCTGGGATCGGCTCCATCCCCCCTTGCGTTTCCATCACCAGCTTCAGCGCGCAGTCACATAAAGAAATCAACGTATTCATTTTGCTTCTCTTCATAGTTGATGTGTCATTCTTTGCCTTCTGTCAGGGAACTGATGCCACGATGCTCTACAAGCTGAACTCACAGCACAAGCTCAACTCCAACTACATCCCTCCGAAAAACAGCTACGCAACCCAGTTTGGCATCCAACACTTTGCTGGAGTGGTGAACTACGAGACCAGAGGTGTGTGGCTTTATGATTTCTCCTCCTTCTTCTCTCGCTCCGCTCTCATTTGTGACAGGTTGTGATGCAGAGACGAAGCCTTACCTGACATGGTTACACTGAGTAGAATTTGTACTTAGACTTTGTAAATTTCTACTTCTACTCCGCTACATTTATCGCGGGGGCAGCAGCTTTATCAGGGGACCCCAAACTTCCCTTTCCCGGGCCACATTAACCAGCTCTAACTGGGGGATCCTGAGGCGTTCCCAGGCCAGTGTGGAGATCTAATCTCTCCACCTGGTCCTGGGTCTTCCCGAGGCCTCCTCCCAGCTGGACGTGCCTGGAACACCTCCCTAGGGAGACGCCCAGGGTTCATCCTTACCAGATGATCCTGAACCACCTCAACTGGCTCCTTTCAACGCAAAGGAGCAGCGGCTCTACTCCGAGTTCCTCACGGATGCTGAACTTCTCCCCCTCTCTCTAAGGGAGACTCCAGACCCCCTCCTGAGGAAACACATTTCTGCCGTTTGTACCTTGTTCTTTAGGTCCTGACCCAGCTTTCATGGCCACAGGTGAGGGTAGGAACCAAGATTGGCCGGTAGATCCAGAGCTTTGCCTTCCTCAGCTCTCTTTTCATCACAACGGTGCGGTAGAGCGACTGCAACAGCGCCCCCGCTGCTCCGATTCTCCGGCCAAAGCAAATCTACCTTCTTTTTCTCTTTTTACTTTTGGAAACTGACCTTTACGGTTTTTCTCTCTCTCTCTCTCTCTCTCCGTCCTCCCTTCCAGGCTTCCTGGAGAAAAACCGTGACAGCCTCCACACCGACATCATCCAGCTCGTCCACTCGTCCAAGAACAAGTTCATCAAGCAGATCTTCCAGGCTGACGTGGCCATGGTGAGGCCAACACATCCTGCAGCACCGCTCCATTTTGCTCTCATGAATACCTGTAATAATGGACTAATATTCTTCACCTCCTTTTTGACATCTGTTGTGACCCTTTTAAGGCGTTGCTGTCGTTAAGCGATATTGTCACCGGTGACTTTTGCCTCCCTTTTAGCTTTTCTCCTCGCGGTGTTAAACTAACGACACGCCTCCTCCTCTCCTCTCACTCTGCTGTCTCTTCTCTGTTCCCTCCGTCTTCTCCCCTCACATCAGTTTCTGTGTGGCTATCAGCAGCCCAGCACCCCTGCTCCCAAGGTAATCAACGGCCTTTTGCAACATGTGCTCACCCCTCCTTAAGCTCTCCTTTTTATCCTACAGGTGTGCAGTTTGTCGTAGCAGAAACCAGAGTGTGTTTATATGATGAGATTTAGCTTTAAGTTAATGAGAAGTGAACCAGAACAACTCTCTGACACACACCTCTCATGTGTCTCCTCCGTCTCTCAGAAACAGACTGTTGCTTTTTTGAACAACTTCCGGAGAGCTGAGGGGCTTTTGAAAACAGGAAGTCATGTTTTGGCTTTGTTTGATGATAACAGCGAAGACAGCTGTCAGAGAGTTTGTCTCGTTCCCTGTTTTTTTATTCGTGTTGTGTTCAGTGCTCATAATGTGTGTGTGTTTAAAATGTGTCTAGCCAAGCAAGTAGCTCTCGTCTGTTTTTGATCTCTATGCACAGTGAAAAATGTTTGCATCACTCCTCTGACTGTCACTTCACTGTAAAGCATGTTGCGTCAACGGTTGATGTGTATTCCTCCATTTTAATAGTAGTATGTAGTATGTAAGCTTGTTCAGTTAATGGTCTGTTACTGGTCTGTTAAGTTACTATCTATCAAAGAGTGAGGTAAGAGAGTGAGCACGTAACACTACGACAGCTTGTTAGGGCCAAGTGTCAAAAAAAAAAACGGACCTGAGGAAGGGGGGGGTCATATTTCGAGAATAAAGTCGCATATTTATGAGATTAAAGTGGAAAATATATGAGAAAAGAGTCAAAAAATAGTGTTTTGTTTTAGCAGTGGATGAGAGACTGCACTGTGGTACTTAAGGTCATACAATAAGTACAATAAACCTTTAACGGCACCGTTATTAATGATGCTGACAGTGAAGTGAGCCACAGCACACACCAGGTGGGTTGGTTATAACGGTTATAACGTCCGCTGCCATATTTTACATGATGTCATCGGACCTTGTAGCGTTCTTTATTCTTTCTAAACTTTAAAACACACTGTTTCTCAGTTTACTGCAGACGTAGAAGCCTGCACGGCATGCAGCAGCGTCTGCGTTGATCCTGAAGTGACGGAGTTCCACAGGGAGTGTAAAGCAAAACACTATTTTTCCAAATCTCATAAATCTGAGACTTCTTCTTGTAGATTTGCTACTTTAAATCTAATAACCCTGCATTCTTTCCTAGAAATATTACCCCCTCCTCCCTCAACATTGGCCCTAATACGCCACCGTAAAAGACACTCCACTCATATGAATTTCTATTATCTGGTGAGAGAGACGACTACATGTAACTCCCAACAAACGATAATAATAATAATAAAAAAAGACCAGATCAAATAATTGGTAGGTAAAAACCTTTGTTTTGTCATATATCTCCTAAAGACACATTTTTCAGTAACGTGGTGAAAAAGAAAAATATATAGCATCCTAATTATGGCTATAATCCAAAATAACTTCCTTTTTATTTCAGTTTCAGAGTAAAAGCCCAAAACATTCTGCTCTGTGTGGTCATGTGGGTCGGCAGTGACACGTTTATTCACTGTATCTGGCTGTAGACACTTGTTCATCTGTGTGGCTGAACCATCATTTCATGAATTTGTACTGTGTGTGTGTGTACGTGTGTGTGTGTGCAGGGTGTGGAGACGAGGAAGCGCTCTCCCACTCTGAGCAGTCAGTTCAAACGTTCCCTGGAGATGCTGATGAGGACGCTGAGCGTGTGTCAGCCGTTCTTCGTTCGCTGTATAAAACCCAACGAGTTCAAAAAACCTATGGTGAGAGCAACTCCTGCAGACTGTGTTTTACTTGTTTTACCACGTCCTCTTGAGTTTAAAGGCTCTGCTACTGTCTGTTTGTTTTTTCCAGTTATTTGACAGAGAGCTGTGTATTCGTCAGCTTCGATACTCCGGCATGATGGAGACCATCAGGATACGGCGAGCCGGCTATCCCATCCGATACACCTTCGCTGAGTTTGTGGAGCGTTACCGTGTCCTCATGCCCGGCATCAAACCTGCTCACGTACAGGTCAACAACACACAAGCTGCCCTCTGTCACCGTTCTATTTCTGTTGTCTTCTTCAGTCCTGATTAAACCTGTTTAACTTCATTAAAGAGTCTGTTCACACAAACTACACAAAGACATTTTTCTACTTTAGTTTGTGTTGAGCTGAAAGCATTCAACGGTTGCTGGGGTCAGGACGTGGTTAGCCTAGCTTAGCATAAAGACTGGAAGCAAAGGGAAACACCTAGCCTAGCATACAGCGTATGACAAACCTCGTGACTGGACCAGGAGTGGTCACATTTTACGTTGTCCTCTCTCCCTCCAGGAGGACCTGCGAGGCACGTGCCAGCGGATCGTCCTGGCCCGGCTGGGGAAACACGATGACTGGCAGATCGGAAAGACCAAGATTTTCCTAAAGGTTGTTGTGTGTGTGTGTGTGTGTGTGTGTGTGTGTGTGTGTGTGTGTGTGTGTGTGTGTGTGTGTGTGTGTGTGTGTGTGTGTGTGTGTGTGTGTGTGTGTGTGTGTGTGTGTGTGTGTGTGTGTGTGTGTGTGTGTGTGTGTGTGTGTGTGTGTGTGTGTGTGTGTGTGTGTGTGTGTGTGTGTGTGTGTGTGAGTTGCTGCAGCATCTTGACTCTGAATTCACATCAGTGCTTAAAGCAGTTCTTACCTTTCTTGCACGTCTCACAGTGATTCCGTGCTGGGCCCCTTGAGGGACGGTCTGGGGCCCCTGAGGGACGGTCTGGCGCCCTGAGGCTGTTGTCTTCTCTTCTTAATTTGTCTCTTCTTGTTTGTTGTCAGGACCACCACGACATGCAGCTGGAAATCGAGAGGGACAAGGGCATCACGGACAAGGTCATCCTTATCCAGAAGGCTGTGCGTGGACTTAAGGAGAGGTGAGCAAGGACTTTGCGGGCTCCATACTTACCTTTGTTTCTGGTGTTTTTTTTCCTTTTCATATAAGTTCATCTCTGAAGGAGGGATTCAGGATTAAGTTCTTTTATGTGTCAGTGGTGGAAGAAGTATTCAGATGTTAGGGCTGCTCGATTGTGACAAAGACTAAAGCTGTCAGACAACTTTAGTGCAGTAAAAAATACAATATTTCCGTCTAAAGCTCCACTCTGTCCTCTCTTGTGTCGTAGGACTCACTATCTCCGGCTGAGGAGTGCTGTCACTTTAATCCAGAAGGTGTGGAGGGGTTACCAGAGCAGGAAGAAGTACAGAATCGTGAGTCTTTTACACCTTTAATGTGTAGTTTTGTAGCTTTTCTTTGGTTCAAATATTATTCTGTAATGCATTATGATTATTTTGTCCTGTCCTCCTTCAGATGCAGTCCGGCTTCTTGCGCCTCCAGGCCGTCTACAGGTCCAGGAAGTACTACAAGAGCTACCGGACGACTCGCCGTCGTATCGCTCTCATCCAAGCCCGTTGCCGCGGTTTCCTTGTCCGGCAGACATTTTGGCGCCGTCTTCGTGCTGTGTTGACCCTTCAGGCCTACACCAGGGGCATGATAGCCAGGCGCCTCTGCCAGAGGCTCAGGGCAGAGGTAAAGAGTCCATATATTTACTACTGCTACTTGAATCATGTTGACGTGCCAGAGAGAAATGGCCGCTTGTGTTGAGGGCAGATGTAAGAACTGACATGGGGGGGGGGGGGTGATGTGTCATACTTTAACTGTGAAGCCTTACTTATATTTGTAATATGCCATTTTCCAACTGCATGGTGCGGCTCGACACCACTCGCAATGAGCATAAGTTGTGGACAGTACCTGGTACTTTCTTTGGTACCAGGTAGCAAGTGAGCTGAGCCAATGCTAGAAGGTGGAGCTAAAACGCTGCAGACCACTGATTGGTCAGAATCATCTCTGGTGCGAGATGAGACATCCTGCACAAGCCCGCCATTTTTAAATAGCCAAGCAACTGTCAAAAGCCACACACTTGTTTTGGCAGACTGCAAACACACCTTATACAGTAGACTATGACTAAGTACACTACACCGTGCACTAAGTACACTACGCTGTACAACTACACCGTACACTAAGTTTACTACGCTGTACACTACACCGAACACTAAAGTACACAACACTGCACAATAAGTACACTACACCGTACACTAAGTACACTACGCTGTACACTTCACCATACACTGCACCGTACACTTCACCATACACTGCACCGTACACTGAGGTACACTTCACTGTACACAACACTGTACACTAAGTACACCTTGCACTCTACATTACAATACACGTACACTACACCGCACACAAAGGACACTACACCGTACACTACACCGTACACTAAGTACACTACACCGTACACTAAGTACACCTTGCACTATACATTACAATACACGTACACTACACCGTACACTAAGTACACTACACCGTACACTAAGTACACTACACCGTACACTTCACCATACACTGCACCGTACACTGAAGTACACTTCACTGTACACAACACTGTACACTTAGTACACCTTGCGCTATACATTAAAATACACGTACACTACAACGTACACTACATCGCAAACTAAAGTACTCTACACCGTACTCTAAACCGTAGACGACACCGAACACCACACCGTACACTAAGTACAAACACCGTACACTACACCATACAGTAAAGTACACTACACCGTACACGACACCGATAAAGACACCGTACACTAAGTACAAACACCGTACACTACACCTGCTTGATTCAATCATCTGAGAGAAAGTTTCGTACACTGTCAGAAGATCCTAATAGCTCTTTGTCTGACACATACTGAGGCCTTTAAACACACCGCATCAAAAAGTCTCTCATGTGATCCTGACCTAAAATATGTCACCGTAAAACCTTATTTTGTTACATTAGTTTTAAAGGTCCATACTGTCTTTTTTATTATAAAGCAGGTCAAGGTGCTGTATGAGTACGGAGAAGAGTGTCATAACTCTCAATGCAGAGAGAAATACAGAAACTGTGCCTTTAAACGAGCTGTCAGGACTTCTGAACACACACACACACACATATATATATATATATATAGATATATAGGCAGAAATACCTGCGGCAGTGCCATTACAGTCTGCCGCCAATGAGCAGAAGATCAGGAAAACGCTGACCAATCACAGAGACAGGTGGTAAAACAGCGTGCGAGTACAGGTCTATTCAGGCAGTATGAGAAAAATAATGTGTTTTCTGAGCATAAAAGGATGTAAACATGTTCCAGAGTGTGTTTAAACCTGGTTGTCTGTTTGTGAAATGCTTTTTAAGAATTTTTTCTTTAAAGACGTTTCTCTTCTCTCTGCCATTGTTGCACATTTCTCCCTCTTTTCCTGTTCTGAAAGACAATGTTGAATAAATTATTTGTTTTGTAAGTGTTTGTTTAATCCCAGTTTGTTATCAGCTCGATAACATATAAATAGCTTTGGAAGAACTATCAAATAATAATCCTGAGCGAGTCTGCAGCTCCAGTGACCCGACAAGGAAGAAGTTAAGTGGCTGGAAGCCCCTTTAAATAACCTACGTTAGAGATTAAAGTACTGTCTATTGCGTTCATCTTTTAAAAATAGTTTATATTATTTCTAGTCCGTCATCTGTCGACACCTGTAAAGCCCCCCTTCAGTTCCTCTGCTCTAGTTTCTAGGTAGTTTCTAACAGCAGATGATCCGTGTAACCCCCTACCTGCCTCTGTCAACCCTTCTCCCCGGTGTTTCCTCCCCCGCAGCTGCAGCACCGCCTGGAAGCCGAGCGCCAGCGCCTGGCCGAGGAGGAGCAGCTGCGGAACCAGATGACGGCTCGGCGTGCCAAGGTGGAGGCGGAGAGGAAGCACCAGGAGAGGCTGGTTCAGCTGGCCCAGCACCTGGAGGAGAAGGACAGGGAGGAGAAGGAGGAGTCGAGGAGGAAGAAGGAGCTGCTGGAGCAGATGGAGAGGGAGAAGGAGCAGCCCGTGGATCACTCGGACATGGTCGACCGCATGTTCGGCTTCCTGGGGAACAACGGGCCGCTGCCCAACCAGGACGGACAGGCACCGGCTGGTTTTGAAGTACGTGGTTCTGGTTTTGGAGTCCAATTGATTTGAATTTGACTGTTTCTGCAGAACGACTCGAGAGATGCAGCGTTCAGTAGACTTTTCCTCCTCCCGTGAGGTTTAAATTTAAATATCTCAACAACTCTGAGTGTTTTTTATACGTGGGCTTGTTTATCATCATCATACGGTGCCGCTCTGGTCCGGTCTGTTCACAAAAGCAAAATTAACTACACTTTAGATGAGTGATCCACAACAACACATTGTTTTTAGAGCATGAAAGTTTAATTTTTTTGTTAAAAAAAAAGGAAAGGAGGAACAAAAAAATGAATAAATAATAAAAAAATAAGAATAACATTTTTGCCATTAAATAAACCAACTAAAAATACTTACACTTACAAAATAAACCAACTAAATATTTAAATAGTTTAACATGTCTGGTTAATGTGGCCCTGGAAAGGGAAGTTTGGGGTCCCCTGCTGGAGCTGCTGCCCCCGAGACCCGACCCCGGATAAGAGACTGAGGGGAGATGAGATGATGAGAGTAACTGTACCCTCATGTTCAAAGTGCAGTTTTATTTCATTGTAAACAGGATTGAACAAGTAGTTGAAGCCCCCTCTATGGTACACACACACACTGAAAATGTATAAACATATTAACCATTCAAATTCAAATTACAGTAGAATATCTGAAAAGTAGATTAAAGGTGGAACTAAAAGAAGAAATAAAAAGGTAAATGAATAACTATTTTAAAGTAACTTTATTGTAAATTACATTATTAATGTAACACGCAGGTTAAAGTGCAGGAAAGACTTGGTAGAGTTAAAGTAACGTGTGAAAAAGAAAGAAAGCAGCCCGGTGTGGCGACATATTGACGTCTTCTCTCCGTGTGTGTGTGTGTTTTTTTTTCTGAGGACTTGGAGAAAACTCCCCGCGGCGAGGAAGCTGAAGAAGAGGAGGTGCTGGATGAAGCCCGGCCGTTACCTGACGAGGAAGACGAGGATTTGTCCGAGTACAAGTTCTCCAAGTTTGCGGCCACGTACTTCCAGGGTGTTTCCACCCACACCTACATCAGACGACCGCTCAAACAGCCTCTGCTCTTCCACGAGGACGAAGGAGACCAGCTGGTGAGAACATGAACTTATGACTTTATTGTTTAATAGTTAAAGTTGAGAGTTAATCCACAGAGGCTGCCGGTCTTCTCAGTGGAGATGTTAAAACAACTTTAACAGTCATGGAAAGTCTGTAAAGGTCATGGGATGTTGTTACAGTAATCTTCCGCGGATAAGTCTCCGCGTGATCGAACATAATCGCAAATGTATTTTCTGTAACTTCTCACGTGACGTAGCTCCAATGATGTGTGTCTCTGTCTCTGTCGTGTTTTATAATGAAACATGAGACCGGAGACTTTGGAGTAAATTACACTGTACAGCTGTGTTAGTGTTAAACATAGTGATCGAAGTGTTATCATCATTTAATTATTAGAATTTGTTCATGATCATTTATTGCATTCTTAAAGCTCCCCCAGCCAAAGTCTTAGGGTATCTACTGTCCGATTTACATATGCCATAAGCACATCGCTTCACCATTTTGCTTGTCGGACCTTGTTTACATCGTAACGGTTGCTATGATGTATGATTGGACGATGACCGATTGGGGGCGGGGTTTTGCGAAATCTCAGTTCTTACCTTTCTTGCATGTCTCACAGCGATTCCCTCCAAAGTCCCACCCTCTTCCCTCCCCCTGACCTCTGACGCTCCGTCCTCCCCCAGCACGTGCAGTGAGAGAAAAATGTCCGACGTTTCGGACCTTCAACGATGCAAAGTGCACTGGGATACCTGTCAAAGTGGAACCTTCTACTATCGAATCCGAGGGAGATCGACTTACCCCGAATTTGCTAGTTGGAGGTCCGAAAATTTGGACTCCTGGTGACACTTGATATGAAGCATGAGCAGCGCAAGTGAAACAGAACAACGATGACAGGCAGGAAGCTCCACAAATCATTTTATTTAGGGCGAATAAAATGATTGGTCAGATTTTTATTACAAATATATGAGAATTGAATATTGATGAGTTTCAACACCTGGTCGATTTCTTTTTTAAGTGCCTTACGCTTATTTTACCAGTGAAATGTAAAGTTTTGCTCTGAATCTTCTGTTTTTTAAACTGGTTTCGTCGTTCTGCTGTTTGTTTGTACGTATGGAATATTTTAGTGTGCTATATGCTCATTAGGAGCATTTTTAGATCACAAAAGAAAAGTGTAAAAATGCCAGAAAGGGAAGAAGTGTTTTAACCTTTCTAAGGTCTTCACTTTTGTGACCCTGTGGTATCCCTCAAAAAAACGTCTGAGATAAAAATTTGACTTCCTAGACCATTAACATATATTGGCTTTGTCTCAATATCAAACAATAGACATAGCATTTATGTGTAATGATTGCAATCAGTCTCTACAGGGACAAAATGAACAATGGAAGTGTGATTCGTTTTGTGTGGTGGACACATCACAGAGTGGAAAGTGTGAGGGACAGTGAGAGCAAACAGCTTCTCTGGGCTTTGATTATAATAATGTAACATTGTATTTGTGTGTGTGTGTGTGGGGGGCATGGTTCTGCGTGTCTCTGTGGACGCGGGTCGAAGACCATATGAAGGATGTAAATGTGTGGGGTGTAGTTGCATGTGTGCTCAAGGGTTAAGAAGAAAACATGTTGTAACAGACAAAGCGACTCACCGACCCTCCAGCTGATTAAAACACCCCCTTCTGTCCTGCAGGCTGCACTGGCCGTGTGGATCACCGTGTTGAGGTTCATGGGAGATCTACCGGAGCCCAAGTGCCAGATGGTCATCAGCGACGGCAGCGAAAAGATCCCCGTCATGACGAAGATCTACGAAACGCTCGGCAAGAGGACGTACAAGAGGGAGCTGCAGGAGCTGCAGGTGGAAGAGGAGGTGAGACGACGCTGCATCTTCTCATTTGCATCACCCGCGGTCAAAGTAACGCTGACAAATGTGGTCATCGCTCCATGTTTGTGTGTGCAGAACAGCTCCATAGACAGCCAGAAGAGGAACAGCGTGAGGCACAAACTGGTGTCGCTCACCCTGAAGAGGAAAACCAAGATCACAGAGGAGGTGAGATTAAACACCAGCGACTCCTTTTTCTTTATGTGTTTAGACTTTCACTGCCACTGACAGATCACCAACATCTCAATATCACCAATAAACAGTTGTTTTCATTGTCCATTCATCCGTTGTTTACATTCCCCATTAACCGATCAGATTACTTACTTGAGTGTTTCTTTTTTCTCTTCGATGTCGGTGGCAGGTGACCCGGCGGTTGACGGAGGGCGACTACGGCCTCCAGGGGAACAGCATGCTGGAGGACCGACCCACCTCCAACCTGGAGAAACTTCACTTCATCATCGGCAACGGCATCTTACGGCCCGCCCTCAGGTGACCTGCGAGCACATGTACTCTTAGTGTCTTAACTCCCTATAAAGGGATAGTTCCGCTTTTTTCAAAGTGTGGTTGCGTTAGGTTCTTCTTCACAGTCGGGGTGATACCGACAGTGGATGACACAGAAGCTGCTGCAGATAAACATTCTCCTTTATTATATTTTATTTAACCAGGAAAAAGACAGACAGAGTGTCCTGGCTGAGACTGGCAGCAGCACGGGAAACATAGTTTTAGAGAAGTTCAAGTTGAACTCCATAAGATTTGAGATGCGTTGTTTCTAGCGTCTTCTTTGGCGGTAAGATGTAACGGCCGGGTCCCCAGGACAGGCGCTCTCGTCATGTGCCACCATGGGCTTAGTGGCCAAGCGGGGTACTGCAGCACTCGCATGTTTGAGTGGCGGTCCTGTGCCCGGAAGCACATTCGCCCATTCACTCCCACACATGCGGGGAAGAGGAGACCACCTCCGAAAAAAGGCTCCTAATTAACTTGAGACCCTCTTCTAAAAAATTGTATATGTGCATAATTTTAGACCTGACCAAAATGGAGTTATAGGCAGGAGAAGGACGGTGCGCAGCTAAAAAGAGACATACTGAAGCACCTCCAGCAGCTTAGTTCCCGTCTCCCGTCCCGTAGAGCCCAGTGCAACTCTTCTGCTCACACTTTTTGTGCATTGTGTCCGATGTTTGTTCTATTGTTTTTCGTTGTTTTTCATGTTGTTTCTTACTTGGCGCTCGAGTATGGACTCAGGAACGTGAGGATTTCTACATCCGCTAAGTCCTCCCGTGTTCACAAGAACCAAAAATGGAATATGCAATACGTTAGCTGCTGCCCCTGTCCACAGGAGTATCATCTCATTATATTTACATGGATTTTCATCTGTTTCTGATCTGGTTCTGTTTTCCTGCTGTCTGTTTGTCCTTCTGTGTCTCAGGGATGAGATCTACTGTCAGATCTGCAAACAGCTCACCCAGAACTCGTCCAAGAGCAGCCACGCCCGCGGATGGATCCTGCTGTCGCTCTGCGTGGGCTGCTTCGCGCCCTCCGAGAAGTTTGTCAAAGTTAGAAACCTTTTAACTCACAACTTACTCGTACTACTGCTTTCAAATCCTGCAGTTCACCATGAATTCCTGTTGCTTTACCTCCTTTTTATTTTCTTTTTTGTTATTTTTTAGTCCTGTTGATCACTGGTCAGCTGGTTTATCTAAAATATCAGTGATTAAAGTCAATTTTTGCTGCTAAATCCCGTTCAGTTAAAACAAACAGACATAATTTGTGTCTCTTATCTTTAGCATGTGCCTCCTCTTGTTTGTGTTTCCGTGCTTGAAGCATTATTTCACTGACTCAATGAAACTTTTCTTTGACTCTATCTGCCGTCTGTTGTTGTCTTTTCCTCTGTTGTCAGTATTTACGGACATTTTTAATCAACGGTCCCCCTGGTTACGCTCCATATTGTGAGGAAAGGTTGAGACGGACGTTTGTCAACCGCACAAGGACCCAGCCGCCATCTTGGCTGGAGTTACAGGTACAGAACACGCTCGCCGCTCTGCAGAAAAGTCACTAAAGTCCAAGTTTATATTAAAGGGAGCTGCAGGTGTGTTAAAGTGTAATTCCAGCGAAACTGTGAAGGCAATCAAAGGTCTTTTTTAACCACTAATGCTGCTGAAAATAACAGCAAACCTCTGCAGCAGCATGAGAAGAGTCCCTACACACAAAACAAAGCACCAATGGGCTCCTTCCTTTGGGATTGACTTTGGTAATCCACTGGAATGGACTTTACTATGAGAGGAGCTGGTACAGGGGCCAGTAGGTAAGTCTTTAAAACACTCTTTTAATAAACTCTGGCTTCACTAACTACGCTGTTGGTGCTTTGTTTTGTGTGTAGGGACTCTTCTCATGCTGTTGCAGAGGTTTGCTGTTATTTTCAGCAGCATTAGTGGTTAAAAAAGACCTTTGAATGCCTACACCGCACTGCCCCGAGCTAATCAGTGTGAAACACTTTAAACTCCTCTGGGCGCACTCCCACTGTGCCTCCGTCCCGTGCCCCGTGCTTTAGGGTCCTTGTCCCCCCCTCGAGGCCCGTTTGTACTCACACTACCTGGGCCTCGGCGAATGCTTCTTGCTGCCTATACGTCATCACGCCGTAACACGTCACACGCATCGATGACATCATTGCGATGCGTGGCTTTGTTTACCCTGATGCTGAACTTTTGCAGAGCATAAAAATGAATGTTCTGTTGAAACTCGAATCAGATTTTTTCTGCTCCTCAGGCGACCAAGTCCAAGAAGCCCATCATGCTCCCAGTGACGTTCATGGATGGCACCACCAAGACTCTCCTGGCGGACTCCGCCACCACCGCCAGTGAGCTCTGCAATGCTCTGGCAGACAAGATCAACCTGAGAGATCGCTTTGGCTTCTCGCTCTACATCGCCCTGTTTGACAAGGTGAAACCAAAACATTAGACCGGCATATGTTGTCATACAGCAGTGCAGTGGTGGGGTTTCTCCTTTATTTAAGCATAAAAACCCACTGATTTTGGGATGAGGAACCGTAAGTTATCACTCATACCTGCAGCACTATATTAGTGAGTAAAGTGCATCTGTTTTGGATCAGGTGTCGTCACTGGGCAGCGGCAGCGACCACGTCATGGACGCCGTCTCGCAGTGTGAGCAGTATGCCAAGGAGCAGGGCGCCCAGGAGAGGAACGCCCCCTGGAGGCTGTTCTTCAGGAAGGAGATCTTCAACCCATGGCACAACCCCGCGGAGGACTACGTCGCCACAAACCTCGTTTACCAGCAGATCGTACGAGGGGTGAAATTTGGAGAGTACCGCTGTGAGAGGGTGAGAAGCTTTGTTTTTGTGGGACACGCTGCCGATGTGCTTGAAAGGTGGTTTACTAATTTATTATTCAGAGGAGACTCTGAGCAATAAGTACAGCTACTCAAGTACTGTGGTTAGACTTCTACTCCACTACATCTCAGGGGGAAATGTTTTACTTTTTACTTCACTGCATTTTTCTTGCAGCTTTACAAAGTCGCATTTTTGTGCACAAAACAAAACAAATGAAGCAAATGTTGTTTTTTAACTACCATGACATGTTGGACAGAGCTGTTATGTTAAGGTTTGTGTTTGATCTGGACCCAAATGCACGACTCGACTCTGGTTCAAAGTGCAACAAACAGTCTTTAATGTTCAAAAATGGTGCAAGCATGGGTGCGAGGTAGAGGGGTAGTGCGAGGTTCCAGGATCCTCATGTGGTAGGTGAAGTCACCGAGGACTGCGTGGACGCAGGTGACGTGATGTGCGGTCCACTGTAGGGGAATGGCGATGGAGTGAGTGACCCAAATATAACCTCCTGCGACCCACGTTTGGGAACTTTGGGAATATGTGATTTTTGTTTCTTCATCATGTCTTGTCCCTGAAAGGAGGAGGACCTGGCAGAGCTGGCCTCTCAGCAGTACTTCGTGGATTACGGCTCTGAGATCCTCCAGGACCGCCTGCTCAGCCTCATCCCCTCCTACATCCCCGACAGAGAGATCACCTCCACCAAGAGCGCGGAGAAGTGGGCTCAGCTCGTCATCAGCGCCCACAAAAAGGGAGTCCACACCAAAAGGAGGCTGAACACACAGAAGGTGAAGGAGGACGTGGTGGATTTTGCTCGTTTAAAGTGGCCTTTGCTCTTCTCGCGCTTCTACGAGGCCTTCAAATTCTCAGGTTGGTATATGTTGTAGTAAATTTATCTTGCTTATCTGTAGGTTTTTATTTCTTCTCATGTGTATGACGCCGTCTGTCCACGCAGGACCCAGTCTGCCCAAGAACGACGTGATCGTGGCGGTGAACTGGACCGGGGTTTACTTTGTGGACGAACAGGAGCAGGTCCTTCTGGAGCTCTCGTTCCCAGAGATCACTGCTGTGTCCAGCAGCAGGTAGGACAACGGCACGTCCTCTGAGCAACACTGATTACAAACGGTCAAAATGATATTCTATAACATCATTTACAGTCTACCATAACTCTTTACACTCCTGTATGAGTCCATTAACTTGTTATTTCTGCACACTGGGCTCCATAAACAGGGTTGAAGGTCATAAACTGGGTCTGACTGTAAAGATGAGACTCTTGTGGATTCAATGAGCCCCCTTGTCTTCACGGATTTCTCTGTTAAAAGTTCATGCACGGAAAAAACGGTGCGAAAATTGCCGGAATTGCACTTTAGCAACACAAAGATGCGTCAACAAATGCAGAAATCTCCAAATGTGAAAACATTTTTTGATCCCAAATCTCAGCATGGATTTTGCTGTCGTGTTCCTCGAGGTCTGGGTGCCTGAACATGCCCTCTCACTCACTTACACCCCTCATAAAAAATGATATATAATATATTGAAAAAAGAACTATGATGGAAACAGGATCATTCTCTTTAATATCGTGAATCATATCACACTTGCACTAGCCCCGTTTTACTGCCTGAAAGTGAAACTTACTTTTTCAATGCTTTGTTTTAAATCAAACGTCATGAAAGAGTGACTTATGTGACGTGAAATGTGATTTTCCAGAGGAGGTAAGCTCCAGGGCCAGAGTTTCACTTTGGCCACCATCAAAGGAGACGAGTACACGTTCACCTCCAACAACGCAGAGGACATCCGCGATCTGGTGGTCGCCTTCCTCGAGGGTCTGAGGAAGAAGTCCAAGTACGTGGTGGGACTGCTGGACTGTCCCAACCCCGGTGAGATGAAAACAAGACAAAGAACGCGTGCTTTGGGATCTGAGATCAATCATATGATTGTATAAAAGTGCTGCTGCTGCTGCTGTAGATGTGTCGTTATGTATCTTATGTTATGATCTCCACCTGGCAGCGGGGGTGGACTCCACGTTCCTGAGTTTCTCCAAAGGGGACCTGATCCTCCTGGACGAACACAACGGGGAGCACGTGATGAACTCCGGCTGGGCTCACGGCATCAACGACAGGACCAAACTGAGAGGAGACTTCCCCGCTGACTGCGTCTACGTGCTGCCCACTCTCACCAGACCGCAGTACGACGTGGTGGTACGTAGTGGATGAATATCAGTTTTACCCAACAACTTAAGTAGGGACGTAACGATGAGGAGAGACTGAAGACGAGTTATACCTTTATTATTTAATATCACCATGAACTACTGCTTCCTCAGTTCCTTTTGACCCATCACGCCTCTGAAACCTCAGCACTGTTTCAAAACAACCTCCCAAAACCTGAGGGTTTCCTCAACGACCGCACAGAACGTCAACGGTGCCAACATTATATTCTGCGCCTCTGTGTCGCTCCCCCGTTATTGTCCGTTTATTTTCTACCTTAGGAACTCGGAGTAGAGCCGCTGCTCCTTTGCGTTGAAGGAGCCAGTTGAGGTGGTTCAGGATCATCTAGTAAGGATGAACCCTGGGCGCCTCCCTAGGGAGGTGTTCCAGGCACGTCCAGCTGGGAGGAGGCCTCGGGGAAGACCCAGGACCAGGTGGAGAGATTAGATCTCCACACTGGCCTGGGAACGCCTCAGGATCCCCCAGTTAGAGCTGGTTAATGTGTGCTAAAGCTGCTGCCCCCGGAGACCCGACCCCGGATAAGAGGCTGAAGATTAGATGAGATGAAATGTTTATTTTCTGTCAATTCTTTCGTGTGGAAGCCGTTTGTCTTTAAAATGACAAAACCCTCCAAAACGTGCAGACGTCGCAACGGGTCTCAAAGGTAGAAGCCCGTGCACGTCGCGTCAGGCATCTACTGGTTAAAAAGAGCATTCAGATTCATTTTTATGTCACCGATACAAACCGTCACATGTTTGTATCGTTACATTCCTACATAAAAGTCTTTAATTTACAAAAGTCTGGATGTTTCAGGAGGAGGTTTCTTCTCTTTCTCCACGCAGCTACATCCTCTCTTCACTCCTTCTCTCTCTCTCTCTCTCTCTCTCCGTCTCAGGCTCTTGTGACAATGACTCCCGATCAGAGGCGAGAATCCATCAGTTTGTCGCAGATGAGCGTCTCTGACATCGAGGACAAAACTAAAGCTTACACGCTGGAGGAGTTCTCCTACGACTACTTCAGGTGTCTTTCCCGATCCGTCACGTATAGATACCGTATATAAAAGCGTCTGATCCATCGTTTCTAACCACCTCCTCTCGTCCAGGCCTCCTCCGAAGAGCACTCTGAGCAGGGTGATGATCTCAAAGAGCCGAGGGAAGGAGCGTCTGTGGAGCTGCACCAGGGAGCCTCTGAAACAGCCTCTGCTGAAGAAAGTCCTGGCCCACGAGGAGCTCTCCCAGGAGGCCTGCCTGGCCTTCATAGATATCCTTCAGTGGAGTTCAGTGTTTCAGGATCTTTTGTTTTTTGTTTGTTTTTATGAGATTGCTTTAGAAAAAAAGACCCAAACCAGTGATGAATACATTAAATCTTCCACAAACTATTTACTATTAAGACCAAACAACCAGGGCCGGATCATGGTCCCGTAAGGCCCCTGGGCACATGTCTCCCTCACTTGGACCCTATAGTGCAGTGTGTGGCCTAATAGGTAGATAGATAACTTTAATTATTATTCAGGTTTACACGTAGACACAGTGCACACTGAACAAAATTTTGTGGCATTGACTCCAATGCAGCAAGAATATCATTCATTCATTCCTCTTCAACCTCTTGTCCCCGTCGGGGTCGCGGGGGGGCTGGAGCCGATCCCAGCTGACATTGGGCATGAGGCGGGGTCCACCCTGGACAGGACGCCAGTCTATCACAGGACACATAGAGACGAACAGAGACAGACAACCATTCACACCTACGGGTGATTTAGAGTCATCAATGACCCGAACACCTGCACGTCTTTGGACTGTGGGAGGAAACCGGAGAACCCGGAGAAAACCCACGCAGACACGGGGACAACATGCAAACTCCACACAGAAGGGCCCCAGCCGGGATTTGAACCTGGAATCTTCTCACTGTGAGGCGACAGTGCTAACCGCTACAGGCGCTCCGTAAAAAGTAAAGACTACATTTTCGGTCTGCCACAAAATGCACCACCCCTCTACATTGCAGCCTTTATGCTAATATCACGTTTTTTATGTTTATATATTACGGTAC
This sequence comes from Echiichthys vipera, assembly GCF_963691815.1. Classification (NCBI taxonomy): domain Eukaryota; kingdom Metazoa; phylum Chordata; class Actinopteri; order Perciformes; family Trachinidae; genus Echiichthys; species Echiichthys vipera. The sequence goes on from NC_139839.1 coordinate 2,979,510, forward strand.
AGATCACAACTCATAACCTTGGAGAATATGGAGAAGTTTATTTTTTTCCCTATCAACAGTTATAAGAGGAAACATGTTTTTTGGTTGCATTTTTGATCTGCCATAAAATGTCTCCTCTCTCTACGCGCACTCTCTGCCCTACCATGCAACTTTTTTTATCTCCTACTGCAGATCATGACTCATACCTTTGGTGAAGTTCAGTGTCATTGGGGTAAACACGTCCTCACAGACCATATACCGTATTTAAACCATATACACAAATATATTTCTTCTCTATAATGCAGAGTATGCCCTACCATCGAGTGTTTTATTATCCTGGGCCATGCACATCCTGAGGTTTGGAGGCCCCAGGGCCCGAGCCCCACTGGCCTTGTTCATAATCCAGCCATATTTCCTGTATCTGTCAGTGGATTGTTATTGTCCTGTTAACGTTCTGGCGTCCTTGACCTCTCGTCTCCACCTGTGATGAAGTACATGGGCGACTACCCGTCCAAACGTGCGCGTTCTGTCAATGAGCTCACCGACCAGATCTTTGAAGGGGCGCTGAAGGCCGAGCCGCTCAAAGACGAGATCTTCTGTCAGATTCTCAAACAGCTGACTGATAATCACATCAAGTGAGTCTGGAGAAAGACCAGTTTGCACCGGAATCACACTTTAATGGCCTCTTATCATCTTTGTGCCGGATAAAAGATTTTAGTCATCAGCATCTTGGTCTTAACTTATCAGAGAAACGAGTTCAGCAAACATGTGCGTGTGTGCGTGTGTGTGTGTGTGTGTGTGTGTGTGTGTGTGTGTAGGTTCAGTGAGGAGAAGGGCTGGGAGCTGCTGTGGCTCTGCACTGGTTTGTTTCCTCCCAGTAACATCCTGCTGCCTCACGTCCAGAGGTTCCTGCAGGCCAAGAAACATTACCCGCTGGCTGCAGACTGCATGCAGCGGCTACAGAAAGCCTTACGGTAAGACACACACACACACACACTTACACACATTCTCCTGAGTGTGTGTTCAGTTTACATTCATCTGTTGTTTGTTGTAGAAACGGATCAAGGAAGTACCCTCCTCACCTGGTGGAGGTGGAGGCCATCCAGCACAAAACCACTCAGATCTTCCACAAAGTTTACTTCCCCGACGACGCAGACGAGGTCAGTGAGCATTCAAATCCAAAATATACACTTATTACATATTATATAATAACTGCAATTACTATAGTACAGCTGCAATGAGTTGACTTATCAATTAGTCGACTGACGGAAGAATAATTGTTATTTTTTCATCCAAAAATGTCATAAAATCAACTTTTTCGACTCTCAAATATGGAGATTGACTGATTTCCTCTGTTGTACATCGTTAAACTGGATTTGGGTTTTGGACAAAACCACATTTTAAAGAGATAACCTTTGACTCATTTCACTATTTTCTGATTTGATTAATCTAGAAACTGATCCGCACATTAATGGATAATGACAATATGAATCAGCTGCAGCCTTAGAAAGCAGACTTGTATGTACAAGGAACTGGTATAGACCATTTAAAGAGTGAGACTCACCTTTAAAAGAAGAAATAACATCATTTACCTCTTGATTTTTTGATTTATCGGAGTATATGAATCTTGTAACATACATCGACTGATGCAACCTGGACACATCATCAGTGATGTTACCTGGGGTCACAGAGTGTTTCGGGTCTTTCAAGCATCATACACTCTCACCCAGGCGACCCAGCTGGGGTTGATCAGGCCCTAGCTTGTGTCCAGGTAGCGCTACCGCACCCATGGTTCTCCTCTCCTTAACCACAGCCACCCTGAGGCAACCTCTGCTGCCTCCATGACCTCCTTAATGTTGTAGGCCCTGCAGAGAGACTGGCCAGCGTACCCTCTGTATCCCACCTCGATGGTCTCACACCGTGCTCTCCACCCGTTACTCCGACACGCCTCCACTAGCTCAGCATATTTTGCCCTCTTCCTCTCAATGAATATTAGTGTAAAAACATGCTAGAGTTTGCAAGAAGGTTGAATCACATCTGTGGTGCCAGGGCAGATTTTTGTAGTGAATGAAAAGGCGAATTAATTTGGAATAAAATGCACCGTGGCCTAATTACAAACACTAATGTGTTCAGCAGCTGCAGCCTTATTTGTTCTGCTGACATCAGTAGACTGTGTTTAATATTATAAGTGCTGCGGCCGTGTGTTAGACATGTTATAATTGTCAGACTCCTTATACGTAAAGAAGTATTAGGAGTATATTTTAAGAAGGAAATTAATCTCTATAATCCTTTAACTCATCATAATCATTTTCATTTACAGGGCGTTTTAAACCTGCTATTGTGCACTTGTGTATAAAAGCCGCCCGTTTGCGTTCGCAGGTGTTTGAAGTGGAGTCGAGCACCAAGGCCAAAGACTTCTGCCACAACATCTCCGGGCGTCTTCTGCTCAAATCCTCCGAAGGCTTCAGTCTCTTTGTGAAGATCACAGATAAGGTGAAGACCGCCTGCAGCCTCATCCACTGGAGGTTTATTCAGTAACTGCACACGTTTAACAAACAACCACACGGTCTCTTCGTCAGCGATTTATTGAGTTCATTTTCACAATAATGAAAAGACGTTAGTGAAGAGGAAAGTGAAGTTTGGGTCGATTTCACCTGCACAGAAAAAAGTTTGTGTAACGAGAGCGAATGATGCCAAAGTTTTCATTTCACGCACAAAGATTGGAAGTTAACTTCTTGATTTTCCCGAGCTTTTGAGCGAATCCTCAGCAGGTGAAGTTGTTGAAGTGTTGTCAAATGTCCTCTGCTTTGATTTATAATGTGTCAGTCTACAAGGCAGGGTGGCACTATGGTATTCAGTTGTAGAAATTGATAGCATATGAATCTAGATCATGATTTTGGCGTCCCCCATCCACTCAAATATATGTTTTTCATGTATTTCTCTCCTCTAAAATGTCTGACGTTGACTAAAGTGACTTGTATTTATCGAGGAGACATTCAGGTTTAGCCCGGGCTCCAGAACAGCGACTGATTGGACGTTGTGCTGAGGTTACACACTGATTACACACACATCCTACGCATAAACACATGTAAATGTTTTTCAGGTCATCAGTGTGCCCGATGGAGACTTCTTCTTCGACTTTGTGAGGCACCTGACCGACTGGATCAAGAAAGCCCGACATGTGAAAGACGGTAAAAAACAAACAAACGGAAAAAAGACTTCTTTAGAACGATTTTTAAAAATGTTATCTCCCTGTAACTCTTCCTCCTGTGTGTGTGTGTGTGTGTGTGTGTGTGTGTGTGTGTGTGTGTGTGTGTGTGTGTGTGTGTGTGTGTGTGTGTGTGTGTGTGTGTGTGTGTGTGTGTGTGTGTGTGTGTGTGTGTGTGTGTGTGTGTGTGTGTGTGTGTGTGTGTGTGTGTGCGTGCAGGTGTAGTGCCTTCACTGACCTATCAGGTGTTCTTCATGAAGAAACTGTGGACTAATACGGTGCCAGGAAAAGACTCCATGGCTGATTCCATCTTCCACTACTACCAAGTGAGTAAGGGTGCACTCCCACTGTCCGTCCGTCCCGTGCTTTAGGGTCCTTGTCCCCCCCTCCAGGCCCGTTTGTACTCACACTACCTGGGCCTCGGCGAATGCTTCTTGCTGCCTATACGTCATCACGCCGTAACACGTCACACGCATTGATGACGTCATGTTGTTGCGTGGCTTTGTTTCCAGATCTTTCCGTAGACCTCTGAGTTTTTGTGCGTCTTGTCGACTGTTTTTGAATCTTTTCATCGACCAAATCTGCAGTAAACACTCCACCTCCGCATCACACCAACGTGAACCTTTCACCGCCATTGTTTGAAATGTCCGCGCATGGTCCCTCCTTCTTTTTTCTATGTCCCAACAGACGCACAGGAAATGACCTCAGAGCCGCCGTAGGCCTCGTGCTCGTACACGTGCGCACGCTCGTGCTCGTACATGTGCAAAGGTGCTTTACAAAAGCCCATTTCAGTAACTTATAATACACATTTTCTATCCAGAGTTAAGATAAGAACACTGACTTTACCTTTACCCTAGTTACCATAGTTACCAAACAGATAGGATAGGATTTGCGATTGAGGACGATTCAACACGCTTGCAGACGTGCAGCGTCTTTAACAGCCGTCTCTCCGCAGGAGCTGCCAAAGTATCTGCGAGGCTACCACAAGTGTTTGAGGGAGGAGGTGCACCAGCTGGCAGCGCTCATCTACAGGGTGAAGTTTGAGGAGGATAAATCCCACTTCCACAATATTTCCAAGATCCTGAAGGACCTCGTCCCCCAGGACCAGATCAAACATCTGTCTCCCGACGACTGGAAGAGGGTGAGTGACGGATTAAGAGAGTCCAGTCAGGTGGCTAGCTCAGGGCAGTACGTTGAAGGCATTCAAAGGTCTTTTTTAACCACTAATGCTGCTGAAAATAACAGCAAACCTCTGCAGCAGCATGAGAAGAGTCCCTACACACAAAACAAAGCACCAACAACGTAGTTAGTGAAGCCAGAGTTTATTAAAGAGTGTTTTAAAGACTTACCTACTGGCCCCTGTACCAGCTCCTCTCATAGTAAAGTCCATTCAAGTGGATTACCAAAGTCAATCCCAAAGGAAGGAGCCCATTGTTGCTTTATTCATGAATCAGTCGCCTCTTCCAATTTATTCTGGGGACATGGAAAAACAGTGTCCAGTGCGGTGCGGTTGATGAGTGATGGGGAATCCTCCAGAGCGTCAGTCACACAGCGTGTTGCAGAATTCAATGATTCCAGGTCACAGTGAAAAATGTCACTCTGTTGGCAGCATCAACCTTCTTCTTCAGCACCAACAGACTCACCAAAAAGTGCCCAAACATGGAGACTGATGCTCTGTCTGATGCTACCTCTACCTGCAGCCCCTTCACCAACACATGTCCTCACCCCCTCACGTGACATTTCAGTGCTGCGGGGAAAGTTAGTGTCTGGGACTTTTCAAAACCTTTTACTACCACAATCTTTACGTGTTTTGCTGGAATAAATCACCAATGGGCTCCTTCCTTTGGAACTGACTTTGGTAATCCACTGTAATGGACTTTACTATGAGAGGAGCTGGTACAGGGGCCAGTAGGTAAGTCTTTAAAACACTCTTTTAATAAACTCTGGCTTCACTAACTACGCTGTTGCTGCTTTGTTTTGTGTGTAGGGACTCTTCTCATGCTGCTGCAGAGGTTTGCTGTTATTTTCAGCAGCATTAGTGGTTAAAAAAGACCTTTGAATGCCTTCACCGTGCTGCCCCGAGCTAATCACTGTTAGCCACGTCTGGCTGTTAGAGACTCTCCTGGATTTCTCTGTTGATAGTTGAAAAAACTGTCTCCAAGGCTTATTTGATGTATGTCAGTGCAGAAAAAGACCCTCGGATGATTTCACGCTGGAATTAAACTTTAAAGTCAGTGCGGCTGAAACATCGTTACCTCCACCTCGTAATCAAAACCAAATATTACCAAACAGTCCAAAGAGAAGTCATGTAATTAATTCTAATTACGCCGTTCACAGACCTTAAACTGAGGTTACTTAGTAGATAGAGTAACCCAGCGGGGGTCCCAGTGTGTAAACATAATGGATCCATGTTTCCCTCTCAGTCCATCATGGCGCTGTTCAACAAACACTCAGGAAAGACTCGAGAAGAAGCCAAACTCTCCTTCCTCAGAATCATCTACAAGTGGACAACGTTCGGCTCGGCCTTCTTTGAAGTCAAGGTTAGTTTAACGTTTTTACAAGATGAATACAGAACAAGTTTAATGTTGTATCGTTGTTTTCAGGTCCTGCTTTCAAAGGTTTTGGTACTTTAAGTATTTAAAAAGTTCTCATTATGCAGATTAAATTACTTTATTGGATTATAATGATTAATGCAACCATGTGTAGTATTAGTTAATTAACAGTTTAAAGTAAAAATGTGCTTAGTTACGTATGTGTGCAACATTTTGTTCTTCTTTCTGCAGCAAACCACCGACCCCCATTACCCAGAAACCCTCCTGATAGCGATCAACAAACATGGAGTCAGTCTCATCGATCCCAAGTCTAAGGTGCAGTTTTCTGAACTTTTCTCGTATTTGATGGCAGTCGTCCATGTTTTCCGTTTACGCACGACCTAAATGGTCTGCTCTGAACGCTCTGAAGTCGGAGCTCGTAAACTCCAGGTAGTATAAGTACCACGCCCCAGTGCTTAGGAGCGCAGCATTAGAAGTTTGTGAGCGTACGACTGGATTTAAAACGCCTCCACATTATTCATTCATCTTCAACCACTTGTCCCTGTCGGGGTCGTGGGGGGCTGGAGCCGATCCCAGCAGACATCGGGCGTGAGGCGGGGTCCACCCTGGACAGGACACCAGTCTATCACAGGACACATAGAGACGAACAGAGACAGACAACCATTCACACCTACGGGTGATTTAGAGTCATCAATGAACCGAACACCTGCACGTCTTTGGACTGTGGGAGGAAACCGGAGAACCCGGAGAAAACCCACGCTGACACAGGGACAACATGCAAACTCCACACAGAAGGGCCCCACCCGGGATTCAAACCAGGAACCCTCTTGCTGTGAGGCGACAGTGCTAACCACCAAACCGCCGTGTCGCATTCGTTTCATTATAATTCGAGAAATTGTGCCGCGACTGCGTTAGACAGGCTGCCCTTTGACTGATTTAAGCCTATTTTCCCTGACTTTCTGACCGAGGGACGGCGTGTGTGCTCACCTCACCTGTGTCTGTCTCCTGCAGGACATCCTCACCACTCACCCCTTCACTAAGATCTCCAACTGGAGCAGCGGCAACACGTACTTCCACATCACCATCGGAAACCTGGTCCGAGGCAGCAAACTGCTGTGTGAGACCTCATTGGTGAGATACTCAGTTTAATATGATGCACTAGAGCGGTGAGCAGCACCAGAACATGTGTGAAAAGTGTGAAAAGGACAATATTTACCTCAGAGATGTAATAAAGTAGAGTTCTGTATTCAGTATTGTACCTAATTACATTGCACGACTGGTTCTTTAAAGAAAAACACTAATAATTAGTGTTTAAAGTAAGAAATAGCAGTAATTTGGGTAAAAGGTGATTTTAAAGTTGTTGTTTTCAACATCAAATTTAAAATAAATCACAAAAATTCATAATATAGTATGTTGAATTAAAAAAAATCATAAAAAATCTCAGGAAATACTCAGAATCATGATTTTTTTTACATTTTCAGTGAAAAGCACAACACAAAAACAGCCCGAAAAATAATTTATAATAATAATATAATATAAAAATAGATATTCATTTAGTACAGAATAACCTTTGACCTCTGACCCCTCAGGGCTACAAAATGGACGACCTCCTGACCTCGTACATCAGCCAGATGCTGACGACCATGACCAAACAGCGGACGTCCCGGGGCACCATCAAGTGAGCGGAGCGGCTGGAAACTCATCGGTTACAATCAGTCCACTCACACAAACACACACACTCACACACACACACGTCAACATAAAGCACTTACTTCATACAGAACTGTGTGGATTGTCCCGTAGCGTGGTTATTAAGGCGGTTCATCGGTAGCTCACCGTGACACTGTAATGCCAACACGTTCTTATGCATCGGCCCTGTCTTAAAAACACTCACCTGTTGCCTTTAAATGACCTTTTTCTCCACCGTGACGGGCTCTCATCATGTTATCTTATACGCACCGTTACCGTTCAAAGGTTTATGATCTCCTGACACAAAAGTACACACACTCGTAAAATACGGTTCAACCAGACGGACAACTGAACGATAATTCAGCCTTTAACGAGCTGGAATTGAACAAACACGACAAAAGTTTCATATTTAGAGCCACGTTACACCGCTGTCCTCCGATAACGACCAAGTATCAACACTGTGGGGACGTCCACTTCATAGAATTCTGCTTTTTTTATCTGTTAAAAAGCCGTTATTGTAGAAAAACACCAAAATAAAGGTCGATTACACACTTTTGAACGGCAGTGCGTCTCAGTTTATCATCCGCGCTGTTTGATGCTACAGGTTTTTAATTCAACGCCACGACGTTCGAGACAACAGGACAGTTTCCCAGCTTCTCGCTTGATTTACAGGAAAGGGGTTTGTGAATGAAAAATCGAATCTCTCGCTTTAAAGAAACTTTGAACGGTTAGAAAATCCCCCTTAAACAGAAGTCCACTTGTTAATGTTTGTCTCGTGCTTTAGCTTCGTTATTCTCCTCCTTATTTATGCTCACAGTCGTACTAAGTTTACCAAACCGGCGTGAAATAGAGTCACGTTATAATCTTAATTATAGACCACACCAAAGGTAACACATCATCTAACGTATTCCAGTTTAGAGCCAAGTCCGTGTTTGTTTGTTTTCATTTGATAAACTTGAATAAAAAGAATCTGGATTGTTTTTTTAATGCATTGTTTAGAAATGAATGTTGTGCCACGACGTTCAGACCCCACTTCCATCTTTATGTGTTGATCCACAGCAGCTGAACTCTTTAGAGCACGTACACGTCACGTTTCCACAAACAGAGCGTCTCTTTTTCCTCAACGTACGAACCGTTAGTGTTGATTTTGAAGTCATAATCAGAGCGCTGCATTTGGAGCCCTGTATCCTGATGTAGAAACGAATAAACTACATTTTGCAAAGAAACACGAGGAGGTTTGTTTTTCTTAAATACGCCGTAACCGGAGACGACCCCACTGAACATTCAAAGACATGTCATTAATGTCTGAAAATATTGTGGATTTATACTCCAGGGTAGAGAATGAGTCCTGACCCCAAGTGAAGGAGTTCAAGTACCTCAGGATCATGTTCAGGAGTGAGGGGACGATGGAGCGTGAGTTTGGCCGGAGAATCGGAGCAGCGGGGGCGGAGCTGCAGTCGCTCTACCGCACCGTTGTGATGAAAAGAGAGCTGAGGAAGACAAAGCTCTGGATCTACCGCTCAGTCCTGGTTCCTACCCTCACCTGTGGTCATGAAAGCTGGGTCAGGACCCAAAGAACAAGGTCCAGGTCCAAGTGTCTGACATGTGTTTCCTCAGGAGGGGGTCTGGAGTCTCCCTTAGAGAGAGGGGGAGAAGTTCAGCATCCGTGAGGAACTCGGAGTAGAGCCGCTGCTCCTTTGCGTTGAAAGGAGCCAGTTGAGGTGGTTCAGGATCATCTGGTAAGGATGAACCCTGGGCGCCTCCCTAGGGAGGTGTTCCAGGCACGTCCAGCTGGGAGGAGGCCTCGGGGAAGACCCAGGACCAGGTGGAGAGATTAGATCTCCACACTGGCCTGGGAACGCCTCAGGATCCCCCAGTTAGAGCTGGTTAATGTGGCCCGGGAAAGGGAAGTTTGGGGTCCCCTGCTAAAGCTGCTGCCCCCGAGACCCGACCCCGGATAAGAGGCTGAAGATGAGATGAGATGAGATAAAAATGCAACTAAAGTGGTGAAATGTTTTTATAATTTTATTTCAATAGAACAAAGTGCACTTGACAGTGTTTGGATCTTATAGGTTGGTAGTATTCAGGAGGCGGGGGGGGTCTCAGGGTTGCCAGGTTGGCTCCTGTCAGTGCTCGGTCACGGTTGCCAGGTTGGGCGTCCTCTCTGTTTGGGAGTTGGTGCTGGAGACTGACCATATGTCACTCATCTCTGCAGTGGCAGGTCACACACAGAAAGGTTAAGGGTTAATCGGCTGATTCTCTGATGGTTTTATTAAATCTGCTCTAAACTTACTCCAGTAAAAAGGGATATAAGAAAATACACACTTAAACTTTATGAAGACGACATTTAAAGCTCCCTGTCTGTTTCGCCTCGGTGTGTTAAATAATAAGAAAATAAGCGTTTGAATCATGAAGGGAACCTGTTTCCTGCAGCTCACCTGTTCTGAACTTGCTGTAAACGCCGTTGTCCGCCGTGATTTCGCCGCCCGAGCAGAACGCCAGTCCTCGCTCTCGCCACCTGCCACAAAACACGACAACATGATCACCGCTACGGTACGTCTGCAGCTCACTCCATCCTGCAAACGCCTCGTTTTTAACTCTGCATGCGTGTAAGTGTGTGTGCGTGCGTGTGTGTGTGTGAGGTTCACCAGTGGAAGACGAAGACTGTGACGATCAGCACCAGGGACAGCAGGTCCGTCAGAATCCACATCAGCTTGTACTCGTCTGGGCTCTGACGGACACAGATAAACACTGTTCACGTAGAAAAAGGCAAAAAAAACTTTACTTTTTGTCGTGTTCCATCTTAAAACAAAGACCCTAAAACACGGGGCACGGTACGGACAGTGTGAGTGCGCCCTAAATGTATGTGGTAAAGCTCTCGTGGTGGAGGTGTTACCATGAGGTAAATGTGCGCGGTGAGGCTCTCGTGGTGGAAGTGTTACCATGAGGAAGAGTAAATGTGCGCGGTGAGGCTCTCGTGGTGGAAGTGTTACCATGAGGAAGAGAGGGCTGCTCATGGTGCTTAGCAGCTGGGGAGCGTTGGTGGTGACCGACTGGACTCCGGTGCACCAGGCCAGAGAGAAGAGCCACGGCTGGCTGATCACGTACAGGTTGGTGGTGATGTTCACTGCAGCGTACTGACTGCACACACGCACACACACGCACACACACACACACACACACGTACACGTGAGGAGAAGAGTGGAAGAGTCACGATGTGTTACAGTACACCTGAAGGCTGTCTTTATCCCTTACACACACACACACACACACACACACACACCTGGTGAGCTGAGTGGACATGGAGCTGTAGTGCAGGTTCAGTTTGACGATGCGGTTGCTCTGGAGCTCCTCTAGAGGGAGCTGAGTGCCTGAAGTCTGCTGCAGCTCTGGATCCAGTTCTTGGACCAGAGCCCGAAGATCTGACGGCAGCCACAGCACCTGCACACACACACACACACACACACACACACACACACACACACACACACAGACACAGAATCAGAGTAAATAACACACACATCAGGAACCCTTTAAATCTGCCCTCTGTCAAATAGTGCAACCCACGTATAAACGGAAATGTAAGCCTGTAACTGAGGTAACAAACATGTTTTGCTTGCTTGTCGGGACGTGGGCTAAATAACGCTCCAAAGGTGGGTCTTGCATGTCCATTTTCAAAGGGGTCACTGTGTTCCCACAAGTCTCCTCTTTACAGACACGCCCACTTTATGACCATCCAGACCGTCTGAGGCAAAAAAACATGCATTTTGGCTTAATCTTAAATGAAGTATTGTAATATTTGTGCACACTGGGCTCCATGAACAGTGCTGAAGGTCATAAACTGGGTCTGACTGTAAACATGAGACTCCTGTGGATCCAATGAGCCCCGTCGTCTTCATGTGTGATGACGTCTGTCCCCAGAGGAGACGTTTACTCGTCTACACTGAGCTGTGGTGACCTCCAGGAGAATCACAGCCTCATGAAACTGCACAAGCACAAACTGGAGACCTGGAGAGTTCAGAGGACGGAGGGATTTCCTCTCAGAGATTCACAATAAGGAGGTGTCTGAGCAGTTTACACAACACAAGTGCTCGTCATCAAAACACAGAAGAAAAATGTAATTCTTGCAGAAATGTCAAAAGTTTTTGATCCCAAATCACAGCAAAGGATTTTTCTGTGGTGTTCCTCAAGGTCTGGGTGTCTTAGTGAAACTTGCAGCCTTTTTTGGTTTGCACACGGCACTCATATGGTGTCTATGCTAATAAACAATTAGGATCATTCAGCACTCCTGGGTTTAGGAACGTTTGGTGCATCTGGAGTGTTACTAACGTGTCTCTCAACAGAAAAGGTAAATTGATTGAGTGTATACAACACCAGTTTTTCAAGCCTTTTATTGTGAAGGACAGACAGGAAATGGGGTGAGAGAGATGGGGGGGGACAGGCAGCAAAGGGCCGAAGGTCGGAGTCGAACCCACGGCCGCTTCCTCAAGGACCTTCAGTCTCTTTACATGAGGTGACTGCTCAAACCACTGTGCCACCGGCCGCCCTGATTTAGTGTCTATTTTAAGGAATACTGAGCTTGAATAAAAGAGGACGTACTCACCTGCGAGGAGTGGATGGAGGACTCGTTCTGGATGACCTCCAGCGTGCGTTGGATCCAGGTGTCCCTGTACGGGTGACCTCTGGGTGGGCGGTAGAGGTCAAAGATCACCAGTTTGTCTCTCCTGGCCGCCAGCTGCAGGAAGGCCTGCAGGCTGCAGACAGACTGCTTTTCCGCCCGCAGTCGGTCCTCTGCTGCCAGAGAGCCGGCTGTACCGAACGGGTTGTGCTGGAAAGAACAACCATCGATACTTTCAATACTGTGACGTAACACGCAGGCCGACATGTTCTTTCATCTGCGGCTCAAAGAGACGAGGAATTAACTGCCACGTGTCATCTGCACACACGCGTCAGTGGATAATCAATGCTTATTAACCGCCTCTGTCTGCGCTTCAGAATCTGCCTCTGTGTTTAACTTAAAACTCCCTCATCTCATCTCATCTCATCTCATCTTCAGCCTCTTATCCGGGGTCGGGTCGCGGCGGCAGAAGCTCTAGCAGGGGACCTCAAACTTCCCTTTCCCGGGCCACATTAACCAGCTCTAACTTGGGGATCCTGAGGCGTTCCCAGGCCAGTGTGGCGATCTAATCTCTCCACCTGGTCCTGGGTCTTCCCCGAGGCCTCCTCCCAGCTGGACGTGCCTGGAACACCTCCCTAGGGAGGCGCCCAGGGTTCATCCTTACCAGATGATCCTGAACCACCTCAACTGGCTCCTTTCAACGCAAAGTAGCAGCGGCTCTACTCCGAGTTCCTCACGGACGGCTAAACTTCTCCACCTCCTCCAAACTCCAACAAAAGAAAATGCGCCGCAGTTTATTCTATGCTGCGTTGAGACTCACAGAGAGGAACCAGGCGCCTGCGTTCAGGCTCTCCAGCTCGGCCCAGGTGAACATGGCGGCCGGGGCGTCGGTCCTGTTGGGGAAAACCTGCTGGATGTTGGTGGTCCGTCGCAGGTTGTGGTCATGCATCAGGAAGGGCACTCCATCGACGCTACGACCACGACAAGACAACAGTCATAGATCAGAGAGAGAGAGAGAGAGAGAGAGAGAGAGAGAGAGAGAGAGAGAGAGAGAGAGAGAGAGAGAGAGAGAGAGAGAGAGAGAGAGAGAGAGAGAGAGAGAGAGAGAGAGAGAGAGAGAGAGAGAGAGAGAGAGAGAGAGAGAGAGAGAGAGAGAGAGAGAGAGAGAGAGAGAGAGAGAGAGAGAGAGAGCGAGAGAGAATCAAATAAGCCATGGAGGCCATTTTGTGTATGAACTATGGTTGCTAACAGCCGGACGTGGCTAACAGTGATTAGCTCGGAGCAGTGAAGGCATTCAAAGGTCTTTTTTAACCACTAATGCTGCTGAAAATAACAGCAAACCTCTGCAGCAGCATGAGAAGAGTCCCTACACACACAACAAAGCACCAATGGGCTCCTTCCTTTGGGATTGACTTTGGTAATCCACTGTAATGGACTTTACTATGAGAGAAGCTGGTACAGGGGCCAGTAGGTAAGTCTTTAAAACATTCTTTTATTAAACTCTGGCTTCACTAACTACGCTGTTGCTGCTTTGTTTTGTGTGTAGGGACTCTTCTCATGCTGCTGCAGAGGTTTGCTGTTATTTTCAGCAGCATTAGTGGTTAAAAAAGACCTTTGAATGCCTTCACCGCACTGCCCCGAGCTAATCACTGTTAGCCACGTCCGACAGTTCTCCTGGATTTCTCCGTTTATAGTTCATACACTAAAAAAGAAACTGTCTTGATGGTTTATTTGATGTATGAAAGTGCAGAAAAAGACCACCATTACACTTTAAAGAGTGAATAATGTCGTATACAGACACATATTGAGCTGCTGGCTGACCTGAGAGTGACATCCGTCTCCAGACCTTCACTTCCTGCTTCCACGGCCTTCTCAAACGACATCAGTGTGTTTTCTGGAGCGAGCTGCAAATTACACACACAATCCATGAAAATCAACAGAGCATGAGTACATTTACGTGCAGCAGCTGCAGACATTTTTGCAGAGCATCGTCTCTGGGACGGGAAAGGATGTGAGCAGTGACTGAAAATGTTTACACGATCAATTCAATTCAATTTTATTTACAGCATCAAATCATAACCAAAGTGATCTCAGGACACTTTACAGAGTAGGTAAAGACCACACTCTATGACTTATTTATGATTTACACAGACCCAACAATTCCCCTGTAGAGTACGGTGGCAACGAAAACCTTCACTATAACAGACAGGAACACACTGCAGGGATTTTCTCCGTGGTTTATTTTGCCAAAGCATTTTCTTCTGCAGACAAAACTACGTTCACCCCTGCTTCCTCACAAAGCTCAGGGTTTAGCAGGAATGACCCCGAGCCAAATCGTGCTCCTCCTTTTCAAAGAATAGATAGCACGAGCTAAGCCTTGGTGGGGTGACGTCTTTAGACCAAACAAAAACCTGCCTCAGACATTACAATCCCCCTCTGAACCTCTCTCATCACAAGGTCTCTAACACAGAGTGCACATGCACACATATGCCGTTATGCCATCATGAGGCAGTTATTTGCGTTATCCATTAAGAAGGTGAGACAGAGGAGACACTGAACTGCGTCTGACCTGACAAAACTATGATTATGAATTACAAATATCCAAAATTCACACAACAAGTCAAAGGGTTTCACTCACTTCACAAAAAGTCTTGGTGGATTCTGGATTAGTTGGTTGAATCGACAGATCTGTAAAACTCTTCTCTCGCGTTATTAAGTCATTTGAGTAGCAGAGAAGCTGCAGGATTTACTAAGTCTCCACTTCCTCCTGCTCCTTTTCAAACGCGTAAGATTTATTTTGTATTCATTAGAAATGTATTGATTAATTTGGTGTATTTGTATTTATCATTCATTTAATTGTTGACGTATGTAAGTGTAGAAAAAGACCATGGGCTGAGTTTACGCTGAAATGACACTTTGAGGGCCAATAACTGTTACCCAGTAAGTGTTCCCGCTCACCATGGGCGCTCCTCTGTGGCCGATGAGGGCCGGCGCGGGGCCCAGCGTCCCGTCCTCTTTGATACAAGGAGAATACAAACCGAGGGGCACCAGGTAGAGCGCAGACAGGATGGTCAGGTACACCCCGATGATCAGGCCCCGCCTTACTGAAACACAAACACTGACTCTTGGATCCAGTATGAACTTTAACTACTGTTGCCTTAACTTAACCGAAGCCCAAACACTGAGCCCTGGGGAACGCCACACGTCATGCTGAGGTGTGTTTGGGATAAAACAGCGTCAGCAGTGCAGATGAGGAGACTGCAAGAAAGCGAAGAAGCGTTTTATTCCCAAAATGTCCTTTAAGAGTGAACATTTTTGGAGTCTACAGAGAGTTTATTAACGCAACTTTTTACGCAAAATCAAATGACAATGTGTGCACCTCACCTCCGCTGTTCATGCGAAAGAAATGCAAAGCTATGGGCCAAGCCAGCGCCGTCACCAGTAAGACTCCGCCCACGTGTAAATAAGGTGCGGTTACCTGTAGTCAGGACACAAAACAAAGCCCCGGCGTGAGGAGATCAGGAGGAGGAGACCGCAGTGAGAGCAGGTGAAGGCGGAAGCGGAGAGTCACCTGGAAGGAAAGCAGCAGAGTCGTCCACTCTTTGCTCCACAGGTCCGATAAGAGGGCGGTGGCTGCGACGGAGAACGTCAGACTCACCAGGATCCCGATCTGACAGGAAGGAAACATCCACTCTGATCGGTGAGGACGTCTTATTTTAGTCCGATCACTGTGAACTGAGTGCTGCGATGCTGAGCCTGTGGTGTTTCACTCATCACTTTTTATATAAATAAATAAAAACACTGATTCAGCAGTTGATGTATAAACTTAAGACAGAGAGAGTTACCTTGTGACTCCAGTGTAAATAAAGCTTCTGGCCTTCTGACAGCAAACACACAGCCAGCAGCTGCACAGAGGGAAAACACACAAACACGTTCAAGTCTGGATGTGTGACACTGTGATGAACCGTACAGAGACGTGGTACAACATCAGCAGCATTCACCGCACACACTGACCTTTACACAACTTTTAATTCATTCATTCATTCATTCATTCATTCTTCACCCTGTCCCTTTAGAGCTGTGGTTCTCAAACCTTTTCCACTAATGTACAACGCAAAAACAGTTTTGTTAGGGGGGAAAAATCCTTTATAAAGCCTTTAAAACACAAAAACACTTGCTACTGCTAGAAGAAGAACTTTATTAATCCTGCAACGGGGAAATTCGATATTTTCACTCTATTAATATTATTCATGTTATACACACAGGCCCGAAATACACACACACACAGGCACAAACAGGACCTATATACATGCGATTAAGGAGAGATGTTAGAGCGAGGGGGCTGCCAGAGACCAGCAGTTAAAACAGGAATGCTAACTATGAAATGGGGAATTTTGATCCATGCATGAGTCATATTTTTTAATGATTATTTATCTTTTTAGTCTCATGTGTTATCATGTTATCTGGCTGTTCAGTGTGACGTAACACCCTTTCAAAATAAGATTTCAGGGTCCAAACGCTCAGTTGGTACAAAACAGACAACAACGACCAAACGTGAACGATCACGATCACGTCTTTCTTCAGTTAGGCGTCTTTTTCATCCACAAGAGAGAGGTAAAATTATAATTACATTGTTTTTAAAACTCAGATCTGTTCAAACAACGGGGAACACTGCACTGCAGCGTTGGAGAAATACGAGGCTCGGACCAGGAAATCATATTTTGAAAGGTGTTACGTAGCGTCTTAACTGCCGGACACACACACACACACTCACACACACACCCACACACCCATAAATTAGGAAACATACAAAAAGTGCACACATACAAAAATGCAATACATGTAAAACAACTGTAATGTGATGTCGATATTGCAATGTATTAATTATGTGCTCAATTTAACTTATGCATCTTTAGTAATGATGTTATTTATACACCTGAATTATGTTTTTTTACAGTGTAGAAATAAATAAAGTGCACGACACTGATAAGATGCAACAAAGTATTTAGGGGGTGTGTTGTCGCCTCACCATGAGCACAGTGATGTAGGTGAAGAAGCCTGCGGCGACGACCAGCAGCACCACGGACCAAGGGAACCAGAAGCCCAGGTTCCCAAAGTTAAACCTGCAGCAGAATCAGGCACACGAGTAGAAACAGAGAGACTCTTAGTGATTCAAGAGGAGACACGGTCACACATCCAGAGGGACGCTAGAGATGAGCACGTACGATAGTCTGGGTTCATCTATAAGACACAGGTCTACGTATGCCTTGTAGAGTTTTTGTGACACAAGGTCCAAAATGATTGTATAACGGATTACATTCCTATTTTTCCCAACGTATCGAACAAGAAGTCCATCAGAAGGAGTATTGCTGCAACAATACTGCTGTTTCTAATGCCACATTACAAGTTTCCTATCGTCTCTCTGCTTTCACTTCACCTAAACTCAGATTTCTTTTGGAGCAAACGGTCTTCTTCATGACTACAGTCGAGGTCCGATTACCAACAGGAAAAACAGGAAACGGTCCCAAGAGCTCCAAGATTTACTGTGTGTTCATTTGTTTCTGCCAATTTAACTGAAAATGTGATTTTCTGAGACACCGGCTGGATATTGTTAAAGATATGTGATATGGAAAAACCCGAATGTTGCAGTGTTCTCGCTCGTTTCTAGAGATAATCTTCACTTATGAGCACGCTGGTGTGACAGTGACAGAAAGGTTGGTCTCTGTGGAAGAAGATGTGCAGTCTGTGGCCGTAATGTATCTATGTCATCATCTCTTACCAAATTAGAAGCTGTCTTCTCCCTTACTCTCTTTAAAACAATAAAAACTAGGCTAAAAAAAGAGCCAGTAAGGTGTCCGACACCAAAAATCAGACAGTTCAGTGGCTGTGCATCTTCACTAGAGACTTACATGTGTTTACACGTGTGGAGAATAGGTTGAAATTGTTTTCCACCTTCTTCAGACTTGTTTTTTTAGTCAACAGCTTCATGAAAAACACAACAAGCAGACTTCTTATAAAACCCAAACTACAGTTGTGTCAAAATGTTGTGCTGTTTGTTCTGTAACATCTACTATTAAGGCATAGTCTGGAGTGTGTGCTTCTGCTGTACGTGCATGTTGCATTTGATTAAGTTGTGTTTGATCAAATTACCAAACAGAAAATCTGGAGCCAGTTGGTTCCAGTTTGAATAAAGCAGGAAATAACTGCACCCGCGGCACAGGGAGCAGGATGAACGGAGCGTTAACACACACACGATTACGGCAATGTTTGCATGTGATTACACATTCAATCCACATGCACAGTGCGTTCACTTCACGTGTGTTGGACCCACCAGTCAAAGTCGTTGTAGTCGTTCTTCGCTTGTCCCCAGAAGTAGAGAAACACCAGCGTTAAGCAGAACGCCGCCACCAGCAGAGCGAAGCTGACACCTTCCAGCTGTGACAAAGACAGGAAACACGAGTCGGTTCTTTTCCCTAAAACTGTTTAATAAACGTTTTTTTTCCGATCTTTGACCTCTACGAAGCGAGAGGAATTCAAACAGGAAAGTGGATTTACTGTGTGATTGTAAACAACAAAACAAAAGTGGGCAACGGTTCAATAATGACGCAACGTTAGTCGTATGTAAATGTCGTCTTGACTTGTTTGATACTATTTCTACTTGGTGACTTGACTTAACCTGAGGCAAAGATGCTGAAAAGTATAATATAAAAAAGGTTGAATATGGAGAATGAGCAGAACAGCGCCATCTAGTGTCTCAACATCGTAGTCGCAACAACAAAAAATAACTCCAGCGTTCGGGTTGCCAGGTTTGTTTGCAGTGTGTCAGCGAGGAGACAGGAGACCAGAGTCTGTTTGAACCCGTCCCCTCCAGAAAATCACACCATAAAAACAAGGATTAGAGGAGTTTGACGGACAGTTAGCGTTAGCCGTTAGCGTTAGCCGTTCCAGCTAAGTGCAGATGAAAGTGATGTTAGCATCAAGGAGAAGCGTAGCCATGTGGGCGTGCGTTTGAATGCCGTTCCTCTTCTTTCTCTCAGTCCATGGAGTGAATGCTCGGCCTATAGTGACTCTGGTTGTTGCCCGTCTCCGCTCACTCAGCTGCTGGGACAAAGAACGCCCCCTTCACTGAGGCTCCCAAGCAGCTGCAGGTGCCAGCATACAGTAGCTGCACCCAACAACAGATAACCCTGGCAACTTATTGGCTGCTACCATAGCGTTTAATTAAGATTCTACAGATTCAACCTTTAACTCCATCTTAACCATTAACATGCAAACGCTGCTGAGACAACGTGCACTTCAGACCCTGAGGACGGCGCCCGTCTCCGTAGTCTCACCTTGTCGCAGCAGCAGTCCCCCGGCTGAGTGCAGCTGCCCTGGAGGCGTCTCCACCTGCAGCCGTAGAGACCGGACAGACACGACACCAGAGACGGGTGCTCGTAGCGCCGCAGCAGTTTAGCACGGAGACCACCCAGCCGGCCGAACTGCAGCTGGGATAACGTGGACGCCATGGCTCACACACACGCTCTGACACACTTCACATCCTGCTCACACACACACACACACACACACATACCAACACGCACACCTGAAACACAGAAGTCACAAAGGACAAATTTCAGTGGTGGTTTTGCATCTATTTTTAGTCATTTTGCATCTTTTTGTGGTTGTTTTTCATCTATTTTTAGTCATTTTGCATCTTTTGAGGTGGTTTTGTAACTATTTTTAGTCATTTTGCATCTTTTTGTGGTGGTTTTGCATCTATTTTTAGTCATTATGCATCTATTTTTGGTCATTTTGCATCTTTTTGAGGTGGTTTTGCATCTATTTTTAGTCATTTTGCATCATTTTGTGGTGGTTTTGCATCTATTTTTAGTCATTTTGCATCTTTTTGAGGTGGCTTTGCATCTATTTTTAGTCATTTTGCATCTTTTTGAGGTGGCTTTGCATCTATTTTTAGTCATTTTGCATCATTTTGTGGTGGTTTTGCATCATTTTTTTGTCATTTTGCATCTTTTTGTGCTGGTTTTGCATCTATTTTTAGTCGTTTTGCATCTGTTTGTGGTGGTTTTGCATCAATTTTTTGTCATTTTGCATCTTTTTGTGGTTGTTTTGCATCTGTTTTTTAGTCATTTTGCATCTTTTTGTGGTGGTTTTGCATCTATTTTTAGTAATTTTGTATCTTTTTGTGGTGGTTTTGCGTCTATTTTTTGTCATTTTGCATCTTTGTGTGGTGGTTTTGCATCTGTTTTTTAGTCATTTTGCATCTTTTTGTGCTGGTTTTGCATCTATTTTTAGTCATTTTGCATCTTTTTGTGGTGGTTTTGTATCTTTAGTCGTTTTGCATCTTTTTGTGGTGGTTTTGCATCTATTTTTAACCATTTTGCATCGTTTTGAGGTGGTTTTGCATCTATTTTTAGTCATTTTGCATCTTTTTGAGGTGGTTTCGCATTTATTTTTTGTCATTTTGCATCTTTTTGTTGTGGTTTTGCATCTATTTTTAGTCATTTTGCATCTTTTTGTGGTTGTTCTGCATCTATTTTTTGTCATTTTGCATCTTTGTGTGGTGGTTTTGCATCTGTTTTTTAGTCATTTTGCATCTTTTTGTGGTTGTTTTGCATCTATTTTTAGTCATTTTGCATCTTTTTGTGGTTGTTTTGCATCTATTTTTAGTCATTTTGCATCTTTTTGTGGTGGTTTTGCATCTATTTTTAGTCATTTTGCATCTATTTTTGGTCATTTTGCATCTTTTTGAGGTGGTTTTGCATCTATTTTTAGTCATTTTGCATCATTTTGTGGTGGTTTTGCATCTATTTTTAGTCATTTTGCATCTTTTTGAGGTGGCTTTGCATCTATTTTTGGTCATTTTGCATCTTTTTGAGGTGGCTTTGCATCTATTTTTAGTCATTTTGCATCATTTTGTGGTGGTTTTGCATCTATTTTTAGTAATTTTGTGTCTTTTTGAGGTTGTTTTGCATCTATTTTTAGTCATTTTGCATAATTTTGTGGTGGTTTTGCATCAATTTTTTGTCATTTTGCATCTTTTTGTGCTGGTTTTGCATCTATTTTTAGTCATTTTGCATCTGTTTGTGGTGGTTTTGCATCAATTTTTTGTCATTTTGCATCTTTTTGTGGTTGTTTTGCATCTGTTTTTTAGTCATTTTGCATCTTTTTGTGGTCGTTTTTCATCTATTTTTTGTCATTTTGCATCTTTTTGAGGTGGTTTTGCATCTATTTTTAGTAATTTTGTATCTTTTTGTGGTGGTTTTGCATCTATTTTTAGTCATTTTGCATCTTTTTGAGGTGGTTTCGCATTTATTTTTTGTCATTTTGCATCTTTTTGTTGTGGTTTTGCATCTATTTTTAGTCATTTTGCATCTTTTTGTGGTTGTTCTGCATCTATTTTTTGTCATTTTGCATCTTTTTGTGGTGGTTTTGCATCTGTTTTTTAGTCATTTTGCATCTTTTTGTGCTGGTTTTGCATCTATTTTTAGTCATTTTGCATCTTTTTGTGGTGGTTCTGCATCTATTTTTAGTCATTTTGCATCTTTTTGTGGTGGTTCTGCATCTATTTTTAGTCATTTTGCATCTTTTTGTGGTGGTTCTGCATCTATTTTTAGTCATTTTGCATCTTTTTGAGGTGGTTGTGCATCTATTTCTTGTCATTTTGCATCTTTTTGAGGTGGTTTTGTGAGTACTTTTATTTAAGTACAGGACCTGAATATTTCCTCCACCACTTAATACACTCACTCAGATACATTTTGATACTTTGATATGGAATAAATGATATAAATAAGTACATTTTCTTGAATTATTGCAGCTTTAAATCAAACAAACAAAACAAAGAAACCTACAGAATAAGCTCAGAGTCTCTGCAGCCTCAGGAAACCTGCTGGAACAAAGCTCAGAGTCAGTTATTGTTGGACTATTGTTACAGATCGTTGTTGTTCTTCTGCAGGAAACAGCAGAAATATCTTCCACGCTGCAGAGTTTCAGTCCCCAGAGAAGTAAAGTTTCAGATCTGACCCTGTCTGTTACTGTGGGCAGGCGTCTTCATATACAACAGCTCTTGAGCAACTCAGGTGTGTTTCAGGTCACATCTTTACTGGAGAACAAAGGGCAGCTCAGGGACCTATAATCCCACTTTACTGACGGAGTGAAATTGTAACCCACTTAAAGAACAAGTGTGCACACACATACCTTATCATACTGGGGTAAAGTTTGCACACAAGTCAAAGTTTAGAGCTGTAAAACCATCAGTAAAGTGCAGTTTGTGCTCCAGTTGTGGTCATTTCTTACTTTGGTAGTTGTGCAGTGCCGTGTTTGCACCTGTTGTTAAAGATTACAAACTCACCAACCTGCCAGGGACAAATAATCTCATGTTTGCAACAAAAGACCCTCATTATTAACGTATAACGGGACGGGCTGAGAAAGACAAAGCTGACAGTTGTGTAACGCTTTGCAGTGAAGGTGCTCTTGAAAGGAGAAAACTTGCCATATTCTTTACAATAATTTAAGAATCTAAATGTGCCTTGCTTTTGGGCATAACCAGAACAGAATTTAAGATTAAAACCTGGTCGTTATGCTGGTAAACACCGATCACATTTAACCGTCAAACGCAAAAACAATTAGCAGACCCTGTTTGCACCTTTACCCATGTGTCGTATGTGAGCCGAATTAAAGACTAGATCCTATTTAAGTGTAAATCCTGATAATCCTGATGTCATGTTTTTTAGTCATTTTGCATCTTTTTGTGATGGTTTTGAATCTATTTTTAGTCATTTTGCATCTTTATGAGGTGGTTTAGCATCTGTTTTGGTCATTTTGCATCTTTTTGTGGTGGTTTTGAATCTATTTTTAGTCATTTTGCATCTTTATGAGGTGGTTTCGCATCTATTTTTAACCATTTTGCATCTTTTTGTGGTGGTTTTGTATCTATTTTTAACCATTTTGCACCTTTTTGTGGTGGTTTTGTATCTATTTTTAACCATTTTGCATCTTTTTGTGGTGGTTTTGTATCTATTTTTAACCATTTTGCATCTTTTTGTGGTGGTTTTGCATCTATTTTTAACCATTTTGCATCTTTTTGTGGTGGTTTTGTATCTATTTTTAACCATTTTGCATCTTTTTGTGGTGGTTTTGTATCTTTAGTCGTTTTGCATCTTTTTGTGGTGGTTTTGCATCTACAGTATTTTTAACCATTTTGCATCGTTTTGAGGTGGTTTTGCATCTATTTTTAGTCATTTTGCATCTTTTTGAGGTGGTTTTGCATCTATTTTTAGTCATTTTGCATCTTTTTGAGGTGGTTTAGCATCTGTTTTGGTCATTTTGCATCTTTTTGTGGTGGTTTTGCATCTATTTTTAGTCATTTTGCATCGTTTTGAGGTGGTTTTGCATCTATTTTTAGTCATTTTGCATCTTATGAGGTGGTTTGTATCTATTTTTAGTCATTTTGCATCTTTTTGAGGTGGTTTTGCATCTATTTTTAGTCATTTTGCATCATTGTGTGGTGGTGTCGCTTCATCTAATTGCAAAAACAATGTCAGACCCTGTTTGCACCTTTACCCATGTGTTGTATGTGAGCCGGACTAAAGACTGTATCCTATTCATGTGTAATTCCTGATCACATGGGTTGATGAGGGAGCTTTCTCAGCCACATAGCGTGATAATAACAAATTGACCGGTTTTTAGAATGAGATCTGGGGAATCACCAAAGAAAGAACGGGACCTGGTGAGCAGAGAGCACAAAGCTGCTCATCACCAAAAACAACAACAACAACAACATGATGTCAAAACCCGTCCAGTATTCCTGACGTCACAGCATTTTATTCTAATGACTCATTCAAACGCTGGTCATCCTACCTGCAGGTGATCCTCCGGGTCCGGTCTGCCTCCCCGGTAAACGGCAGAGGAGAAGCCGCAGTGCGCC
This sequence comes from Echiichthys vipera, assembly GCF_963691815.1. Taxonomy (NCBI): domain Eukaryota; kingdom Metazoa; phylum Chordata; class Actinopteri; order Perciformes; family Trachinidae; genus Echiichthys; species Echiichthys vipera. The sequence goes on from NC_139839.1 coordinate 3,003,482, forward strand.
GTTCTTTCTCGGTCACCAGATGTAGAGCAGGTGGCCTCTGACGGGGAGACCGTGAAGCTCACACACACACTTACACACCGACCCGCTGCACGATGCCCTTCAAAATTAAAGCCTCTCGTTTTTCCTTTGACTTAATATTGAGGCTTTAATGAAAACATGGACGTGTTCCGACACAATGGGCCCGCGGGCACAGACAGGTTTGGTGGTTTTTAAGGCATTTTGAGGTGGTTTTGCATCTATTTTTAGTCATTTTGCATCTATTTTTAGTCATTTTGCATCTTTTTGTGGTGGTTTAGCATCAATTTTTAGACATTTTGCATCTTTTTTTAGTCATTTTGCATCTTTTTGAGGTGGTTTAGCATCTATTTTTAGTCATTTTGCATCTATTTTTAGTCATTTTGCATCTTTTTGTGGTGGTTTAGAATCAATTTTTAGACATTTTGCATCTTTTTTTAGTCATTTTGCATCTTTTTGTGGTGGTTTAGCATCAATTTTTAGACATTTTGCATCTTTTTTTAGTCATTTTGCATCTTTTTGAGGTGGTTTAGCATCTATTTTTAGTCATTTTGCATCTATTTTTAGTCATTTTGCATCTTTTTGTGGTGGTTTAGAATCAATTTTTAGACATTTTGCATCTTTTTTTAGTCATTTTGCATCTTTTTGAGGTGGTTTTGCATCAATTTTTAGACATTTTGCATCTTTTTGAGGTGGTTTTGCATCAATTTTTAGTCATTTTGCATCTTTTTGAGGTGGTTTTGCATCTATTTTTAGTCATTTTGCATCTTTTTTTTTAGTAATTTTGCATCTTTTTGAGGTGGTTTTGCATCTATTTTTAGTCATTTTGCATCTTTTGAGGGGGGTTTTAAATCTATTTTTAGTCATTTTGCATCTTTTGAGGGGGGTTTTAAATCTATTTTTAGTCATTTTGCATCTAATTTTTGTCATTTTGCATCTTTTTGTGGTGCTTTTGCATCATTGTTTAGTCATTTTGCATCTTTTTTAGTCATTTTGCATCTTTTTGAGGTGGTTTTGCATCTATTTTTTAGTCATTTTGCATCTTTTTGAGGTGTTTTTTAAAAATGTGACAGTTCTGTCGTTTCTCTGTGTTGTCATTTAACGTGTCTTTTTAATCATTTCCGGTGTCTTTTTCATCATTTTGTGTCTGTGCAGTTGTCTTCTGTCTATATTCAGTCATTAAAATCTCTTTGTGGTCATTTTGTGTAATTTATTTTACATTTTAAAAGCAATTTAAAATGGATTTAGCTTTAAAAATAAAAATAAAACAGCATCAGAATCAACTTCATTGGCAAGCATGTAAACAGGTGACAGTACAGGAATTAGACCTGGCAATTTGGTGCATAGCAGATACAAAAGCAGTGTATACACAAAAAACGGTATAGTGGTATAGTGGTTAGCAGTGTCGCCTCGCAGCAAGAAGGTTACAGGTTCGCGTCCCGGCCTGGACCTTTCTGTGCGTTGTGTGCATGTTGTCACCGTGTCTGCGTGGGTTTTCTCCGGGTTGAAGATGGATGAATGACCTTAAAAAAAAGACATTGATAGTACAATATGCAAGTAACTGGAGCTACTAGACATACAGGAGTAGATGGAACCAAATATCACTGCTGCAAAATAATAAAGACAATAGGATCAAACTCAGCTTTATTGTCAGTTCTGTAACATGTGCTGCAGACATACCTTTCTCCCCGACCCACAGTGCAATAAGAACAAAGGTAAGTTTATTTGTATTGCACAATTCAAAGTTCTCTACATAAAACACATAAAAGGTCATTTAGGTCAGCAAAGAAACAGGTGAAGTATGAATTGCTGTGTACACTTCATTGACTAAATATCCTTTGTTCAGAATCAGCTTCAGAATCTGATCCTCGAGGATCTGCAGCCTCTTTACACGGGGCAACCACTGTTGCACCGGCCGACCGCGGTACTGTTTTTAGAAGAAGAAGAATTACTTTATTTATCCCGCACTATTATTATACATGACACACACACACACACACACACACACACACACACACACACACGTAATTAAGGAGAGTTGTTAGAGCGAGGGGGCACCTCTCCAGCCACCAGTCCACACAGGGACTTGAACCAGCGACCCCTCCAGCCACCAGTCCACACAGGGACTTGAACCAGCGACCCTACGGTCCCCAGCCAAGTCACCTATGGACTGAGCTACTGCCGCCCCATTTAACTGGTTCACGTCCTCACTGATGGAAGTGTCTTTGTAAGCATGGATACTTGTTTCTTCAGGAAGCCATAAGATAAAGTGTGGAGTTCCCCAAGGGTCATTTTTAGGTCCAACTCTTTTTAATCTTTACACACTTCGTAATCAGGAGGCACGGCATCATCTTTCCTGATGCCGTTCCTGAAAGTGCTCCTTCCATTGCCCGATTACCTCATCAGCTGAGCTCACCAGCGTCCCGTCCTTACTGAAAACAGCTTGGACGTTTCCCCGTTTCCCCCTCCTGAGGGATCGAACGGTGTAACAGGGACGGTGGTGTTACATCATGATCCATTGGTACGGCAGGAGTCTGCGAACAGAACTTTAGAAATTAAACTCTCAAAATGTCACATGTGCAAGGCTGAAACTCAGGGGGAGGATTAGAAAAATGTTTCATAATTCATCTGAAACATTTTAATTTGATGGGGCGCGGCCTCTACACACAGGTGACACAGTGTGCGCTGTCACTGGGAAATATTAAATATGTAATTCTAAGTGATGATGGAATAAATTCAGGGTTCCTGCACCTTTTACAAAGTCAAATTCAAGCACTTTTCAAGCATTTCAAGGTTAATTTTCATGCTTTTCCAGCACCGTGCAGCTGTGGTGAACTACATATTTAGGGCGCCCTCCCACTGTGCCTCCGTCCCGTGCCCCGTGCTTTAGGGTCCTTGTCCCCCCCTCCAGGCCCGTTTGTACCCACACTACCTGGGCCTCGGAGAATGCTTCTTGCTGCCTATACGTCATCACGCCGTAACACGTCACACGCATTGATGGCGTCATGGCGATGCGTGGCTTTGTTTCCAGATCTTTCCGTAGACCTCGGAGTCTTTGTGCGTCTTGTCGACTGTTTTTGAATCTTTTCATCGACCAAATCTGCAGTAAACACTCCACCTCCGCATCACACCAACGTGAACCTTTCACCGCCATTGTTTGAAATGTCCGCGCATGGTCCCTCCTTCTTTTTTCTACGTCCCAACAGGCGCACAGGAAATGACCTCAGAGCCGCCGTAGGCCTCGTGCTCGTACACGTGCGCACGCTCGTGCTCGTACATGTGCAAACGGCTCCGCTAAAGCCCACCTCTTTCAAGCGGGCTGTGGACGGCCCGCTATCCGCAGTTATGCGCAAAGCGGGTGCACTCACACTGCTTAAAGGTACTAGACTTTAGCTGAAAAAACGGTTTTGTCCCAGGACAGAAAGACAGTGTGAGTGCACCCTAATACAGAACAATCCTCAGTATTCAGTAAACTTGTTATTTCACCTGTTCATCACATTAAAGTTGATGTTATTGTCCTGTAACACACACACACACACACACACACACACACACACACACACACACACACACACACACACACACACACACACACACACACACACACACACACACACACACACACACACACACACACACACACACACACACACACACACACACACACACACACACACACACACACACACACACACACACACACACACCAGTGACTCCCCAGGATGTGTGCACCGCCCCCAAAGCATTCAAGCACTTCACAGTGAATAACATTTCCTGTTACAACTTTCAAAATAAAATCTGGATTTGCAACAAATTTTTGAGAATGACAATAGTTTTGACATTTTGGAAATAGTGCTTGTTTGCTTTCTTGTGTCTGTAGGTTGATTATGTTTGTAGTTTATGTGTTTTAAATCTTTTTATGTTTCATGTGTTAAGTAAACTGCACTGTAACTTCTGTAACTGCATTATGTTTTAAATGACCTTTTACGTGTTTTAAATCTTTTATGTGGTATTTCAGTAAACTGCACTGTAACTTCTGTAACTGTAAACATATTTTAGACATTTTTAAATTACCCTTTATTGTGTTAAATGCTTTATATGTTTTTTTCACTGTAACTTCTGTGACTGTAAAAATCTTTTATAAGATCAGAGAAATTCTACCACCATCGTGTTTTTATTTGAGTGAATGGAAAATTGAATATGGAGGACTAAACATGACTCAATAAATAAACAGATGATGAAATAAATGTATGTGTAAATAAATAACTATGTATCCATGAATGTATAAATAAATATATAAATGAATAAATGATGAAAAATGTATGTATAAATAAATTAATTGGTGAAATAAATGTATATATAAATAAACAAATGTATATATGAATACAGGGATCAATAAATAAACGCATAAATAAAAACATAAATAAATACATGGTGAACTAAACGTATATTTAAAAAAATAAAATACAGGAATAAATACATAAACAAATGCAGAAAATACATAAATAAATGTGTATATAAATAATAAATGTTTAAATAAATACAGGAATAAACAAATGCATAAATACATGTATATATATATATAAATAAATAATGCTTTACATATTTATCTACATTTTATTCACCAATATTCATTTATTTCTGAATCTATGTATGCATGTTTATTTATTTATTCCTTTATTTGTGTGTCCATATTCTAATGAGGTAGGAGGTCCCATTTATTCATACATTTATTTATTTACTCCTGTATGTATTTATTTATTTATGCATTTATTTATTCCTTTATTTATTATTTAAAGTATTTATTCATGTATGTATTTATTTATTTCTTCCTTTATTTATTATTTAAAGTATTTATTCCTGTATGTATTAATTCCTTCATTTATTTATTAATTCCTTTATTTATTTATTAAAGTATTTATTCATGTATGTATTAATTCCTTTATTTATTTATTAAAGTATTTATCCATGTATGTATTAATTCCTTCATTTATTTATTAATTCCTTTATTTATTTATTAAAGTATTTATTCATGTATGTATTAATTCCTTCATTTATTTATTAATTCCTTTATTTATTTATTAAAGTATTTATTCATGTATGTATTAATTCCTTTATTTATTTATTAAAGTATTTATCCATGTATGTATTAATTCCTTCATTTATTTATTAATTCCTTTATTTATTTATTAAAGTATTTATTCATGTAAGTATTTATTTATTCCTTTGTTTATTTATTGTGACCTAAGTCAGGATTAGTCCTCCACACCTTAAGACACTTATTGCAAAAGCTGCTGCCTTGAGCGGGTCATAATTGGGCTTTTATTTTGAAGCCTTCGCCGCTTCGCTTCCCGTTTCTGATCGCGGCGGATTGACGCAGCTGCGGCAGCTTGGAGCAAACTTCGAGGAGGGACCTCGACACTTTAAAGTTGCTCCACTTCACACGGGGCGGTTCGCACGGTCCGGTCGGTGTGACCAACCGGAGGCATGACTGACCTGTACGTCTCCTTGGCGGTGCTGGGAGCCGCGGTGCTCCTCAGCGAGGCGATCCGCCGCACTGCCGCGCGTCTTTTCCGCGAAGCTCACTGGATTTACCTGCTGGAGGCGGCGTCCACCTTCCAGCTCTGCTGCTGCACCCACGAACTCAAACTTCTGGGTGAAGCTTCTTCGCTGGAGCTGCCGTTCAGCCTCACCCTCACCTACACCGTCACCGTCATACACTTGTTGACTTTCCGCGGGGCGACGTGCAACCCCATCGGCGCGTTGGAGAGCGTTTGCCGCGGGCGCAGCAGCGTCAGGGCGGCCGCGGTGCTCGTGCTGTGCCAGTTCGCGGCGGCGGTCGCGGCGCAGTTTTTCGCAGCGTCCGTCTGGTCGCTGGGTCTCTCCGACATCCACGTCCGGCACCAGCGGTTCGGGTTCCGGTGCTTCGACCCGCTCGGTGGGACTCTACCGGAGGCCGTGGCCGCGGAGCTGGGCTGCGCGTTCACGGTCCAAGCCGCCGCCATGCACGCGCACAAACTGGACGAGAAACTCCGGGTTCACTTCATCGCTGCCGTCATCACTGCGGCGGTTTACGCAGGTGAGTTTGAGTGACAGGTGTTTATTTTTATTAAAATGGTTTTAAAACTATAAAAGGGAATAATAAAACTGGAAGATAATAATACAATTAAATACAAATAATTTAAGGCAATAAATGACGTAATTTAGAGTAAAAGACAATAAAACAAAGACAAACAAAAAGCGTAAAATATTTAAAAATAAAATAATACAGTAATAAATGAGCGTATAAGAAACGGCATGCTTGGGCTGCAAGTTAGAAAATACAAAAATGTAATTTAAAATTAGATAAGACGATAAAATAGTTTACAATAAAATACAATAAGAGTGAAATATTCAAATAAAAATATTATTTTCAATAAAATACTTGAAAATAAAATAGTCTTAAAAGGGTATGTATGTGATGTTGGGGGGAGGGGCGTACGTCCATCTGGCTGACGTTTACCTCCGAGGAGAAGTGAGGGCCAGAGGCTAGCTGTCACTCAAGAGGCCACGCCCCTAATTATTCATAAACTTTAACCTCCAATAAAATAAAAATTAGCCTGGTACAAAAAAATTCATCCCCCTCAGTGTTGTCATGGAGATATGACCTAAACATACTGACTAGAACGACTTAAACAGGTTTAATGATGCTGTGTAAACGGCCTGTTTAACATGGGGGTCAATGAGAAACTGCTCTGTTATGAAACCTGCCCCTAGTGGACACTCAGAGACCTGACGTTTTGGGCACTTCCTGATTGGATCAAACAGGAAGTTGCTGTGATGCGGGCTTGGGTTTAAATGCAATCAAAGCTGAAACTAACGACTCTTTGCTGTGATTTAAATGTTCTTAAAGCTGAATAACGACCCTGCTCTCTGGCTCTTGTGCAGGTGGAAGCGTTTCAGGAGCCGTCTTTAACCCCGTCCTGGCCTTCTCCGTCCAGTTCCCCTGCAGCGGCCACACATACCCGGAGTACTGCTTTGTGTACTGGCTGGGACCGGTCTTGGGTAAGGCTCGCTGTTAGATTTAGATTTATTCAACTGTAACCATTTCAACCCTGGTCACGATCGTCTGACTCATTGTGCAGTCAGAATGTGTGTGACACTTTAAGCAAATATGATATTAAATCTAGGGTTACCACGGAGACACGACTTCACCTCGACACCTGCACACCTCAGTCCAAACACCTGCACACACACACACACACACACACATTCAAACGCACTCAGTGATTCACACCTTGAGTATCTTTGCCTCCTTCCGTCCGCCCAAAGTAACCTCCCGTGTGTGTTCCGTGTGCGTCCTCCAGGCGTGGCGAGCTGCGTCCTGCTGTTCGAGAAGATCCTCCCCTTCCTGTCTGCGAAGAGCAGCGTCGGGCCGGAGCTCCCTGAGGTCCCTGGGGTCCAGAACCAGAGGAAGAAGAAGAAGACGCAGTAGGGGAGCGGCCCAGACGCAGAAGATCGTGTCTTAAGCTTTTTATTCCACGTGTGTGTGCGTGGAAAACACCAGAGTCATGAACACTCACAGGGACACAAACATGCAGCACACGCAGCGTTCTTACAGCACAACGAGGTCACGACAAAACCGTAAGTGAACGCACACAAAACACGGGGAAAACCTGCAATACACCTGAGAATCATCAGGTTTTTACAGTTTAAATCAGTTTCAGACTCGTGCAGCGACGTCTGTCACCTGTGCAGCAGGTCGGTGCTAACGGCTGCTTCTGCATCCTTTAACGGTGCTGATGCGACAGAGGGGCTGCGGTTAAAGTCATATATAAGTGTTTTAAGCGCCCATACGCGCAGATGCTGCACCAGCAACAATGACAGTACACACAGAATCAAAGCAATCACACTAAGGGTGAATTTTTAACTTAAGTTTGACCTAAAAAATCTCTCTTTACAGTTCTCTAACAGATGAAATGATGCGTAAGCTACTTAATTTAACCGTGCTTTAGATATATATATATGTATATATACATACATATATATATATATATGTATATATACATACATATATATATATATGTATATATATATATATATATGTATGCATGTATATTTAAACTATGAATGCACACAAAGTTCCGGTTTTCTGCAGATGTGTTTGACATTACACACACTTTTCTCTCTGCGGGGGGAGACTTTCATGAGCCGTTGTCAGTGAATTTAACTTCTATACCTGCAAACATCTCAATACCTAAATAAATACATACTTAAATACATAAATACATACATACCTAAATAAATACATACTTAAATACATAAATACATAAATACAGTAACCGAGGCGTGCCTGCTAAAAGTCACGAGTGTGTGTGAAAACTAACATTGTGACATTTAAACAGAACTTTCTTCCTTTAGATCCTAAAGAGACTTTTGCGGTGAGTGAATCCGGTGAAGGGGGCACAGCGGTTTGGTGGTTCGCTCCATTTGATTTTGATTAACGTGGGTTTTATTTTCACAGCTTTATATTTTCAGAGGGGTTTAATTTAATTACACCGACGCTTCTAATGTGAACTGGAGTAAAACTGGATCCAACCTTTTTTAACTTTAGACCAAAGCTTCAAACACCTGCTCCGTTTTTTACGTCTTCCTGCTTAAAGTCATTTACGCTTCTTCTCCACTGTGGTTTAAATATTTACCAGTGTTTTATTTCTGCTTTTTACGTCCATCTCTTTGTTTCCACTGGATTTCCAGCTGCAGCAACGACAAAAGAATCAACTTTATTACCTCTAGAGTCTGGATGACGATGATAAAAAGGCATTTTAATTCTTTTATTGTTATTAAAATCAGTAAGAATGTGAACTAAGGTCATTTTAAGGTAACGGGTTTTGCATAGTGTTGTAATTTAAATGCATTTCTAATAATGTGTGTGAAATATTTTGATTAAAAACATCTATTTTACATCTCAAGTGTGTTTTTTAGCCTCATAAAAGGTTTTTTTAATCATTTTTGGGGTTAATTTTAAACGTCCCGACAACTGTAATTACGTCAAATTTATTTATATATATATTAAAATAGATATAATGTTTTTTATGTTAAATTTCTATTCTAAAGAGTCCCTGCACACACAACAAAGCACCAATGGGCTCCTTCCTTTGGGATTGACTTTGGTAATCCACTGTAATAGACTTTACTATGAGAGGAGCTGGTACAGGGGCCAGTAGGTAAGTCTTTAAAACACTCTTTAATAAACTCTGGCTTCACTAACTACGCTGTTGCTGCTTTGTTGTGTGTGTAGGGACTCTTCTCATGCTGCTGCAGAGGTTTGCTGTTATTTTCAGCAGCATTAGTGGTTAAAAAAGACTTTTGAATGCCTTCAGCGTCCTGCCCCGAGCTAACCACTGTTAGCCACGTCCGGCTGTTAGCCACTCTCCTGGATTTCTCCGTTAATAGTTGATACACGGGCTTATTTGATGTAAGTAAGTAATGAAAAAGACCATGGGACGAAGAATTCATCTATCATCCAGCTTCAGCCTCTTGTCCCTGTCGGGGTCGTGGGGGGCTGGAGCCGATCCCAGCTTACATCAGGCGTGAGGCGGGGTCCACCCTGGACAGGACGCCAGTCTATCACAGGACACATAGAGACGAACAGAGACAGACAACCATACACACCTACGGGTGATTTAGAGTCATCAATGAACCGAACACCTGCACGTCTTTGGACTGTGGGAGGAAACCGGAGAACCCGGAGAAAACCCACGCAGACACGGGGAGAACATGCAAACTCCACACAGAAGGGCCCCAGCTGGGATTCGCAACCAGGAACCCTCTTGCTGTGAGGCGACAGTGCCAACCACCAAACCTCCGTGCCGCCTTTAAACCAATGAATGTGTGAATTCATTCAGCTGCACCACAAACATGGATCTCATTTGTGTTCCTCGCTCAGAGGTCTGGGTGAGTCCAGTCCACCTCCAGAGCGTTCCCCTGGGACTTTGGCCTGCGCGGTGTCTGTTACACAACCTGACCTTTGTGTCCTCCTCCTCCTCCTCCTCCTCCTCCCTTCCTCCCTTCTTCACACTCACGTCTGACTTCAGCCACATACCAAAACCAAAAGAGCTGCAACATAAATAACAAGCAAGGCCCGAACGCCACATACGACCAACATGAGACTGACAGGGACACGTGAGAGGAGCCTCAACATGCTGCTGTAAGCTTCACTGAGCTGCTGACGAACTCTTTTCTTTTATTTTTGGTAGGTTTTTCACTCGTTTTTGTTCGCAAACTTTAGCAAATCAAATAGCAGGTCACTGTTGGACGCAACCAGGAAAACTTCTGTCCCTGTTCTCCCTCCTCCTCTCAGTGAATAAGTGCAGGAAAAGGTGGTGAAACAATAACAATGGAACAGAAAAGATAATGTTTATAACAATAGAACCCTGGGTTTGGTGCACAGTACACATATGCCCACATGGACTCAGTGTTACGAGCTTTTACTTTGGTAAAAGTGTAAAAGTATTAGCATCTAAATGTGCTTAAAGTACAAAATATATAAGAATATTATATTATAATTATGGATTAATGTAAATATCACTTTAATGTTGCAGCTGATAAAGTTAGGGGTCATTTACTTTACTTTATATAAAGTATTTGTAGCTTATGTTATGTCAGAAAAGAGTCTTTGGCAAAGTGTATCGACCCGATCAAACATGTAGAACTTGTGAAATTGTTGTCGCCTGCACAGATCGACTGACCTCTGCCACTTAGACTTGGAACTCCTTCAAGGTCACCATGTGCCGTGGGACAACACTATAAAAGAATCTAGTAGGACGTTCATTCATTCATCTTCAACCGCTTATCCCGGGGTCGGGGTCGCGAGGGGGCTGGAGCTGATCCCAGCTGACATCGGGCGTGAGGCGGGGTCCACCCTGGACAGGACACCAGTCTATCACAGGACACATAGAGACGAACAGAGACAGACAACCATTCACACCTACGGGTGATTTAGAGTCATCAATGAACCGAACACCTGCACGTCTTTGGACTGTGGGAGGAAACCGGAGAACCCGGAGAAAACCCACGCAGACACGGGGAGAACATGCAAACTCCACACAGAAGCCCCCCAGCCGGGATTCGAACCACGAACCTTCTTGCTGTGAGGCCACATATCTGCTAAACTGACATTAAGCAAATAATGCTAACACGCTAAAATAAAACAGTGAGAATGACTCTAAAATAATATGAATAGAAAATGAAAAGTAAACAAACCTCTTAAACGTGTTTGACTTGAACGTCACCTGTACGCGGACGCACAAATGTTTATAATCGTCCAATAAATCAAACACGCATTGACAATAATGGATGGTTTACACGTAAAACCCATCCCATTGGTGCTTATTCAGCGATGAATGATGATTTCCACGAGGGCGTGAGGCCTGAAACCCTTTTTATTATGACAAATGTACAAGATCAGATCCATATGAAAGAACAGTAAAGTTAACAAAAAGGTAAGGAGCAGATGCAAACACCGGGGGCCGCTCGACTAGCATCTATACACAGTGGACAGGGTGTCGCTCATCATGAGGTAAATAGGAAACTCTGCTAACACTTCAGTCATTGGCACCCACTTCCTTTAATCCCCCTCTCTCTCTCAGCTACGCAGGTCTCGCTGAGATACATATGAATTAATTCTCGTCTCTGCGGAGAGTTTAAACAGCTTTACGTACAGCACGCGGACATCCACGTCCCTCTACTCGGACTCAACCCACCACACTCTATTATTACATTTGTAGAATCCCGTCCAGCTAAATCTAAACGCTAAATATTTGTGTACAGAGGCCCGAGTCACGCGTGCACCGCAAGCAGCACATAAAGGTTTCGTAGAGTCGTGTTTTGGCCGTCTACGGTTTGATAAATAGTGGTTTTTCCTCTGTGGAGACCATGCGGAGACTAATTTACAATATATTTTACACACAGGCTTCGTTCCTCTCTTAAATCGGATTCAGCTGTCCTAGATTTGTTTTGTTTTTTCCTAAGGTAATCCTCTCCCTCTCTCTCTCTCCCTCTCCCTCTCTCTACCCGGAGCTCGCTTGTGACATGCCTTTAGTAGGTCAGTGCATGCTTACTTGTGCGGTTTCGCTGCAAAACGACGCCATACGCAGAGTCCGTCCGCTCTAACGCAACCGCTCAGATCCTCAACAACATGCCAAAGTTTTCTGGTTTTGTCACAAACCAAACAAAACAACTGTTGTGCCAATATCACGTCCCTACAAAAGAAAACTATTAGAAACTCATGCAATCCCCCCGAAAACCTGCCCCATATATTTTTGTTCCATGATTTAAAAAAATGCCTCTAAATATATTACAGCGAGAAAACTACAGATATACACACAGACGGGGTCCGGCAGAGGTCAGCGAAGTCATTGGTTTGTGGTTTTTGCTGCACCGTTCGAAAACAGCATCCTGAATATTGCTTCAAAAACAAATTATTCCACTAAGTCGTCGTTGTTTTTCTCACGCTCTCGCTCTTAAACGTGAACGTCAGCGCGAGAAGAGCGTGATAAAAACAAACACAGGAGGCGTAACGAGGAACAAAGGAGGGGAACTTAGTGTTACTCGAGTTAACAAGAGCCACGGGTCTGCAGGTGTTTGACCCTTCAAGGACAATGTACAAAGAAAATAAGACACTTTACATTTCGCTCGAACGGACGACGAATAAAAGTTTAGATATACAAAAAAATACATTATTAAAAAACAAGAGAAGGTGACGTAAATGTAACGCAACAGAGCTGGACCGGGGCTGATTCAGGAGGGACGAGAGGAGACGTTAACTTCTTCTAACTTTTGTTTTTCCCCAAATGAACGTTAAAATAAAAAAACAGGGTTCACCTCCTCTGATACTGACGGCAGCACATAGTTAAAATAATTATATATGTTTACAATATACAAAAGCTACGCTAGCGTTTAACGAAGAAGGTTCAAGGGCCGCTCGGACAAATGAAGGCAGGAAAAACATCTCATCTCTCCATAAATTAGGTTTAAAATCAAAAACAGAAGAAAAGTTTGACATTTTGTGAAAAGTACGATTAGCCGGTTAGCTTAGCTTAGCTTAGCGCAAAGACTGGAAACGGGAGGGAAACGGCTAGCCTCGCTTTTCCCAAAAGCTAACAAAACTCCCTAATTAACACTTTATATCTCATCTGTTACATCTCTACAAGACTGGAAGTATAAAAGCAACGATGTGGCGTTAAATGGAGGGTGGCGTTTCTGCAAATTAACGTTTTTACGCAACAATGTTTGCGTAGTTGCGTCGTCTCACGTTGCCAGATCTACCTCCACAGCGCTGGAGTCTGGTCTGAGCACACGAGTTAGCATTTGTGGGATAGAGAAACAAAAACAAGCTCTGGCTTGTTTGCATTTCTTTAAACAAAATCACAATCGTTTTGAGCGGCGCTGAGCTCTGGGAGAGCGCTGAAGGTGCCCGGCATTCGGCACGTTTACCTCACCAGGGTTCCCGCAGTTTTCCAAGGACAAACTTTAATAACTTTCCCATGATTTTTCCAAAAAGGACCCACAAAAACATTTCAACAACAACTGACAAAGTATAACGCCACCACAGCTCAGAGCCACGGCGTATTACACGTTCACTTACTCAACATTATTCAGAGAAATGGGATTCAAACGTAGTTTCAGCTGAGAGGGAGAGACAGGACGGTACGCCCGCACATTGTGTCAATAAGACGCTTAAGTTACAGAAATATACGGATTACTGTAAACATTATTCTCCATTATGACTTTTGCAGGTCATCCATGACTGGGGGAACCCTGATCCCAGCGCTGCTCAGCTGATCCGACACTTTTTTTGTCTACTTACGGATTTACGGTCAAATTTTCATGCCACAAATGTATTAAAATGGTAAAAATGATTATATTAAGATATATCCCCAGACTTCCTGCCTATTAAAGCTAAAATGATGTACACTTACTTTAAATGCCCTCAGTAATTTATCCTGGGTGTTTCTGGTTAAAATAGTTTTTAAAAGACTCAAACAGACGGACGAGGAGCCCGGTTCTCTGGTCCTACAGGTAAAAAGCAGCTCCCCTGTAGCCAGGGATGGGAATCCAGGACCGGTAACAGATTAAAGTCCAGTACCTCTGAGTTTATCGGTTCCTTACATTGGCGTCGGAATGTTTTTCGGACGGACCTCGAACTCACGCGCTGCTGGAATCAACGTTGGTCCAGAGCGCGGCTTCATTTCATGATTCGAGACGACAACAGCGCAGCTTTTCAACGTCTGAGGGTGACGGTGAAGCCGAGTGAAGGTAGAAACACTGGCAATATGCTGACACATCTTTCTACACAACACCGCCACCGCGTCCCAAACGAGCGATCCAATTCTTTCTTTGACTAAAAGAAACAAAATTAGCACAAATACTCTCGTTTCATCTAAAGCGTTCAGACTCAGAGGTCATTAAAGGGAAATTCTGGCGTTAAAATCATCCCAGGGTCTTTTTACGGCACTTACGTTCATGAAATAAGCCGTAGAGACGGTAGAGATATCCAGGAGAGTCGCTAACAGCCGGACGTGGCTAACAGTGATTAGCTCGGGGCAGTACGATGAAGGCATTCAAAGGTCTTTTTTAACCACTAATGCTGCTGAAAATAACAGCAAACCTCTGCAGCAGCATGAGAAGAGTCCCTACACACACAACAAAACACCAATGGGCTCCTTCCTCTGGGATTGACTTTGCTAATCCACTTGAATGGACTTTACTATGAGAGGAGCTGGTACAGGGGCCAGCAGGTAAGTCTTTAAAACACTTAATAAACTCTGCTGCTTTGTTTTGTGTGTAGGGACTCTTCTCATGCTGCTGCAGAGGTTTGCTGTTATTTTCAGCAGCATTAGTGGTTAAAAAAGACCTTTGAATGCCTTCACCGTACTGCCCTGAGCTAATCACTGTTAGCCACGTCCAGCTGTTAGCGACAAACATCGGACTGATGAGCTGAATTGATGGCATCAATAAAACTGATCAGTTCTCTTCAATGTAAGATAAGCCCACTGGCTATAGCTTCGTATTCATGACACACACATGAGCATAAACACGCACTTTTCCTAAAATGTCAAACTTTTCCTTTGAGGGATAAAAATACAAAACCAGTACGCATTTAAAAAACAAAACAAAAAAAAACAAAATCAATTATGGAATGACTCATTTTTTTACTACAAAAATAATTAAAAGTCTCAGTTGTTTAAAACAGGCAGTCTTGAACCATCGAACAATGTCAGTGCCGGGTTTTCCATCAATGCAGACGAGGACAGGATGAATGTTGTGTGTAAGAAAATAAAAAACAGGGCAACGAGGACGTGAGAGGAGGCGTGAGTGACTCGTTGTTAGAGGGGGTTTGGCAGTGGAGCTGGACGACGCGGGGGGGTAAATCGACTGTTACCAAACAAATGAGAGTTGATATGTTGGTGCCCTTATGCGCAGAACAATCCCACAGGGACTGCATCACACTGGTGAGGGGGGGTCCAGTTCTTACTGTGGCGGAGACGAGGTCCAGATGACACGAGTAAAAAGGGTCGACGAGGAAGTGGTGGTGGTGAGAGGGGAGGGGAGGGGGGGGGGAGTAATAAAGTTAAGCAATATAAAAATACAATACCACAAAAAATGAAACAGTACACAATTTTTTGTTTGTTTTTTTACAAATCTTCGTTATTGCAGACGTAGTCCACCAGGTCTGTGACTCCTAACAGGTCGTCTTCGTCTTCCTCCTGCGGCGCCGCCATCTCTTGGCCGGGCAGACCGTTTGGTGCGGAGGCAGCGGCGGGTGTGACGCTGATGTTTTTGGGTGGCTCCACCTGTGGGGTGACGCCTGGGGCGGCGGCGGTGGCCGTGGCAGGCCGACTGACGAGCCCCTCTGGGCTCTTTATCGGGCTCTGTCCGTTGGTGGGCGGCGGCTCCACCGGGTTGCAGTCCGCCGCGTTTGTTCCCTTTGACTCCTCGTCCACCTTTTCAGGAGCTTTCGTCTCCTTCAGTTTCTCCTCCTGTTCCTTCTCCTTCTCCTTCTCTTCCTCTTCCTCGTCGTCGTCGTCGTCCGAGTCGATGCGGTTGACGCGTTTACGGACGGGGCGATCCTCCTCCGACGATTCGTCTGAGTCGTCGTCCGAGTCGTCGTCTTCAGAGGCTCTCCTGCGTTTAAGCGCGAGACGCCTGCGCCGCTGCCGGGAGTCTTCTTCTGAGGAGTCGGCTCTCCTCTTCACCCTCCGATCCCTCGGCTCCTCCTCGGAGTCTCTGGAGAAACTCGCTGGGGGAAGAAAAACGAGACCTTCAGCTGCATGTAGTTCAAAATTTAACCGCTATCTTACTGACAATCACCTCATTTATATATTTTATTTTTTAAAGCGTTGAATCAGCGGATTAAAGCCGAGCATCACTGATCCGACAAACAAAAAAACACCCCGCAGCTGCCTCCGTTCCCTTTTATCTTTAATAGGACTTATAAAGTGATTTCACGCTACAGGCATGACTGACTCACCTCCTCCCCAATAACACTTTGCATTGTGGCATCAAAACAAAGGTTCAAAATCAACCGTGTGTTCCTGACTCACCCTCGCTGTCGGAGCTGTCCTGAGGCCGCCTGGGTTTCAGTTTGGCCCGGTTGGTTTCTGCCTGGGAGCCGTCGGACTCGGACGTCTCGCAGTAGTTCACCTGCTTCTTCCTACTTCGCCGAGACCGCCGTCGACTCATGTCCAGGTCGCTGTCGCTGTACTCGCTGGAGCCTTCGGTCGCTGGACGCACGGGGAAAGTAGAGAGTGAAAGGTTTGGTTTGGCTAAAAACCGGAGTAATAATAATAATAATACACTTTATTTAAAGGCACCTTTCTGAGCACTCAAGGACACCGTACATTTGTTAAATACAGTGCGACACAAACAATAATAAAAATGTGGAGTAAACAAAAATGGGAATGGACTTGAACGCTAAGAGGAGGATTTTGAATTCAATGTGGAACTTGATTGGGAGCCAGTGGAGCTGTTGTAGGACGGGGGGATGTGGTCGGTGGACGGGGGTGATGTGGTCGGTGGACGGGGTCCTTGTGTTGATCGAGCAGCTGAGTTCTGGACTAACTGGAGTTCATGGAGGGATTTGTGAGCGACACCGGAGAGGAGAGAGTTGCAGTAATGGAGGCGAGAGGAGACAAGGCTATGAACAAGAGAAGAAGTGGTATGGGGGGGTGAGGGAGGGGCGGAGGCGGTTGATGTTGCGTAGGTGATAATATATGAGAGTGAAGTGAGTGAGTACTGTCGAGGATGACACCAGGACTCTTGACCTGTGGGGAGGGCGAGACGGTGGAGTTGTTGATGGTTATTAAGAAACTGTTGGTTTTGGAACCAATGAGGAGAACGTGGTTTTGTCACTGTTTAGTTTGAGAAAATTGGAGGAGAACCATGATTTTATGTCTGTTAGGCAGTCAGCAAGGGATGAGGGTGGGAGGGTGGAGGTGGGTTTACTGGAGAGGTAGAGTTGGGTGTCATCCGCATAACAGTGAATCCTCACCGTAGGACCTGAGCTATTGGATAATCACAGCATCATGAAGCTTCACAACCACAAACTATAGACCTGGAGCATTCAGGGGATGGGCGGCTACATTCGCAATAAAGTGTCCAATCGCCCAAAAATGACAACTTCATGATCTTATATCACAGCATGGGTTTTTCTGTGGTGCTCCCAAAAGTCTGGGTGTCTTGATGCGGGACTTTGGAGGCATTTTTGACCATTTCTGTCAATTCTTAAGTGGTAAAAAAAGGGTTAAATTTAGCACCAAATCAGTGCTTAACAACACACTAGCCTCCTGAGTCCATCCTGATCTCTGAGCTCTGTTGTATTTTACTCTCAGATCAGTCTGGTAACGTGCAGCGGAGAAATTTTGGAGCTGAGCAAACGTCCGATCGATTGGTTTTGAGGCTTTGAGGTTTAAGTGTGACGCAACGTGAAGCGACTGTTCAGTGTAAACAACATGGCGGCTTCCACGGATGAGATGAGCGCAACTGTCGAGCACGTTTTATCAGAATTAGAGAGGAAAAAAATGGCACTGGAGGCTTTTCCCGTATGCAAATATCCTCTACCCACATGTTGTTCACTTTCCGAGCCTCTACGCTGTTAGTACCTCACACGCTTCAGTGATCTGATTGGTTGGTTTGGCCCGTATGTTGGTGATAGACAGATGGTTTATCCAATCAGCAACCAGGATTTTCACCCCTTCCTAAAAGAATTAATCCATCTGGCGAAGTCAGGTTATAAAAACACAATAATTATTAAAGATTTATGACTAGAAAGACTAAAAACAGTGCGGAGCTGCATCTGAAATGAATCTTGGGCTCCCCTGCTTTAAGGTGATGTAGCTCACTTCTCTGTGGCGTCTACCTTTGACCTTCTATCTCCGCGTCCCCCCACCCTCACCCCTCTTAAAAATAGGGGGTTAACTAATTTTATCCGCGTACCTATTTCATCTTCATCTTCCTCATCCGTCTCCTCCTCTTCATCATCCGAGTACCCTCTCGGTCTTCGCCGCTTTCTGGAGCTTCGCAATTTTTTCGGTGGCTTCCTGGACCTCGAAGAAGTGTGGCGCTTACCGCTGCTGCCCGAGTCCGCCTCCGATTCAGCCTCCGAGTCGTTACCTGACACGACGAACTCTTCCTCTGAGCTGCAGCGGGGAAAAAAACAACAAAACGCTTTTTCAATATCTGATTTGACGGAGTTCAGTCGTGGTCAAACGTGCCGAAGAATCGGTGTGGGTTTGTACCTTTCACTGAGGCGAAACTCTTCCTCGCTCTCCTCCTCGTCCACCGTGCTGTCGCTGTCCAGGTCGTTGAGTCGCCGGCGTTTTTTCCTGCGCTGACCGGCGGACGGTCGAGGCGGGCAGCCGTTCTCCTTGCCCTCGTCTGCTTGAAGGATGACGGACATGTCTTTTCCCCCTCTGTGCCCCGTGATGTTCGCCATGTCTTTACCCCGACCAGCTCCTGTTAGAAACAACACCTCGCATCATTCTCTCGGACCTCAAAGGAAAAGTTTTTCGTCACACGAGGAGATCAACACTTCTCTCCTCTGTTGCTCTTCACAGGGTTTCTTCCATTTTTCCCCTCATAAAAAGGTTTAATTCAGATATATTAGTTTTTCTGAGGGTTTACTTTCAATGTATCTTTATTATGTCACTACGTTTACATTCCTACGCTTTTTCCAAAGTCAAATTCAAGAACTTTTCAAGCATTTTAATGAGCATTTCTGAAGCTTTTGTAGCAATTTTACAGTTAAAGGGTAAATTACATATTTATATTAAAGGTTCTAATGTTCACACCAGCTCATCTACGAGGTGCACAGAGAGAGAGAGAGAGAGAGAGAGAGAGAGAGAGAGAGAGAGACAGAGGGAGAGAGAGAGAGAGACAGAGACAGAGGGAGAGAGAGAGAGAGACAGAGACAGAGCGAGAGATAGAGAGAGGGAGAGAGAGACAGAGAGAGAGACAGAGAGCGAGAGATAGAGAGACAGAGAGCGAGAGATAGAGAGACAAAGAGTGAGAGATAGAGAGCGAGAGACAGAGAGACAGAGAGAGACAGAGAGCGAAAGATAGAGAGACAGAGAGCGAATGAGAGAGAGTGACACAGAGAGAGAGAGAGAGAGACAGAGAGCGAGAGAGACAGAGAGCGAGAGATAGAGAGACAGAGAGAGACAGAGAGACAGAGAGAGAGAGACAGAGAGTGAGAGATAGAGAGAGAGAGAGGGAGAGAGAGGGAGAGAGCGAGAGATAGAGAGACAGAGAGAGAGAATGAGAGAGAGACAGAGAACGAGAGACAGAGAGAGAGAGAGAGAGAGAGAGAGCAGGAGACGCCTGTGTGCTGGGTTTGGTCTAGTTTTGTGCTGCTGCAGCTTTAACGTGACTTTCCCGTCCCGTACCTCCGCCCTCCGCTTCTTTGATGTCTTCCTCGATCGCCTCCTCGATCGCCTCGTCGAATTCATCAAATCTGCAACATTGTCGTTCACAAGAGCAAGAATTACATTTTACATGTGCTACAAAACATCGTACTTCATTAGTTCAGCTGTTGTTTTTTTCTGAATATCAAATAAAAAAATAAAAAATCTAACTCCAGGGATTCAGCACAAGATCTTTAACATATAACAGTAATTAGTTGCATCACTACAGTTATACTGTATGAATACAATACTGCAGTGTGTGTTAATGTTAAATGTTCAGACCTGTAGCTGATGGATTTCTTCGTCCTCGTTGACCTTCGACCCCAGCTCTTACTCCGCTTCGCTTCCTTCTTCTCTTTGATGATGATCTCGGGTTTGACTTCCTCCTCCTCCACCTGAGAGCAGTCGTTTATCGTCATTTATCGTTTACAAACGTCAGCAGGAGAATGATGAACCACGTCACATCCTGTACTTACTGAAGGCGTGATGATGTTTTCTAGACTGATCCCAACATAGATGAGGCGTTCTTTCCTGGAGGAGGAAACACACAGGAAGTGTCAAAGCAATGAACGTTTATACTCTTCACTGTTTGTTAAATAATCATCATGAGTGTTTGGATGCTTTTACTGTGAAGGAGCAGAAATTTCACAGTAAAAGCTGTGATTAAAGTGATCGAAATGATAAAAGAAATCCAGTATGACGCCACGAAAGCAAGTCTAATACATCTTAAAATAGCTAATCAATAAATACATTTATATAGTAAAATAATAAGATTGTGAAACAAGGAACAACAGCTGTTGCGGAGTGTGCACTTTTTCAACGACGTGCACAAACGTCTCACCTTCTCTCGGCTCGTTCCTTCTTTTTCAAAGCAGCGTCGAGGTTCAGGAGCTGCTCCTCTAACTTGTCGCAGAGCAGCTTCTGCAGAGGGGGAGACATTAAAGCGTATCATTATCGTGCTTCCTTTGTTTCTTCTTTAGTGTTTGGCTGCTCTGACTGATACGTACGTGCTGACAGGGCGGACAGAACCACTCTCCGTCGGGGATGATCATGAGGGGAGGCCTCAGGCAGGCCGTGTGGTACCCGCTGTCACACGAATCACACAGCAAGATCTGCAAAGGAGATGCCGACGGATGTTAACCATAAACAGTTAAACGCTTGTGACATATATTAAAAACTTTAAATACATGTTTGTACAATGATGAGATGATGTGAGGACCCACCAGCTCCGGGTGATTCGGAAGACCGCAATGTTTGCAGGGGTCGTCATTCGGAGGCAGGTCGTCGTCCGAGGACGTGGAGGAGTCCGAGCTCCGTCTCTCTCGGTGACGGTTGCGCCTCTTTCTGCTTCTCTCCACCTTGTAGTCCTCGTCGCTGTCGTCCTCTTCCTCGGTCTCGTCCTCCTCGCTGGACTCCTCGTCGCTGTTGTCCTCGTCGTCTTCAGAGCCTTTCTTTTTACGGCGCGTTCGCGTGTTGGACCACCGAACCCTCCGCCTCTTTCTCCCCTTAAAGAAGAACAACGTGTTTAAGGACAGTTCAGTAAAATCCTTTGCGCTTACAACGTAGATTACTGATCCCTCTGGTATGGTTCTTCTATTTATGCCATTTACCGTATTCTCCGCACTATAAGGCGCAGCACATTATAAGTCGCATAGAACAGACGCTACAGTGGAGGCTGGGGTTACGTTCTGCATCCATTAGATGGAGCTGCGCTAAAGGGAACGTCAACAAAACAGTCAGGGGAGGTCGTCTTGTTGCTTCCTCCACTTCGGCACCATTGATTGGTTCATGTTCAACTCTCTGGCTGCTGCTCTGTTCCCGTGTTCTACTGCGTGACTAATGGCCTTGAGTGTAAACTCTGCGTCGTAAGCGTGTCTCTTAACAGGAGCCATTTTGGGCTCTTTACACAAACACACACATGGAAATGAAACGGCACGCTTCACGCAGTCGTACATCTCAACATGCACCGCACGTTACTTCTTCTACGGGGGAAAATAGAGTCGGCGGCTGCTCACCGTAGTTGGAGACCTGTTGTGGCTCAATATTGGTCCATATATAAGGAGCACCGGGTTATAAGGCGCACTGTCGGCTTTTGTTAGTGAAGGTTTTTAAGTGCGCCCTATAGTGCGGAAAATACGGTAATAGAGACGCAAATGGTGCACACACAATCTTACCTTAGGTTTGGGCTGCCCCTCCTGATCCTGAGCCTTTTTCTCTCTTGGTTTCTTTTGAACAGCTTTCACCTCCTCCTCCTCCTCCTCTTCCTCCTCCTCCCCGTCTTTTTCCTTCTCGCCCTCGTCGTCGCCGTGCTTCTCAGCCGGCGACTTCTCCTGCTTCCTGTCGTGGATCTGCACCACCTTGGACGTGGGTCTGGAGATCCTCGGCGATCTCCGGAGGGACCTCCCCGTGTTGGTATCGGACTCTGAGTCCGCTTGTCTCTCCTCTCTCTGCAGCTGTGCTTTCCTGCGATGGCCCCGGGGCTTCATTTTCAGACGGGAAACCCTCGACGGAGCGCCGCCGCCGTTCGCCACCTCCTTCTTCGGCGCAGAGTCCTCCTCTTCGCTTTTGCTTTTACTCCCCTCGTCGGCGGGCTCTTTGGTACACGGTTCTTTGCCGGGGGGCTCGGCTTTCTCCGTTTCGCTCGAGGATTTGCCGTCGGGTTCTTTGGTCACACTTCGGTGACCGGATTCTGTCGTTTTAGTCGAGGCTTCGCTCTCGTTATTATCGCGTTTCTTCTCTTGTGTTTCGTCTGTTTTTGAGAGTTTATCTGTTGTGGAATCATCTTTATTTTCCGTAGTTTCACCTTTTTCCTTGACTGTGTCCTTATTTTCATTGACTTTGTCCTTATTTTCCTTGACCGTGTCCTTTTTCTTTTCCTTGATTTTGTCTTTATTTCCACTGTTTGTATCTTGATTTTCATTGACTGTGTCCTTTTTAGTTTCCTTGACTGTATCTTTTTTATTCTCATTGACCGTGTCTTTCACATTTTCATTGACCGTGTCTTTTTTCTTTTCCTTGATTTGGTCTTTATTTTCATTGACTGTGTCCTTTTTAGTTTCCTTGACTGTATCTTTTTTCTTTTCCGTGTCTTTCACATTTTCATTGACCGTGTCTTTTTTCTTTTCCTTGATTTGGTCTTTATTTTCATTGACTGTGTCCTTTTTAGTTTCCTTGACTGTGTCTTTTTTCTTTTCCGTGTCTTTCACATTTTCATTGACTGCGTCTTTTTTCTTTTCTGTGTCTTTTACATTTTCATTGACTGCGTCTTTTTTCTTTTCTGTGTCTTTTACATTTTCTTTGACTGCGTCTTTTTTCTTCTCTGTGTCTTTTACATTTTCATTGACTGCGTCTTTTTTCTTTTGCGTGTCTTTTACATTTTCATTGACTGCGTCTTTTTTCTTTTCCTTTTCCGAGTCTTTTACATTTTCATTGACTGTGTCTTTTTTCTTTTGCGTGTCTTTTACATTTTCATTGACTGCGTCTTTCTTCTTTTCCGTATCTTTTACATTTTCATTGACTGCATCTTTTTTCTTTTCCTTTAGATTTTCATTGACTGCATCTTTTTTCTTTTCCTTTTCCGAGTCTTTTACATTTTCATTGACTGTGTCTTTTTTCTTTTCCAGATCTTTTACATTTTCATTGACTGCATCTTTTTTCTTTTCCTTTTCCGAGTCTTTTACATTTTCATTGACTGGGTCTTTTACATTTTCATTGACTGCATCTTTTTTCTTTTCCTTCTCAGCATCTTTTTGACTTCCTGACGACGGACGCTCTGCCTCCATTTTCTCAGACTGTCCTTCAGACGCCTGTTCCTGCTCTTTTTCTGGTCTTCCTGGTTTTTTATCGGCTCCTTTGGAGACGCCCGTCTTCTCTACAGCGCCGGACGTTTTCTCTTTCCCTTCAGATGCTTCTTCTGACGTCTTACGCGCAACCAAGTGCTTCTCAGTTTTGTCGCCCTCTTGCGGTTTTGTCGCGTTGGGTTTAATGGCCACTGCTTCTTCCTCCGTAGGCGCCACCGCAGAGTCGCCCGTCTTGGAGACGTGATGTATCGTACCGTCTTCACAGTTGACCGTTTTCTTAACATCGTCAGGCTTTTGAGTCTTGTCCATCTTTTCTGTGTCGGCGGCCTTATCTCGCTTCCTCTCTGCATCTTGGACGTTTTCTTGCTTCTCGACAGATTTACATGATTTGTTGTCGAGCTTTTTAATCACGGACGACTCCGGACTCTCAGATTTCTCGCCGATAATCGGTTTGTCTGCCTTCTTGAGCACCGTAGGACTTTGCGTGGCTTCTTGGCTCTCTGTCTTGTCGCTTTCTTTCAGTATTTCTGTCTTTTTAATCACTGACGGTGCTTTTCCAGAGTCGAAAGACTTCCTTGCGGGATCTTCGTCTTTTGTTTTGACGACTCCCGGCTTTTCTTTCGGCGCCGATTTATCTGATTTCTCTACGTTAGCCTCCCGTGTTGCTTCTTTAGCATCACTCCTTCCTGTTTTCTTCATGTCTGCTATACTTTCTTGCATCTTGGTTTCTTGAGTCTTACTTGACTCAGGCGCGTCGACACTCACTGATTTTTCCTCTGACTCTTTTGATTCCTTGTGCGTTACTTTCTCCGACTCACCACCAGCTGTTAATGTTTTATCTGTTTTCTTTGAGGTCTCCTCTTCTGTACGAGACGCTGCTGGTTTGGATCCTTTAGTTTCTTCACGCTCTTCATGATTAGTCGGCTTCTTCTCAGGCGCATTATTGACGTCTTTAGGCAAAGGCGGCGATTCTTTCGAAGACTCGTTTGCGTCTTTCTTTTCTGTTGATTTGGTGCTTTTCTTTTCTGCCTGCACATCTGGGCTTTTCTTGCCAGAGTCTGCTTGGTTTGATGGGATTCTCTTCTCCTCTTGGACGTTCTCTGCAACGCAAGCTTCATCTATTTTACCTTTCTTATCCTCCTTGATTGTGGCTGGAGAGTCTCTCTTTTCTTTCGGTTCAGCCGTCTGCTCTTTGTCGACGGCGTCGCACCAAGGACTCTGGAGGACTTTCCCTGATGTCGGCTGAACTTCCCCATTAACATGATCGTTTACACTCTGTGCTTTCTTGGTCTGTTCAGGAGGAGAGGCGGCTTTAGGAGCTTCCTTGACTTGAGAAACCGACGGGTTTTGCACAATGATGCCACTGTTTTTCTCAAAGTCTTCACTGAACTTCATCCCTCTTTTCTTCAGAGGGATTTTGGCCTGCTGGTCATTCTTCAGAGCTTGTTGAATCTCCTCTGCGCTGCTCTTCTTGGCCTCCCCTCCCTTTTCTGCCTTTACTGATATGAGTGGCGTCTCAGAGGCGGGTTCGCTTGTTGCTGTGCTTGATTTAGTCTCTGACACCTCCATCGGCTCTTCTTTGATGCTCTGGGCTTTTGTACCAACACTGAGATCCGCCGCAGGCTTCTCTGAATTGAGCTCTGCGTCAGTTTTGCCTTCAATGACGCCGTTCAGGGACAACTTTGCCTCGGACGCTTCTGATTTTACGTCGTCTTTCTGCGTTTCTTTTTCATTATTCTCCGTCTTTGGGGAGACTGGACAGACAACCTTGTTGGAGTCTTTGTTCTCTTCATCTGACGTGTCCTCGTCAATTTTTTTAACTTCACCTGAAATGTAAATATAACATAAACGATTAAATGACGGCAATGAATGAAGGGAATCTTTCATTTGGTTTGGTGCCACATGGTGGGTTTCCTTAATGCCAGTTATGTCTCAAATTGAATTTTAGTTGAAGTGGACAAGAGGAGTGAATGGTTTGGCACACAGTACACTTTTTTCTGATGCCATAATGGGCAGTTACATTTTGCACAGTGTTGGTTGGTTTGTTTCGTTTCTGCTTCTTAAATGTGAATGTTTTCTAGTTTTTTACCTCCTCTTTGACAGTTAACCGAATATTTTTGACTTGTGGACAAAACAAGACATTTGAGGTCATATTGGACTTCGGGGACCCATAATTTTTCACCATTTTCTGATGTTTTGGAGACCAAACAACCAATATGTTGATCGAGTAAATGATCGACTCATGTAAATAACTGTTAGTGGCAGCCCTAATAAAAACGTGTAAACAGTAATTTAGTTACCGTCTTCTGTTTTCTCTTTGCCCTCTTCACCGTCAGGTTTGGATTCCTGATCTTTTTTTAACAGCGCGGGGTCGATCTGTGTCTTCAGCAGAGCCACAATCTCAGCCAAGTCATTTCTATCTCTACAGGAAGAAAAGAGAGCATACATTTAATAAGTCACACACTTCTATCGGAAGCATTAGCATTTACATTTCATATCACTGAAGTTGCAGCGTATTTGTTCAACTAAAAACAGTCCCGCTTACTTGACGATGCACTTCCACGACGACCCGTCCAAGTCGTCCTGTTCCTCCAAATAAACGCGCACGTTGTCGTCCTGGTCCAGTTGAAACCAATACATCTGACCGTCTTTGTCCCGGCCGATCGGCTGCAGGCGCATCTTATCTGGGTCCTCCTCATTGATGGCGGTCTTGAACTTCACATTATCATCAAACTGACATTCGCACAAATACTGGAGGAGGAAGAAGCAGAAGAAGAAAGGCAGAGAAAGTTAAGAACATCTATCACTTATCACTCATGATGCACTTAAAAATGGGGAAAAAAGGAAAATATTCATCTCATCTTCAGCCTCTTATCTGGGGTCGGGTCTCAGGGGCAGCAGCTCCAGCAGGGGACCCCAAACTTCCCTTTCCCGGGCCACATTAACCAGCTCTAACTGGGGGATCCCAGCTGGAGGAGCCACCGCCGTAGGCCTGGTGCTCGTACACGTGCGCACGCTAATACACATGCAAACGTGCTTTACAAAAGCCCACCTCTCCCAAACGGGCCGTGGACGGCAAGTTCACCAAGTGGTACGGTTGCACTCACACTGGTCAAACGAACTAGACTTTAGCCGTAAAACCTGTTTGGGCACGGAATGGATGGACAGTGGGAGCGCGACCTTAACTCTGTCTGAACACTTTAAAGCCGCAGTAAATACACTATTAAAATATGCGAGGAAACAACAACTGCCACTCTAAAAAGCAAGAACTAAAAAAGCTAAACAGCGTGCTTACTTTAAGTATCCCCGTCTTGCACTCGGTCGGCAGCTCCTTGTATCCTTTTTGTTCCAGTTCCCACGCCCAGGTTGTGTTGAACTCTTGACATACCTGCAAGAAAAATGAGACGTTTAAAATCCGCATTAAACACATTTAATCTGAAATCATCCACTTGTTCTCTTGTTGTCTGCTCGGTGGATTGTTGTCGTTATAAAGTCTGTTCCAATCTGGTTTGTAGATGACGTCAAAAATCGACTCTTAATGATGTGCGATTCATTTAAATGACCTCTCACCAACTGTGTTATGCTAAGTTATGGAAAACTCCACAAATTGCCGCCTCACAACAAACACTAAATTGAAATCAGCACTTTTCTGACAGCCTCCGCAGCTCAAATCGACACATTATGTTCCAGTTGGTTCTGGTATCGTCTCCACATGGTGAGGAGAAATCATGACCCCAGACCCTTGATGACAGGAATTATACGCAGGGTTTTTAAACGGGCTGCAGACTGCGGAGTGCCTCGTGACGGCTTTAATGTGATCTCCAGATACGTTTCCACATTTTAAAAAGCAGCATAAATCAATATTATTCTTATTAACAATGGATCAGAGAGACTAATGTGAAAGAAAGCCACAGAAAATCCTCCCTCAGCTCTTTGTTTTGGTTTTACAGCCCACAACTAAATCTATCTTTTAGAAACAGCAAGGAAAAGAGCTCGCTGCACACAACCTGCCCACCACTTAACAGCAGGCTGACTCAGTTATGAAGTCATGAGCACAGACACGTCCACAGATGTCGGGCGCTCATGGACAAAAGTGTTAAAACACACCTCACAAAGAAGTTCTCTCAGGGCGCACTCCCACTGTGCCTCTGTCCCGTGCCCCGTGCTTTAGGGTCCTTGTCCCCTCCTCCAGGCCCGTTTGTACTCACACTACCTGGGCCTCGGCGAATGCTTCTTGCTGCCTATACGTCATCACGCCGTAACACGTCACACGCATTGATGACGTCATGGCGATGCGTGGCTTTGTTTCCAGATCTTTCCGTAGACCTCTGAGTTTTTGTGCGTCTTGTCGACTGTTTTTGAATCTTTTCATCGACCAAATCTGCAGTAAACACTCCACCTCCGCATCACACCAACGTGAACCTTTCGCCGCCATACAGAGGCTTCAGGTCCGTCAGACACTGATTATAAACTCCCCGGCCACTTTATTAGGTCCTTCTTTATCAGCTCCAACCAGTCGGGCCATTCTCCTCTGACCTCTGGCTAAAATGAAGCGTTTGTGCCCACAGAACTGCAGCTCACTGGATCTTTCCTCTTTTTGGGACCATTCTCTGTAAAAACCCTAGAGATGGTTGTGGGTGAAAATCCCAGTAGATCAGCAATTTGTGAAACCATCAGACCAACAACCACACCACGTTCAACGTCACTTCAATCACTTCTCTTCCTAGTTCTGATGCAGCACATCCTCTTCACCACGTCTACATGCCTGAATGCACTGAGTCGCTGGCGTGTGGTTGGCTGATTAGAAATGTACCTGATAGAGTGGAACTTGTAGCCTGATGTTAACGCAGCTGCAGGGCTCACGTTTAGGCAGCGGCACTATCTTCTTCCTCTGCTTACACACTGATGCTGTCTTATCCGTCACGCTGTTGCTGTTTAGCCTCTTACATGTTGATATGGCGACACATCTGGTCAAAATTCAGCCGCACGCTCTCAAACTTTGGTCGCAGTGTGGAGCCCTGCGTGACCTCCTATCACCGGTCAGTCAGGTTGTGTGAAAACAAGACACCAAGTTGTGTTGTGTGCATAGAAACGTAGCTTTGGCGACTAGCTTGAGAACACAGGGACGCATTTATCAGCTGAGGAGTCCGATTTTTAGTCGTTAGTTGGCGAAGACCACAAGAAAGAGTGAATATTGAACTTATATTCATCAGACGTCCACAAAGAGTGACTCTAAATGAATAATAATGTCGTAAACGGACCGACACAGTCATCGTATGATTCTTCTTTTACACTTGTGCTGTGTAAATAAATATAATAAGTCATACTTATTAATTTACCTTTACTAGATACTTCTCCCATCTGTCCGCTGACACTGACTTGCCGATCTTTCTCAGCAGCTTGATGTGAAGATCAACCAGCAGCTTTGGAACTGAGGAAACATCACAAAGACATGCACGCGTGATTTAAAACACAGTTAGCAGAACAAACACGCGCAGTCTGTGGACATATTGGATTTGCACATTATCACCATCATCAGGTTAAAAAGCAGACGTGTGATTGTGAAAATACCTTTAAAAACACAACCAGACGCTGGGAAACAGGTCAAACCGACAACCAAGACAAAGACGTGCGGACAGGATTCACCGTAAAACAAAACATGAAAACACTAAAAACTGAGCGACGTAATCTGGTAAAAACATATTAAAATGATGAAGTTCTTGTAATCCCAAAGTTAAGGTGGTAAATAAGCGAGTCGTGTTTGCACACAGGTGCGTTAGAAAGCATTAAACACAGTTGTTAAACTTTATTAAAGTGTGGGAAGAGCTGAGCAGAGATTAAAGCGCGATCTACGAGGAGGAGGAAGAGAGTGATCGCATGTGACTGTGTGGCACGTCCAGCTGGGAGGAGGCCTCGGGGAAGACCCAGGACCAGGTGGAGAGATTAGATCTCCACACTGGCCTGGGAACGCCTCAGGATCCCCCAGTTAGAGCTGGTTAATGTGGCCCGGGAAAGGGAAGTTTGGGGTCCCCTGCTAAAGCTGCTGCCCCCGAGACCCGACCCCGGATAAGAGGCTGAAGATGAGATGAGATGTAACCGTGTGGTTTCATTTATCCAGGTGAGTAAAAACACCCAGACGTCGGCGAATAAGAGCAAAAACTCCAGATATAAACATTATTGTCTTGTTTTCCGGTTCACAGCGCAGTCGAGTATTTAAATCATGATCATCACATTAACTGCAGGCAACATTATTGATGATTCATCAATTTTGCACAAGTTAAATTAACATTACATTGCATTAATGACAAGTTAACACTTAAAAACACCTTTTTTCTGTGTGTTTATTTACTGATACTGGTGGACAGCTCTTTAATAACATGCCCATGTATAAACTTGGTGCAGATAAGAAAGGGTTCTTATTAAAATATGATAAAAAAATACAAATATCTCTGCAGTTGAGGTAAATAAATGCCACTAATTGAGAATTTAATGTATTAACACAGCTGCACTTACAGAGCTGACACCGTGTCCAGTGATGGTGTCCCTAACAGCAACATAACACACTGGCTTTTATTATGAAATACAGATTTATGGCTGTAAAATAAGTATTTGGAGCATTGTGGAGTATTTCTCCAAAATGGCCACTGGAAATAATGTCGTTGGAAGGTCGATTGTACAACATGAATTTTCAGAATAAAAGAATATGAACGGGCCGATGATTAAAACACGTGTGGTGGGTTTTTAAAAAGCAGCTCATGTCGAAATGTGGCGAGAAATATTAAAACACTCAATCAGGAAGACTTCGGACGGGAGTGCGCATGCGCAGAGCAGACAGGAATAGTCAGGGTATCTAGAATAAGCAACACAACCGGAAGTAGAACGACTTTACCTTTAAATACAAAATAAAAGGTTAATTAATGAATAGTAAATAATAATAATATATACATGTTTAAAATGGCATTTGCCTCCTGTTTGGAATTAAGTGATTTAAGTGTTAATGTTCAGATTTACGTTTAATCATCATGTGATGTATTTTTTAATATTAGTATTATATTATGTTTATTATCATGTTATGTCATTTGCACTTTACTCCTTAGTCTTTATTTTCTATATTACACCTCTCATTTTATATCTTATTTTGAATTATTATCTTATATTGTTACATTTTATCTCATTTTTTATATTATATATATTTATTGATTTCTTATAGTTATCTTATTTTGTAAATTGCTATCTCGTTACTTTTTTCTTACTTTGATATTTACATCTCATCTTGCATATTTTTGTTATTTTTATCTTATTTTAAATTGTTATCTTATATTGGTGTATTATATCTAATTTTAAATTATAATATTATATTGTTGTATTATATCTAATTTTTCAATTCTTGTTTTGTTATTTTAACCTTATTTTATATTGTTTCTGTAACTCTTACTTAAATTTGGAGAAATCTGGAACAAGAATTTCCTTTGGTAAAAATCAAAGTTATTTATATTTCTTGTTATTTACTTTACTGTGGGTTTAATTTAAATACTTTTATCATGTGAAGCTCTTCAGGACTTTGTCTGTAAAAAGGTGCTATAACAAATAAACGCATTATTATTAAGTTATAAACAAAAACTCGTGTAATAAAGATAAATATCAGTGTTTATATTCACAATTTTGAGCGCCAAAATGGCTTTATTTTGAAATCCTCCACCGGATGTCCTCGCCGTTAACATGGGTAGCTTAACGGAAGCTGAGAAAAATTAAAAACCTATTCAAAAAGCTACAAAAGTGAGAGAAAAGCTCGACTAAATCGGTGTGTTCGCGCATGAATAATCGGTTAATCGAGCACAGACACATTTTCCACCTCGAGTAAAACCCGCGGGACGGATTTAAGTTAAACTAAAGTGAAGAAGAAGAAGATAAAACAACACAATAACACACGACGTGCTAACGGAGCTGCTAGCCCCATTATCGCCTCTCCTCCTGCCGTTAACCGTTGGCTGTTTTCCCGCTCTTACCGGAGGATGTGTCCCGCAGATATCGCTCCAGCTGCGGGAAGGTGAGCTCCGGTAAGTCCAACAACGCCCCGTACCGCTCCAGGAAGGAGCAAATCACGGCGTAATTCGGACACAAACCGGGGGAAGAACTCGCCGTTGCCGCCGGAGCAGCCATCTTTTTCCACACCAGTGTCCACAGCCGGAATGCAATACGGCACTTCCGGTGTTAACACAATAAAACGTGGATCGATAGCTGTGTTTTTATTTTATTTTGAAGGCGCAGGACTATTTATTTATTTATTTATCAATTTATTTATTTATTTAATTATGAATTTATGTCACTGAGATGAAACTACATACTGTTATATATTACCATATAAATTATACATTTATTTTATTTAAATTAAATTTAATTTAAATTAATAAAATGCCCATTCCATACTACTATCCATATACTATACTCCGTATGTAATATATATATATATTTTTTTTTAATATACTTTTTTAGAGAAAAGTGTGTTTTTAAATGTCATTTATATTTTTTCTTAACTGTTTTTTTAATTATTTTATTTTAATATTTAGGTTCATGGTTGACTCGTGTCGTGTACCTGTAGATTAAATTGCATATTATTATAATTAAAGCAATTCATAAAATGCCTGTTCCATACTGTATCCATATACACTGAAAAAGGCCTTTTGCTACTGTAAAATACTAAATAATCTCATCTTCAGCCTCTTATCCGGGGTCGGGTCGTGGGGGCAGCAGCTCCAGCAGGGGACCCCAAACTTCCCTTTCCCGGGCCACATTAACCAGCTCTAACTGGGGGATCCTGAGGCGTTCCCAGGCCAGTGTGGAGATCTAATCTCTCCACCTGGTCCTGGGTCTTCCCCGAGGCCTCCTCCCAGCTGGACGTGCCTGGAACACCTCCCTAGGGAGGCGCCCAGGGTTCATCCTTACCAGATGATCCTGAACCACCTCAACTGGCTCCTTTCAACGCAAAGGAGCAGCGGCTCTACTCCGAGTTCCTCACGGATGCTGAACTTCTCCCCCTCTCTCTAAGGGAGACTCCAGACCCCCTCCTGAGGAAACACATTTCACACGCTTGTACCCGCGACCTGGTTCTTTGGGTCCTGACCCAGCTTTCATGACCACAGGTGAGGGTAGGAACCAGGACTGAGCGGTAGATCCAGAGCTTTGCCTTCCTCAGCTCTCTTTTCGTCACAACGGTGCGGTAGAGCGACTGCAGCTCCGCCCCCGCTGCTCCGATTCTCCGGCCAAACTCACGCTCCATCGTCCCCTCACTCGTGAACAAGATCCCGAGGTCCTTGAGCTCCTTCACTTGGGGTCAGGACTCATTCCCTACCTGGAGTCACAATCCACCGGTTTCCTGCTGAGAGCCACGGCCTCAGATTTAGAGGTGCTGATCCTCATCCCAGCCGCTTCACACTCGACTTTGTATATATTATTAGAGAAAAGTGTGTTTTTAAATGTCATTTATATTTAGTCTCGACTGTTTTGTTGGATTATTTTATTATTATTAATTATTATTAATATTTAGGTACATGGTTGAAGGTTCTGTGCAAATGCAATGAAGTAAATTCAGTCATTAAACAAAACAAACTTGTTTACAACCTTTTATATCAGTTAATACGTAATGTTCCTTTGTATTAAAGCACTTTTCTGTGGTTATTTGTTATATTCTTGCACCCTCGCTTGTTTTTTATTTAAGTAACCATTCTCTCTGTTTGTCTTTGTCACATACATTCACTTTATTTTGTCGTAATTGTTTAAGAAACGTAAATATTTATGATTATTATCATCAGTGTATTCGTCTGAATCGTGTCGTGAAGGCTCGTCTTCTACTTTAACAGAGTGGAAATTTAATCAAATTGAATTTAAATGTGTAAATCCTCCCCACCAGACTCTCCAACTACAACAAAATAAACATTAATATCACAATAATTTCACAAATCCTTTAAAAAACAAACTAAATGCACTTTTGTCGACCAGGATCTAAAGTGATGAACGCTGAGCGGGCGCTCTGCTGTCACACAGGAAACAAAGACAGACGTTTGACTCGTGGTCGTTTTCGTTTAAGCTATCTTTATTTCACATTTATTTGTACACAATAAATACAGTTAAACATCCACTGGTGTGTAAATGCCAAGCTCCGCGGTGAGACGTGGGCCGCTTGCTGCTGAATTTCAGGTTCAGGCTTAAACGTCGGCGTCACGCCCGGCGGCGAGTTAACGACAAACTTCTCTGTTGGGAAAAGAGACTTCAGTCGCACGACTTTACGCGTTTAATACGACAGGGTAAACGCAAACTTCAAAAATAAGTTTGATGCCATTCAGATCTCAAGGAGATCAACGAGAACACAGCAAACATGGCTGACAGATATCTCTCCTTTTTTCATCCTCTCATCGAATTGAACTAAAATAAGGTTTATAGGTTTTTATCCTAATCCTAAAAACAGAACAAAACAAAAGCTGTGCTAGTATTTGTACAGATATCCATCTCCACGCTCTCTGTAAACTATTCCAAGAACAATCAAAAGACACTAAAATGGCTATTTGTTTATTTATTTAAGGCTAAATAACGCGAGAGCCGACAAAAGGAAAGCATTTATACCAATATAGCAGGTAAACGAGGGAACACAATACTGAAAAGGAACAAGGAGACATCAAAAAGTGCTTCGCTACGAAAGTATACATCTTTTAATTCAGCTAGCAGCTCAGGATGGTTTCCTCCGTAGAGACAAAGGCGTGTTTGACCTCGACCGTGTGAACCGTGGGCGTCTCAGACTGATCCAGTAAAGAGTCGCTGTGGCTGCAGGTTTTAACTCCAACCAATCAAAAACACACCTGATCCAACAAACCAACTGTGTGAAGACAGTTCAGGTGAGTGTGTAAGGGCGCACTCACACTGTCCTTCTGTACCGGGCCAAAACCGCTTTTTCAGCTAAAGCCTAGTGCGTTTAAGCAGTGTGAGTGCACCCGTTCCGCGCATAACTGCGGACAGCGG
The DNA here is from genome assembly GCF_963691815.1 of Echiichthys vipera. Lineage (NCBI taxonomy): Eukaryota > Metazoa > Chordata > Actinopteri > Perciformes > Trachinidae > Echiichthys > Echiichthys vipera. The sequence continues at coordinate 3,038,250 of NC_139839.1, forward strand.
GCCGTCCACAGCCCGCTTGAAAGAGGTGGGCTTTAGTAAAGCACGTTTGCACATGTACGAGCACGAGCGTGCGCACGTGTACGATCACGAGGCCTACGGCGGTTCTGAGGTCATTTCCTGTGCGCCTGTTGGGACGTAGAAAAAAGAAGGAGGGACCATGCGCGGACATTTCAAACAATGGCGGTGAAAGGTTCACGTTGGTGTGATGCGGAGGTGGAGTGTTTACTGCAGATTTGGTCGATGAAAAGATTCAAAAACAGTCGACAAGACGCACAAAAACTCCGAGGTCTACGGAAAGATCTGGAAACAAAGCCACGCATCGCCATGACGTCATCAATGCGTGTGACGTGTTACGGCGTGATGACGTATAGGCAGCAAGAAGCATTCTCCGAGGCCCAGGTAGTGTGAGGACAAACGGGCCTGGGGCGCAGGGGGAGAGGGAGGGGGGGCTAGTACCCTAAAGCCCGGGTCGCGGTGCGGAAAGACAGTGCGAGTGCGCCCTAAGTCGAGTCAGGTGTGTTCTTGCATGGTTGGAATGAAAACCTGCAGCCACAGCGACTCTTTACTGGATCACTTTGACACCTGTGGTGTGAACCGTCGCCAACTGCAAAAACCGTCTCCTCCGCAAAAACCGCCGGCAACCTGTGACCGGCCGACGTTTAGTTCCGCGTCACAATAACGTTTCTACATCTTTATTTTACAGCACGAGAGAGAGAGAGAGAAGAACGCGTCAGGCTACGTACGTTTCTCCCTTCAGGCGCGTCTTTGCGTTCGCTGCAAAGACGACGAACATAAGAAGCAGGGTTTTAAAAATGAATCATAATAATAATAAAATAAAAAACAAGGATCTATTATTTTTCTGATCAGAACTTTTCTAGGAGATTCTCCCTAACCGACATAAACGATCACTAAACTATAAATTGCCACTTTTCCCTTGTTTGTGTAACCGTGTGCAGTCACGTGTGTGTGTGTGTGTGTGTGTGTTTCCGAGGAGAGGACCAGCCTCGTCCCCGCTCGTGTGTGTGTGTGTGTGTGTGTGTGTGTGTGTGTGTGTGTGTGTGTGTGTGTGTGTGTGTGTGTGTGGAGACAACCGGACTTTTGTTTTTCTCTTTTTTTAAACGTCCAAACTTCCTGTTTACAGCAGCAGCAGCTGTGACGTCCTGGACACGTCGTGACGTTGTTGCATAGAAGAAATTCTAGTTGTGAAAATAGAGAAGAGGAAGAAGAAGAAGAGCCACAAAGTGAGTGACAGAGTGAGACGCAGCTGAGCAGGACGGGTTTAGATCCTTAATATTAATATATTAAAGGGTTATTCCAGCGCAAAATCATCCCAGGGTCTTTTTCTGCACTTACACTCATCAAATAAGCCACAGAGACAGTTTTTTTAAAGTGTATGAACTATAAACGGAGAGATGCTAACAGCCGGACGTGGCTAACAGTGATTAGCTCGGGGCAGTACGGTGAAGGCATTCAAAGGTCTTTTTTAACCACTAATGCTGCTGAAAATAACAGCAAACCTCTGCAGCAGCATGAGAAGAGTCCCTACACACACAACAAAGCAGCAATGGGCTCCTTCCTTTGGGATTGACTTTGGTAATCCACTGTAATGGACTTTACTATGAGAGGAGCTGGTACAGGGGCCAGTAGGTAAGTCTTTAAAACACTCTTTTAATAAACTCTGGCTTCACTAACTACGCTGTTGCTGCTTTGTTGTGTGTAGGGACTCTTCTCATGCTGCTGCAGAGGTTTGCTGTTATTTTCAGCAGCATTAGTGGTTAAAAAAGACCTTTGAATGCCGTCACCGTGCTGCCCCGAGCTAATCACTGTTAGCCACGTCCGGTTAGCGAGTCTCCTGGATTTCTTCGTTAATAGTTGTTACACGAATAAAACTATCTCAATGAATGATTTTGCGGCGGAATTACCCTTTAAAAGAGGTTTTACTGCATTTTTACGCCCTGCACAGAAACGTCGTATCCTCCGTCAGCTACGTCTCCATCAAAGGCTTTGAGCAAAGAACAGAAACAGGATTTGAAAACCTTTCGTCAGGACAGTGTGGACGAGAGGATGCGCCACTTTCAATGAATCTGCCACGTTCCTCATCAGAGAGCGAGCGTGAGTGAAAGGAGAACAGTTAAGAGAAAGGCACGATACTCCTCCGCAGCACACCGACCCTTTCTGAGGTGGAGAAAGTGAAACGCTCTCCGCGGCCTCTGGTTCATCTTCAGGGTTTTGTTTTTTCTTTTAACGTTTCCTCAGGGAGTGTGTTTGAACAGAGCTGTCCCCGCCGCTGCCGCCACCGTCACCGCCAGGGTGCCGAGCGCCTTCACACCAGCGTGATCTCCACCTCCTCCCTCCGCTTCACCTGCCCGCGGGGATGCTGCTTCGGGGGCGGAGGAGCCGCACGGACCTGGAGACATCAATCAATCAATCAATGTCTCGATTCAAACACAGATTATTTTATTTGTATATTTATTTACGCTGATGTGTCGTTGTTATGTTTATAATGGTGCTGTCAGTTAAACCCGTTATTAACGGCGTCAGTTTCTTATCGTGAGATTAACGTTATTTTTGGCCGAGCAAACTAGTCACGTTAAAAAAAAACTACATTTCGGTGCCTTGCTCAGCAGCATCTCGGCAGTGCCCAGGAGATGAACTGGCACCTCTCCAGCCACCAGTCCACGCTCCATTCATGGTTCACACATGGACTCGAACCGGCGACCCTCCAGTTTCCAGCTGAGTCACCTATGGACTGAGCTACTGCTGCCCCTGCCGCCGATACCACCGCCGCCCATGGCGAGCGCGAAACGCCAAAATGGACGCCGATAAGAGTCTGAATGGAAAGTTTACTTCTAAACAGTTGTAGAGTAAATCTGACGCGTGCACTTTGTAATTGAATTATTCGTCGCCCTGTTTTTAATGTTGTCGTTCAATAAAAAAGAACATTTGCACGAAGCCAATCGGCTCTTTAGCATTAAAACGGACATTTGCAAACAGATAAACATGTGCGATTAATTGTGAGTTAACTATGACATTGATGGTTAGTTGGGCTACACGGTGTTGTAGTGGTTAGCATTGTCGCCTCACAGCGAGAAGGTTCCAGGTTTGAATCCCTACTCAGGCCTTTCTGTGAGGAGTTTGCGTGTTCCCCCCGTGTCTGCGTGGGTTTTCTCCGGGTTCTCCGGTTTCCTCCCACAGTCCAAAGACGTGCAGGTGTTGGGTTCATTGATGACTCTAAATCACCCGTAGGTGTGAATGGTTGTCTGTCTCTGTTCGTCTCTATGTGTCCTGTGATAGACTGGCGTCCTGTCCAGGGTGAACCCCGCCTCACGCCCGATGTCAGCTGGGATCAGCTCCCGCGACCCCGACAGGGACAAGCGGTTAAAGATGAATGAATGAATTGATGTTTAGTTTATTTTGAATATGTGAAAAAACTAAATGATCGCACATTAATGTGCAGTCATAAAGAAAAGGGGGAAAAACAGAGAGAAAAATAAATGTACAGTAACAAAGTAAACAGAAAAACATAAATTCTGTTTCCATATCTGAAAACGAGCGGGAGAAGTATAAACTTATTTGATTCCAGCCTTTTTTGCGATGCGAGTAATGGTGATTAAATATTTGAATCGTTTGACGGCACCAGTTTATAATGAGTCTGTTTTTAAAGTATGTTTGAATTACTGTGTAATCGACCTTCCAGTGTTTTTATTTATCTTTTGTTTTGCTTTTTACTGTTTTCATATGAACTATATTCTGATTCTTTCTTATCTGTTTGTTTTCATGCACTGATGAAAATGTTTCTGCGTCTGAAATATTTTAACTGCACTGGAAAATGAGAATTTATCAATGAAACAAACTCAAACCGTTTGAGCTTAGTGTGAACGAAGTGCAGTTTAACTTGATTTAGTACGTAAATAAATCACTGGACGCTGAAGAAAATGAAATAAACTGTAGATGAAAGACAGAGTTTCATCTTCATTGGCTGAAATCGATGAATCTCTGACATTTTGTTGTTTATTTGAACAGAAATACCAAATATTTGATGGTTCCAGCTTCTCAAATACAATAATGAGCGTTTTCTCTCTTTGGGTTTTGATGAATAACGCGTTTACTCACAGGTCGAATGGTGCCGGAGCTGCTCTCTGGGTATTTGGGAGGTTGTGGCGAGCCTGAGACTGGACCTGAAGAGGAGAAGAGAGTTTAACAAGTTCTTGTCGACCTCCCGACTCGAATACAGACAGAAACCAGCCGATCTTACTCTGAAAGGGGCTTTTGTGCGGTGCTGGCGGCGGCCTGTGGTGCCCGTTGTGGTAGGAAGGTGGTCGGCCGATGGGAGAGGCCGTGGCGCTGCAGGGACTGGACAGAGGGGAGGACATGGTGGGCGTCTGCAGGGGGCTGCTGTGGAGAGGCCCCGGCTGGAAGGGACTACGAGGGGATCGGTCGCACTGGGCCAACGGGGACGGAGACGCCTTCATATCAGCCGGAGAAAAAAATAAGTTTACACACGGACGATGTCCAGCTTTTATATGTGACAGTGAAATACAACACAGGCCTTGTTTGGCTAACCCTGGGCCTCATTTATAAAGCTCGCCGTGCACTACATCCTTGCGTAGACGGGCAGAAACATGCGGTCAAATGTGCGGTTGCAAACGTTGATATTGATAGAAAAATGATTTGCGGAGAAGCGTGCGTATTCCTGTACCAACTAAAACCCATGCCAGTGTCTTTCAAATGGTACCGCGAGCGTGGACTTACCTGTGCACTCTCTCTTTGTCCGTCTCCGTTCTCGCTGGCGCCGGTGAGATCCTCCACCAGAACCGCAGGGAAGACGCCGACGACGCCGTTGAACTCCCCCTCCCAGAAACCGTCGTCCTCGTGCGTCTCTCTGCTCAGGATTCGGATGATGGCGCCTTCGGGAAACGACAGCTCGTCGTCTGTTTGTCCCGCGTAGTCATACAGAGCCTTTGCAAACGACACTGCGGCCAACAGGAGGAAGGAGAAGAGGGTGAGAAACTAAAACGGGACACAGATGATTAAAAAAAAGACTCTACAGGCGTTCATTAAAGAGAGGTGTCACGCACCACTGGAGTCTCCGTTGACGGAGCCGGTCGGCAGCTCAGTTTCAGGTTCAGTGGAGTTACTGGAGGAGTGGGACCGGGCGTCGAGCGCGGCCAGAGCCTGCAGCATACTCAGCAGGCTGTTGGAGGAAGGAAGCTGCAGGTATTTCTCCGGGACGTAGCCGACCTGCCCGCCGCGGTTTCTGGCCTGGAAAGACAATATAAAAACTCTTGGTGGGAAATCCACAACAAACATCATTCATTCATTCATCTTCAACCGCTTGTCCCTGTCGGGGTCGCGGGGGGGCTGGAGCCGATCCCAGCTGACATCGGGCGTGAGGCGGGGTCCACCCTGGACAGGACGCCAGTCTATCACAGGACACATAGAGACGAACAGAGACAGACAACCATTCACACCTACGGGTGATTTAGAGTCATCAATGAACCGAACACCTGCACGTCTTTGGACTGTGGGAGGAAACCGGAGAACCCGGAGAAAACCCACGCAGACACGGGGACAACATGCACACTCCATACAGAAGGGCCCCAGCCGGGATTCGAACCGGGAACCCTCTTGCCCTCACTACAACAAACATCAACAAAGTAGAATTACTACTTTGTGGTCAGCTTACATCCAAACTGTGGATACGTTATATATATATTAATATTTTGAAATCTTTAAAAGGACCCCATGAAATCGCACTTTTACTCTTTTCACTATAATCCCTCCAGATTACAAACCTTTCTCTGTGAACTTCCATCAAAACATTTTATATTTTCATAGTGATGAATCACAATCGAGTTGAATTAAGACTATTTTTTTATTCAAACAGCACAAACTGCAAAAACAACCTTAAAAATAACAACAAAGGGGTGATTTACTCCACACTGCGTGGGAACCCTGAGCTACATGAAGAATAAAGCATATTTTAAATCATTTTGCTTTATTTTATTTCTTCTATATTTAATCATTAATATTTTAAGGTCATTAATTACAAATTTAAAACGTTATTATTATATATTCAACATGCATATTAAAAATGATTATTTAACCTTTTTAAATCACGTTCAAAGAGACGGTATTGCGCTAACTAAAATTGTTTCCTGTAATAGCAGAAGGATAAGAAATTAAATTAAAAATCTATTCAGTAGATATTTGTTGTGAAAGAAATGTGGATTCAAGGAGGATTTCAAGCACACGGCTTCCTGTGGTCCACCTGCAGCACCTTCACGGCCCACAGGGGGGCCTCGGCACACACTTTGAGCATCACTGTATGCAGCGTACCTTGACCCAGTCCTCCATGTCTCCATCATCAATGACCTCCAAGATTTCCTGCTCCTCGATGGTCAGTTCGTCCGGCTGCGACGCCTGGAAACAAGGAATCAGTTTGGATTTTGTTTTTGCGTGAAGGTGAAATGACTCGTCTCTTAAACTGCACGTAACAGAAGACGGAAAATGACAGAAGGACGACTTAGATTAACAGCTTAATGAGGGGGTTTATATCCTACTCTTACTCTCAGATCACAGGCAGGGAAGAGCGAAGAGTGAAATGTAAATGTGAAGAGGACCCGGGGTGTCATTTTGATGAAGGGGATTGGGAATCATTGTGTTCTAGTGGTCGGTGTTTTTCTTTTAACTCTGGACATAAAATGACACAATACAACGTTGGTGCATATGTTTTAGACTCGCCCTTGTCTTAATTCATATTGGGTGTCTATACTCAAAGTGCTTAATGTTACAGGATTAACCATCCAAGAGCCAAGAGTAGTCCTCCTTAGGGTGCACTCCCACTGTGCCTCCGTCCCGTGCCCCATGCTTTAGGGTCCTTGTCCCCCCCTCCAGGCCCGTTTGTACTCACACTACCTGGGCCTCGGAGAATGCTTCTTGCTGCCTATACGTCATCACGCCGTAACACGTCACACGCATTGATGACGTCATGGCGATGCGTGGCTTTGTTTCCAGATCTTTCCGTAGACCTCTGAGTTTTTGTGCGTCTTGTCGACTGTTTTTGAATCTTTTCATCGACCAAATCTGCAGTAAACACTCCACCTCCGCATCACACCAACGTGAACCTTTCACCGCCATTGTTTGAAATGTCCGCGCATGGTCCCTCCTTCTTTTTTCTACGTCCCAACAGGGGCACAGGAAATGACCTCAGAACCGCCGTAGGCCTCGTGCTTGTACACGTGCGCACGCTCGTGCTCGTACACGTGCAAACGTGCTTTACTAAAGCCCACCTCTCCCAAACGGGCCGTGGACGGCAAGCGTGCCACAGCTAGGCGCGGTTCGGTTGCACTCACACTGGTCAAAGGAACCAGACTTTAGCCGTAAAACCTGTTTGGGCACGGTACGGATGGACAGTGTGAGTGCGCCCTTCGTGACACATCAGGGATGAAAGACAATAAAAACCAACTCAAAATGTATTAGAATCACCCTTTGTATTACCAACAAATGTAAAGCTATGCACTGGAAAGATGTAGCACCACCTACATTTGGTAGATTTGTTAGACAAAGTGAACAGATTATGAATAATCTGAAAGGTAAACCTCCTGGCAAATCTAACATGTGTTTTTAAAACATCCTTACTCAACATTTTGTGCTGTTTCTAGACATAGTTTTATTTGTTTTAATTTTCGTTTCTACGTCTCGCTGCTGCTTATTCCATCAGTGCAACAGTTTTGTATTTGGTTCAATCTGTTTTTGCCTTTTTTTAATGATGTACTGAAGGCTTTTGTTTACTCTTATTTATTTGACTTGGTACACTCTGGGGGACTGTGTGGTCGGAGCTGTAGGGGGGCGGGGGGTGACTAGGGCTGTTCTGGTACCTACTTTATATATTGTTGTGCATTATTATTTAATTCAGCTGTAGGGTTATGTAGAAAAATTCAAATAAAGATATTGTTGAAAAAATATACAAGATGCACTCGATGCAGCGGTTTGTGTTCTGTTGGTACCTTGTAGGAGTAGAGCACTTTGCAGGTGAGGGGGTAGTTCTTCAAGGTGCTGGAGGGGCTGGAGCTGCTGTCGTCTAACACTTCACCGCTGTCCTCCATCTCCTCCTCGTCCTCTCGCTCCAGATCTGCCGTTCCCTGCAGGAATGTGACACACGTTACACTTTGGAGACGACTAAGACGGATGTGAAGAGCCTTAAGACGATGCATTTGTGGGTCTTACAGAGAGCGAAGGATCATGGGTGCTGAGGTTGTTCCAGCGTTCGTTCTCCAGCTCCTCCATCACCTGGTTCATGGCGCTCTTCAGCCACGTCTCGACGGCGACGCCCGCCTGCCTCAACAGGTCCAGACGAGCCTCCGCTTTCACCTTCACCGTCTAACGCGAGAAAGAATCAACCAACAAACGTTATCGACGAGTACTGACCAGAAAATCTGAGAAAAATGATTACTTGAGTATCAGTTTTCTCTGTCGACAAACAGATGAATCCATCAACTGTTTCGTCACTAGAAATTACAACCAGGACGTGTTCCTGCCTGAATTTTTTTTCTTTATTCAAAGTTTAGCACGAGGTGGGACGTTGAAACTCTCCACAGCCACCAAGGATGATCACAACACTCCTGATCTTACGCTGTGTTAGAGGTTAATTATCTTCACTATCGTTTAATCTCACAATAATTTCCTTTCTTTAAAAAGTGGTTACCCTGTTGGTCACCAGGCGTCGTCGTTTGGTTGCCTAAACAGAAAATATGGTCGCCATTCTTTAGTCCCCGTATATTTTGAGTAATTAAGATGCTGTGTAGTCAAACACTTCCCTCTTTGTTTGCTGTTGTTCTGGTTCATCTGTGGGTGTTTTTGTCAGTTGAATCAATTCGTACATTTGTTTTTAGGCTCGTCGAACTTTTCACCTCACAGTCAAACGACTTCATTTGCTTCGCCATCGCCTCGAACAACAAATACCCGTTTCCACAGCATCATTAAACCTGTTTAAAGTGTAATTCTTTCAGCACTTACGTACATCAAATAAGCCATCGAGACAGTTTTTTCTCGTGTATGAACTATTACCAGTAGGTAAGTCTTTAAAACACTCTTTCTGTTTTGTGTGTAGGGACACTTCTCATGCTGCTGCAGAGGTTTGCTGTTAGTTTGAACAGTAACAGAAGTTGCATTGTTGAGCATTTCACATTTTATTTTGTTCCCTGACTCTGACTTTGGGAAAGATTGAGTTAAAACTAAGACATCAAACTCTCACATTTTTACTCAAAAGATGAACTGAATACCAAAACAGTTGCAGATTAATTGAATGTCAGTGGACTAATTCAATGTTCTCTTGCATTTCTACATGTTATGGACACATTGTTCAGTAGTGCTGGTGCTCAATCTGTGTCATTGCATCCGTTTAACCAGTAGAGGGAGTACTGGAGCCACTTTGCGTGACAGGACACTGATTGAGAAAACAGAGAAACTCTCTCTCTCTCTCTCTCTCTCTTTCTCTCTCTCCCTCCCTCCCTCTCTCTCTCTCTCTCCCGTTACCTCTGCCCTCCGAAGACTCTGCCTGGCCACCTCCATCTTGGTCTCCAGCTCACTGTTGTTTTGCTCTGATGATTCCTGCGTCCCGTATCCCTCCAGGGCCTAACAACAAAACAAGAAAATTACATGATACAATCATCCAGACCTCTGTCCAACAATAAAACACATTAATTGAAGACATTTGACTTGAGCGTCACTGGAAAGACAGAGTGACTCACTTCCTGTTTATGGAAACCCTTTGATCTTGGTTTACTGGGAAACAAAAATCTGTCACGATGAGGTCGGCGAAGCCTTATCTTCACCGATCGACTTTAACAGTAAACGATCTTATCGTACGCTCCAGTTTCATATCTTACTTCACACATTTAATGACCTGCGGGTTTATTATGATCACACTGGCTGTTCCAGTTTAGAGGAAAGAAGATGAATATCACTCTGAAGTAATACTGTGACATCACATTAACAGTAAGGCTCTCACACCTCACTGTACTTTCTACGTTTAGGTTTGCTGATCCTCTCTAACCTCCATCATCACAAACAAGCGTCAATAAACCTGCTTTAAATTATGGTAAAGTTTGCGTTTCTAAGTTTGTGTTAGGATCAAAGTAATCCAGCGTTAGTTGTACATTAATGGGTAGATTGTACACAGGGGCTGCTAATAGCATATTCTGCATCCTTAAAACACATTTTATTTATAGTAACTATAGCAATATTTATATATAACTACAGTTATTTGTTGCGGATGAAATATCAAGCATCTTTCAAGAACTGTCTTAAATTCAAGCACTTTTCAAACCTTGAAAACATTCAAATTCAAGCATTTTCGAGGATTTCAAGCAAGCGTACAAACCCTGGTTATAGATTATTTGTTTTATGTTGTATGCACGTTGCTTGATATACAGTATGTATAAAAATACTGCCTTAGTGTGCAAAACAAAACGTTTTTATCTATACAATGGTCAAAGTCTCAAACATCAGTGTCTTTTGTCATTTTGATGAGTTTTTCCTTCATAGTCAAATTGTCCTTTGAAAATCAATTATTATTTTATTTTTACGGTGCTGATGAACACGGTAGAAGAGGGGACTTTAGAGATGAAACGACCTTTGCGGTTACAGGATATTGTACGATAACAGTGGTTCCCTCCTGCCCCACGTCCTCATCCCTCAATCTTAGTTCTCACCCTCTGCGTGTGGATGATGCTCTTATATTCTCGGGCCACGCGGCTCGCCCATTTCCTCGCCTCTTTGTCCAGACTGTGCTCCTCCGACGTCCCGCTCTCCTTCTGCAGCTGCGCCACCTACAAACACAGACGGAGATGACGTGAAGAAGACGATCCGGTGATCGGGTAAGTGATCGTAAAAGGTTCACAGGTTCAGCCGTCCTCGTTGCAGTTGGACCCGGATAATAACAGTATTCAACAAAGATAACAGAGATACCGTAGAGTTTATCAAACTGCTGATACATGAGGGTCAAAGCACAATCTGAATTAAAATCCTGCAACAAAGAAAAGAAGGAGATTTCTCTGCACACAGTGGTTTATTTGTCTGAATACACACCCTTTTTCCGAAGATTACTTCACATAGAAACACAATTTAGTCGTTGTGAAATGTTTCAAAAGTAGACATCTTGCATGAATGATGACCTTTACTCAGTGAGAGAACTGCCAGTGTCAGTTATGTTCACCTCTTCTGTTATGTGGATGTAGTAACTTCCTCTTCACACGTTACACCAACCTTCTTTTTAAAAAAGTGCTCTGTAGGAAAGACAAACAGGAGCGCAGTAGAGCTTCTGTCTCAGCGTCACCACCGCTCATAAGGTAAATTCTGCCGGCTGCTTTTTAGTTTCATCATCAAGGAAAAACATTCATCTCACATTTATGCGTGAAGCCCTGAAAGTCTAAACTCAGCTGAGAGGGAGGGAGAAGAACCTGGTTACACTGAAGCATTGAGGAGCGAACCGCTTCAGGGAGTTGTTACTGTAGGTCAAATATATAAACTATATAAACAAAAAACCTCCTGATGTTTATCGTTAATGTGTCTAAAGTTCTGCAAACAGAATCAGAAATACTTTAATAATCCCAGAGGGAAATGATTTTGGTTGCTAACGACCTTTAAACAACAACATATACATACAATAAACCATATATTTTGAAAAAACGAAAAATAATACAGTATATGTACCGTATATGTTTGACTATATATATATATAAAATGTGAATTTATAATAGTAACATATACATAAGTATTGTAATAATGTGCAAAATAACTATGACACATTGACACGTTCACACGTCACTGTCGCTGAAATACATAAAATCTGTAATACTTCACCCTGAATGACCATTTGTATATCAGTTACTCACTGAGCGTTGCCTTGAATTCATGAGGAAATGTGTAAATTTGAAAACAAAGCGACACTTCGCGATGACGTCATCAATGCGTGTGACGTGTTACGGCGTGATGACGTATAGGCAGCAAGAAGCATTCTCCGAGGCCCAGGTAGTGTGAGTACAAACGGGCCTGGAGGGGGGGACAAGGACCCTAAAGCACGGGGCACGGGACGCACGGACAGTGGGAGTGCGCTCTAAAACAGTTTTGTCGTGTTGCGGATCATTGGTCTGAACTGAGCTTTATGTTTAACATCTCATGAAAAACTTAACAGAGGCATTCAGAAGGAGAGCTACGCACTCTGTCCTGTTTTCACATCTAATACCGCAGACGCACTCGACAGTTAACAGGGTCACTCCAAAACAGCGGCGCTAACAAGTGGCGTTAACAACATACTGCCCATTCTAGTTTGCACCTTGTTGCCTTCTTTTTAAGATCCGGATGAAGTGGTGTGCATCAGCAAAACTTCCCTAACTCTCACACGACTCGTACATTACAGTATAATCCACGTCTCGTTTATCCGGTCGTATGCGCAGTACTTCACAAACACGTGTTTTTTGCTAAATCCTTACCATTCACAACACTTCTGCTCCTCGCCCCGCAGGCGCACAACTCGTCTGCGTGAGTCCAGACATGCAGACAACTTATGTGGAGGTGTTGTAAATAGAAAGAACCGGATAAATGAGACTTGGGTTATTCTGCTCGTGCCGTGTGAGGGTTTGTATACGGATGTTTTGATATAGTTTTCCTGTTGGTAATCGTGGGTCTCTATTTCTACAATGTTTATTCACTGTTTATTCTGCAGAAAAGAGCCAAACTGACCATTTTCAATGCTGGTTAAAGGGATCATACAAACTCATTATTCACACAGTGTGAAATACTCAAACTGACGGATCTGGTGGGACGTTTTAAGAACGAATGAAACAGGATATTTCATGTTAGCGACTCTCTTTCCCTGTTAATAAAAAAACAAATGCTGTACGTAAAAAGACCATGGGATGATTTTGCACCAGAATTACACACAAGAAACATCCATCACTTATATTTCTGGGGGATTTTAAAGTGTGATAGTCTTCTATAAACCAAGGCGAACAAAGAAAGCATTTAATTCTGTTAAAGATCAGATTTCTCTATTTTTCTTCTTTAAAACATCAAAACAAGTTCCTAAAATGTGAGTTAAGAGGTGTCCAAATGACAGCAGTGTGTGTGTGTGTGTGTGTGTGTGTGTGTGTGTGTGTGTGTGTGTGTGTGTGTGTGTGTGTGTGTGTGTGTGTGTGTGTGTGTGTGTGTGTGTGTGTGTGTGTGTGTGTGTGTGTGTGTGTCTGAGGGGAGAAGGCCTGGGCAGGGAGGGTCAGTGCACTCTGATGAGGCCCACTCACAATGCCTCCTTTTCACAGATGGGCTGTTCACAGGGCCCGGCCCACCTCCTGCCCCTTCCTCCCAGTTCAGCTCTATTCCTTACCGGATCCCTCTGTCTGGTGCAAGTGGTATGGGAGGGAGGGAGGGATGGAGGGAGGGATGGAGGGAGGGAAGGCTCTCCACCACTAATGTTTTCTTTAGGAACAGGCTGCTGCTTGTTTGACTTCCAATGAAAACAACGCTAGCATTTGCAGTTTGAACAAATTGTCCAGTGTTGTCCAGCGGACCAGAGCAAAGGAGGATCAGACTCGTACAGCCAGGAAAGACGTGTGTGTGTGTGTGTGTGTGTGTGTGTGTGTGTGTGTGTGTGTGTGTGTGTGTGTGTGTGTGTGTGTGTGTGTGTGACATGGACTGCAATACATTACATTCATGTGCTGCAGCCACCAGTAAACCTCTGGCACATTTGCACACCAGAGTTTTCTTAAAAACAGATATTTTTGGACATTAATGCTCATATTTAATGTTTTATTTATGGGGAAAAAAGCTATAAATGACCCGTACGGATGGAAAACCTTCAAGACGCTACAGAGGTCATTGATAGGTGTGCAGAGTCACGATGCAGACTGCACTTGAATTAATGTCAGGTGGCATTTGCTGCAGATTTTACACACAGAACTTGGTTTCTGTTTGTAGTCTGAGTAGTGTCGAGCAATCATGTTGTAGTAAGCTTTGGCTCCTTGCAGGTAAACAGTCCGTGCGGAGAGCAAAAGAGGCGGAAATACAACCACGACGACAATTTAGCCTCTGGAGGTGACGGCTAATATTTCAGGCTTTCTGTTGTGGCCAGCGGATATCTGGGTCAACACTTCTTCTTCTTCTTCCAAGTGCTGGTCATTGTTTACGGTCCGATCAGCAACTTGAGACGTAAAAATGGGAGTTGGAGTTGAAACATGACGTCTATTAACATTTACCTGCTTATGAATAAAGGTAAATAATAAAAAGCTGATGAAAATGGGGTCTGTATTTGCATTTCAGCAGATGCGTTCCTCTTCTTTTGACTGTTTATCTGCACGCGACCAAAGCATGCTGAAACGTGATCGGTGAATACGGCTCAGACTACAAACGGAAACCAGACTGCGTCCGCTACACAGCTCTTGTGCCGAATCCGTTTATCGTGATTTCAAAATTTCTAGAAATGACTCAAATCAAATTCCACACTTTTCCATACTGCGTAGGAAGCCTGTTTACAGCCCCATGTGTTTGGCCGAGACAGCTGGGAGAGCAGATTTTGATAAAGCCACAGCAGCAATGGATCGCACTGGGAAACAATGAAATACAATCCAGGAAGTCCAGTTTAAGGCCTATCAGATGCCAAAGCACTCAACAGCTGTTTACAGTATTATACCATGAGGAGGGAGTTTACAAATCTGCTAAATTTAAATAGCTACATAAATCCTAGCATGGAGCACTCGTTTTTTTTACTCTAATGAAACCTTATGCAGGTGACCATCAGATCTGGCCCTTTGGTGGCAAAGAGGTTGATACTTAATGAGTGGAAGGCTGTTGACACTCCTAGCGTTTCCGGATAGCTCAGGGAAATGGTCTCAGGGATGCACCTTGAGAGGCTTCGTAGCAATCCGGGTTACACCATCCGTGGAGTCTGACTGTGGCTGGGTGCTGAACATGTTAACACTTTGGCATTTTTGTAGATGTCTGGGTAGTGTTTGTTGTCGTTTTTGTTTTTGTTTTGTGTGTTTTCTTTTATTGTTTGGCTTGTCTACTTGTTTGTTGTGGTGATTTTGGATTTGATTTTTGAATATAATAAAAATATAATTAGTATTATGTTTAAAAAACCCAAATAAAAACCTAAAAATGAAATCTGCAAAATGATCGCAGTAATGTCGAGGTCAGGAATTGTGTTGTGCAGGTTAATGTGCACTTGCATGTGTTTGTTAAATGGTCACTGCAGCAGTTTGTCAGTTGAAGTTGAGCCGACTTCAACCTTTAAACCGCAGTTCTGTCGGCGTCGGTGCATTGCTAATGTTGGTCTGCACGCGCCTGTAAATGAGCCACAGCAATGATTTAATACGACTCTAATAAAGTCTTGACAATGATCCAATAATTGTGTTTGCAACTGGTCAAAGTTCGCGTCCTGTTCATCATCATGAGGCCGTTACTGAGTTTCCTGTGCTTTAGAAATGGTCTGTTTTTGTTCAAACAGAGGATCAAGCCACAGTGGACGCTCTGCGGCAGCCCTGATATATATATTTAACTGCAGTGAGGAGCCACACACAGACTGTTGCTTCTTTTTAAGTGGACATGAGCCCAAAGGTCGGAGAGCCTTGTTCGATATCCACCACTGTGGTGATAAAACACACGATTCCCACATTAATGTTTACAGAGGGCCGAGACATGAAAATGTTACCGAACCTTCAAAACAGTTTATTTAGTGTCACATAATGACGGCAGCCGGCTTAACATGGGGGAATACTTTGGTTAAATTATGTCTTTTTTTAATGTATCACAGTGAAACAAAGCTGCTGCCCTCCTCCTTCTTCTCTTTTTTTTTTTAAAACAAAAAGATTATGACCCACATTTGGTTACGACGTGTTTGCGTCAGAGGTTAAATCTCAGAGGTTAAATAGACAGCCTATTTATAACAACTGAGCCATTAGTGTAATACCATGAAGTATGAATAACACAATACAGTATTAATATAATGCAGACAGCACAGATTTTTTATTTTAAACACTTTTGCACACTGGAAAACAACCTTGAATGAGTCTGCTTGCATGATAAAATGAAGTCTGGGGACCAAAGGAAAAGCAAAAGTATATCTGCGACTACTGCGTTAATAAAAACGTAATGATTTACCGTATCTGTGTCGCTGGGCTGGTACAAGAAGACCGGGGCCGGCTGAAACATGAGGTTCTTCTGTACAAACAGCTGCTGGTGAAACTCCTGCAGAACCTACACACATATATATAAAAGATCTTTATTATCAATGCATGTTATACAATGAGACTCTGTATATGTGTGTGTGTGTGTGTGTGTGTGTGTGTGTGTGTGTGTGTGTGTGTGTGTGTGTGTGTGTTTTAAGGGAAAAAGATCAAATAGATATTTATGTTTTGCCAGAAATGAAACACATCTCTGCACCGACCCTTTGTGCAGGCAAAATTCAAAATAAAAACCTCTTAAATAATGATTTTCTGTGATATTTTATGCCTTTTAATGCAATATATTTGTCCTTTTTACTCCTGCAAGGACAGTGAGACATGAGAGGCTGGGGAGAGTATTTTGTTTCTCCCAGATGTTTAAATGCTGCACAGTGAAACGGATCCCAGCACCATATTTACAAACTAAACACAACATTATAAAGAAAAGAACAGATTCACACTTCATCTGGTCACATCAAAATGTCACATGACACACTCAAAGGACTGCTTCGAGGACACGTCCGTGCGCTCTGTTGCTTCCCTCTCACGATGATTTGTTCATATTCTGTTGTGAGCAGAAACTAAACGCCTCTCCGGCTGCAGAGACGCAAGATGACCCGAGCAAACCAGGCTGTAAGAGGCCGACGGCGGCTCAAGAGCATGTAACCGAGCAGCACGGAGGAAACTCAAACCTTCCAATTATTTAGCAGGTGGGGAGAGTTCAGCTCTTCCAAGGACGCCGAGCGACAAAAGAGATGTCCTGGATGTCGCAGGTCTTTCCTTCCTGCAGCTGTCAGATGCAATCAGCACTGCTCCCAGGACACCGCACACACCAAACCAATAATAATAACGACAATAACCGCACTATAGTATTCACCAAACTGGGTTCACTTCAATGTGAAATACGTTTCAATCACAATGTGCAATAGTGATTATTTCCCCCTGCGCCTTAGTGTGAATTTAAACATTCAAAAATATTCTTATTATTGTGTTTTATACTTCCCTGTGTTTATATTGTTCAAATTTTTCTATATTTATTGTCTCTTATTGATGTTTGATTTCCACTTTGCTGCTGTAATATGGAAATTTCCCCTTTGTGGGACTAATAAAGGAATATCTTGTCTTAAAGGCAGAGTCTGCCGGGGGACAATCCTGTTCCTGATCCTCTGAGCTTCTCTCCTCTCTGTCTGTATCATTCATGTCTCATCAATGCATGTTACTAATTCAACTTCTTACCGACCACCATACTTGTTATTGTCATGTTCTGTCACTTTGGCTCTGCCTGTTTCTTGCTGTTCTGCTGTATGAACTGCCCTAACATGTAAGTCATATTTACATTACTTTAACTGTGATGATAGTTACTGTTACTTTTGTGGTTGCTAGCAACTCTGTGTCCGTCTTTGTGTCTGTCTTTGTCTCTCTCTGTTTGTCTTTTCTCTCTCTCTCTCCTTCTCTTCCTCTCTCCGGTGCAGACAGATGTGCTTCCTCCACAGAGCTGGGTCTGTCTGACGTTCCTGTCTGTTAAAGGGAAGATTTTCAACGCCACCGTACTCTACGGGGGAATTGTTGGGTCTCTGTAAATTCAATTCAATTCAATTTTATTTAAAGTGCCAAATCATAACAAAGGTTATCTCAGGACACTTTACAGAGTAGGTAAAGACCACACTCTATGACTTATTTATGATTTACAGAGACCCAACAATTCCCCCGTAGAGTACGGTGGAGACGAAAACCTTCACTATAACAGACAGGAACGTCAGACAGACCCAGCTCTGTGGAGGACGGACATCTGTCTTCTGTCATAGAGTGTGGTCTTTACCTACTCTGTAAAGTGTCCTGAGATAACTTTAGTTATGACACTGTGAATAAAATTGAAACTGAACACATCCTAAGGTTCGGTGTCTGGGTCTAAGTGGGTATAATCAACCCTTTCTTTACTGAACTCCACTTCTGGCTGAGCTCCTTCATGACAGCCGGCTCTACAGTGTGAGCATTTCACTGACAAAATACACAACTTTACTAAACTCCGACGCCAATAAATCTGTTACTGAATCTTCCAACTCTCCTCTGTTTATTATTAGCAATGAGCCGTGCATTAAAAAATAACTCACAGGGTGCAGCTTCTCATTATGAGCCGACACTGAACGTCAATTTGGTTGGTAAAAAAATAAAAATCAGCTGTTAGTGATTATTCTGCCAGTGACTTCATTAAGGAACAAAGAAGATGTTTTGTTGTGAGTAAGGTCGGGCACTGGGAAGGCTTTCTATCAGCATCAGTGAGCCAATAAGAATGCATCGTGCCTGCACCAAGATCTAATAATGCTGCTGAATAACCTTGTTTTTAGTTTCATAAAATGTAACCGAATCAATATGCAGCATATCACTACAGACATCCCTGTTCTTACGCTGCAAACATCCACTGCAGCGCTGCAAACAACAAATTAATCTCCTATAATTCACAATAAAAGTAGCTTTGTTGTTTAAAAGCTTTTATTATGAAGCAGCAAAATCGTCTTTGTCTCTCGTCTCCTGCACAGACACGAGTTGATCTCACAACACACGCTGAACTCCACTTTAGTGTCGGCTCCGCCAACTTCGAACCTCAATGGAAGTTATGGACCGAGGCTCAACGAGCGCGCGTGTGTGTGTGTGACAGAGAAAATGAGCCGGAGAGAGAGAGAGGGTCAACGAGCAAGACAATGAATCAGGAGAGCGAGCGCCGTAACCCAGAACGTTCCATCACAACTCAAACTGCAGCTGTAGCGAGTATCTCACTCCCTCTGTCCTCGTTTATATTTGATAATGCTACGAATTATATTCATCTACGAAAAAAAGGCCTGAAAGTCAAAGGTGAGAACAGAATTACAGAGAGGCGTTGCTATGGAGACGATAAACTGTCTCGCCTCGTCTAACTGGTGTGAACTGACAGGAGACCTGCACGCTGCAAGTTTCAACTCGACTCGTTGTGAATCTTTGGTGTGAACCGGGCTTTACACACATGTGTCGTGAGGTTCAAGTCATGTCTGTGCAGGAGGTTTAAAAGTGTCACTTCTGATGAAAACCTCATTTAATAAGAGCTTTGGGAGAAAAGTGCCACAGGGACTTTTTTTGGTGAAACTATTATAGGGACTTAAATATGTTTATCCACCGTTTAACCGCTCCTCAGGCTCAGGCCAGCTTCTAAATGTCATCAGCAGACGTTGCGACATCAGAACAGGAATGTCTACAGTTTAATATCCTACGTATTTGTGAATTCAGGTGCATTTTATTAAATTAAAAATAAGGTTATTGTCTGGCTGCAGACGTCCATGACGACACCGCTACCTGTTACCAGACAACAGCGGCGAACATAACAAAAAAAAATTCACTCTCAGCTGTTTCTGTGACATGATAATTACTTTTATGATGTTTCAAAATGCAAAATACACAGAGCTGCAAAAGCAAAGTGCTGTTTGTCCAGTAGATGTGAAGACTTACCCCATTTGAGCTGTTTAAGAGCTGGTTGAAGGTGTTGTGGACAGCCTGGTAACTCTCCAGCTCGGTCTGACAAAGTGACACCAGGTAATCTTTCACCTGCTCATAGATTCTGCCATCTAAGACCTGCAGACAAACATACAGGTTTTACATTTTATTGTTTATCCCTCACCATCTCTCCACCCGTCCGTTCAGGGATACGTCCTCACCTTGATGCAGTCCATGAGGTCCGTCTCATAGTAGCGCTGCTGGTGAGCGTTAGCGGCAGCTAGCATTAGCAGGTAGTCGTTTCTGGCGTGCGTGGCTTTGGAGTTGCACTCGCTCCTCTTGGCTTTCAGCTGGAAGGTGAAAAGTTCACGACTGCTGACACCAAAACGTCACAAAATGTAGATTATATTTAAATCTAAAAGATCACATACCTTTACGCTCGCCCTCTGGAGACTGGACCGGGACTGGAAGAGACTTAACTTGGACCTGGACAGAGGAAAAGATATTGTTTGTCATTTCACATGTTAACAACAATATATATCACAACGTTCTTTATAAACAAGCACCGGTGTTGCGGTAATGTAAATGCCTGTTTTAAAATGATTTGTCACATAAATAAACTAATAGAATGTAAACACGCGGATTGAAAATGAGACCAAAATTTCTGTGCACGTCATCACGGAGATTAAATTATCCAACTCTACTTCTCTGCTCCTCCAGTCGCTCTGCAGACATTTAGACGAATATGTGAATATGTGTACACATCAGACCAGAAGAAAGTGGTATTTGTAGTATGGGATTGAGCGCCGACCCAGCTGCTCAGCCTTCCCGAGCGGAGCCGTGCCTCGAATAAACTTTCCTGAAGGGCAGAAAAATGTCTGCAATGTGGAGACTCAAAGTGCCAGCTGTTCACTTTGTGCCCGAAAAAAGTGTTGAGAAGAAACGTCTCCCTCACGCCTGAGTATTAGTTGTTTGTTGGGCTCAAACGTGACTGTTTTCATTATTGATCAGTTCGCTGATGTGCAGTTTGACCCTAGGAGACGAGTTTTTAAATCCCTCTGCTAAACGAGGAGAGTTTCTCTGTGCTCGGCTTAAATCTTTAAGTTTAAGAAGTGTGCAGATGCGTAACCCTCTTGGTCCCTACTCACCCCCAAGAAGAACGCGATCATCAGCAGCTGGTTTGTTAGAGGTTTCTAAAACAGGCCGAAGAAAATTTGGGATGCAGCTTTTGTTAGTTCGGCTCCAAAGCTGTGGAACAAACTACCGACATCAGGGAGGCCAGCGCGCTCGGAAAACATATCTCTTCACTTTTGCTGCTGATTTTTACCCCGTTTTGACTGAACGTTGATTCTATTATCTATTTTTAACCCTTACTCTTTTTATATTGTAATATCAAGTGGGTCTTATTCATGTGAAGTTGTACTTTATGTATTTTTTTGTTGTTTTTTTTATGTAGGTTTTATCTTTTATAACATAATTTGACACATATGTTACTGTTTTAATGTTCCTTCTGTGTCTTTTTAATGTGAATAATTTCTTTGTTGTGAAGCACTTTGGGCTAAATTTCATGTACCTACAAATAAAGTTTATTATTATAATTATTATGATGATTTGTGGCATCACTATCATGGTCCAGTGTGTAACTTAGGAAGCGTAACAACCTCTATTTTGTATTTTCAGTTTTAAAGCGTCAGAGATGTTTCAGTTTTATCACCTGTTGTGATCTGTTGCCCTTTTATAATGAAGAGTTTACCAAAGTTACCAAAAATACAAAGATATTCAGCTGACGTTAATGTCCTCACATCCACCCATCAGATGTTTGCATTATTTTGCACGTAAAACTGTGATTAACATCACTATAAATCGACCAAAGACGGCAGAGTGGTTTGGTTCATACTTGGCGTCCAGCTCTGCTTTCTCCCGGACAGCCTGCGCCATCGTCTCAGCCTCCTGGTACTTCTTCCTGCTCTTGGTCAGCTCCTTCACCGACTCCTGCAGCTCAGCTTGAACCACCGTCAGCTGTTCGATACACTGAGGATGGGAGGGAGGCAGGAGACACGCAAAGAATGGTTATGCAAAATTAAATCCTGCAATGCATCACCTGAAAAATATGCAAATTCCTGTGTGGAGGGTTATATCATACAGGTGCTATCACGGCATCTTTTTAAAAGGAGAGTGTGAACAAGGGCTGCATTGAAGGGTGCAGGC
Source organism: Echiichthys vipera (assembly GCF_963691815.1). Taxonomy (NCBI): domain Eukaryota; kingdom Metazoa; phylum Chordata; class Actinopteri; order Perciformes; family Trachinidae; genus Echiichthys; species Echiichthys vipera. Next base: position 3,060,137 of record NC_139839.1, read on the forward strand.
GGAGGAACAAGGCGAGCACAAACTAGAGTTTCAGCTCTGAAGCCCCAAACGCACTGAAAACATCATATTTGAAGTGCACATATTGTTTTAAATGGTCGAACAAGATCTGGCTGTGTCATTAGTCATTAGTATTACCGTCAAACTGCTTTTAGGGTCCTACTCCGACATTGACTGAAGCGTCAAATGAGGATCCAGTGATCAAAGCTGTTTCTTTAGTACACTGTGCTGAAGTACGCCTTATGTGATGTTACAGTTTACCTCAAAAAGATATCAGCAGAGCGGCTGCTGTAACACTACGATTCCACTATAATCAATGAAACCTGCTTCACCAGGCATTGAAGGCAGCAGGACAGCGGTGCATCTAACATCCGCTCTACAAACAGTCTCTATTTAAATTAGTGTTTACAGTGAAACAGGAGAGCAACAGGGTATTAATGACCGTGTGAATCCTGCCCATAAATACTGCAGCGGCAGTGCGCCTACATACCACTGCAAAATGCCTCAGCTCAGTGTCCAAAGGTTCTTTAAAAGGCCCAAATATTGTGGTGGCGTTGATAAATATGGTGAAAAAAAGAGGGATTGATACAGTGAATGGTGGAGGAGAAGCAAGTAGTATAACACATTTGGCTGTTTAGGCACAATGGCCGCAGTGTTTTTAGTGGCCTCCACATTGACGCGAGTATTTTTGAAACCGTGTGTTTCTCTGTTTCACGTTTGGCCTTTCATCCACAGGTAACCGCAGCTGTAGGCTTTTGAAACCTGACTTCTTTTGTACCCGGAGTCCAGGTTGAACCATTTTTGGAAGAGTCCGGTTTCAGAAGTCATTTGTGGACAGGAAAACCAAGGGAAACCGTAATTTCTTGTTGACATTGTTTGACGTCACACTGTGCGAAGGTAAACGGTCAGTAGCCTCCATGGAGACTTGTGGAGCGCTCTAGACGTGACGAGTTGACGGAGGCGGATTTTGCGGTTTCATGTGGACGTAATAAAAGATTATGAGAGAGTTTTAACGACCCTGCTCATCAAAATGACGGGCAACCAGAAAGTCTACGGCGACCTCTGATAGGAGGCATCTGTATGACACAAATACACTAAATGTCGCCCTTTTCCTAAAATACATTTCAATCTTAACATGCGTCAAATGAGGCGCGTCAATCATCGCTTCCAGTGCGTTTGGGCCTCGAGTTCAGGCAGACTCAGCCCTGACACCGATCCACAGCAGCGTGGCTTCGGTAGTAACCGCTAATGATAAGAACTGCCACGACTTCTGCCCTCATTTAATGGTTTATTACACTGTTTATCAGAAGTCCCCACTGGAAATGATCCTGACGTGACCGGTGGACTAAGGACAGGAGCTGTGTTACCTTCCTCAGCTGCTGTTCCTTCTGCAGTCTGCCCGTCTTGGCTGGATCGGCGACCTGGACTTTGTAGTTATCGCAGGCGCTGATTCTGGACTGGGTGACCTGGACCGTTCCCTCCAGATAGGCCCTCCACACACAATACATGTTCCTAAAAACCAAACACAGACACAAATACATACTGGTTCATTTCACGCCCTCAAGAGTCACTTTTTTATGTTGTGATTTCTTGTAATGAACAGATCCTTTTGGAGTTGGGCTCCGCGTTTAAGTAGAACAAGATCCCGCCCCCCCATTCAGGCTGTTTTTCATTAGCAGGGAGGTCGAATGCATCAAAATTAGGTTGCCACGACACCAGAATCCAATCCAATCCAATACAATACTAGCACCTATAGCATATCTTTCGATACCTGGCACTCAATATAGGATATTTATCCCTCCTTTTTTTATTTGACGTCCTGCAACAAACCAACACGGCTGATTTTCTTCCCTGTTTTTGCAGATCTGCTTCTTTTTATAGCTTGATTCTTTCGTTTACTATTTAAAGTGGATATTGTATCATTCTGAAACATGCAATATTGAAAAGTACTAGAGTATTGATACTTTAGACAACAATAATCAAAACAAACGCTTCTAACTTCTTCCAAACCGGCATCAACAAATGACAAAGAAGTTAATAAATCTAACGTGTCGGGCTGCAACTAACAATTATTTTCATTATTAGTTAATCTGTTAATTAAATTCTCAGTGAACAGATTTTTCATTTTGTCTAGAAAATAGGAGAAAATGTTTTTTTTTAATTTACCACAGGCCGAGCTTTAGGTGTCATTTTTTATCATGTATCATGTAGAAAAGCGTAAAATCCTCACATCAAAGAAGCATGCATTGAATTTTTGACTTAAACATTTATGCAACTATAAAAATAGTTTCCAGTGATGTTAAAAAATCATTGCAGCTCTAATGTGTGCGAGACACGGCAGAGGAAAAGGCCCCAAATTCAAGCACTTTTCAGTCATTCAAAGGTGCATTTTCATGCTTTCAGCAGCGTGCAGCTGTGGTGAACTGCACATTTATACAGAACAATCCTCAGTATTCAGTAAACTTGTTATTGCACTTGTTCATCACATTAAAGTCAATGTTATTGTGCTGTAAACAACCAACACAATGTCATGAGACAGTTTTCTACAGAAAGACGACAAATGAAAGGAAAACCAACTACACAGAAATATAATCCCCAACTATTCTGATCATCTGTTCATCATAAAAAGTGATTTTTCATGCAAAAATGTCAGAAAAATGTTGTTTTCAGTCTCAAATATGGAGACGATCTTTTCTCTGTGTTAATCATATATGTCGTCATCACATAAAAGAACATTTCAAGCAGCTTCAAGCACTTTTCAAACCAGCACCCGTACAAACCCTGTATTAAACATTTCCAGGACAGCACGGGTTACTTCCAGGATATTTTGTAATTTTAATCAATCTCCAGGGGGTAAATACTCTCTAAATGTCCAGAAATATACGTATATATATGAAATTCACCTGATCCACATCATGCACCCACAGAGGAGAAAGCTGTTACCTGTGGTCGGCTGGTTCTTCTGTCACACTGTCCGGCCATTCCCTCTTAAGATACTGATTTGCCAACTTCTGGAGGGCCTGGAAGAGAAGAGAGAGACGCAGATGAGGCGGTGACCTTTCACCTTTGACACCAATACACATTTCCTGCGTCTCATCTTCACATAAAGACACGCTCTGAAGACTGTGTCCCCTCCTGACCTTGTCCTATAAACCACCAGGCAGCCAGAAGCACGAGAAGACAGTCTTCTCCCTCCAAACAGCCTTTTCTTAGATAAACCGCACTCATTTAAAACCCAAACGTTCAGATTTTTTAAACGTGACTCAAACTCTGCACGAACCCGTTCACCTGTAAGTGGGAGTTTTTAGAGGCTGGCTCACTGGATGGCTTTTTTAATGCTGACGTAGGCTCAATTTTTGGATGAAAAAATGTGATTTATTCAGACCACATTGACCCCTGGAGATATATTAGGTTCCTCCACCTCGGCCGAAAGTGAGGTTTACCTTTGAAGAGCTGAAATAGCAAGACAGAGTAAACAGGAGGATGTGTCTGGGGGTGAGTGCATGTGCGGTATGTTAGAGAAATGTAAGATGAATAAACTGATGGAACGAGCGTGAAGATTTTTTAGCGTTGTGCAGATGATCTAAGCTGGATTCATACACACACACGTATATATATATATATAATCTCTTAATGCATGTCTGTCTGTGGAGGCCGGAGGTCTGTCCACTATTATAATCATCAATTCTTGATGCATTTTTGACAGATTTTCAAGCGTTTTGATTTTTCTTACAAATACCAGACGGGCTGGACAACAGGGCCAAATTCTTTGCATGTTCTCCGGTAATTACTTGTGTTATGAAACAACCACATGTTAAAGCCTGTTTTTGTAAACTCCTGTGTGATTTGAATACATAACAAATGAAGTGTTTTCTTTCATTCATTAAGAACTTAAGCGAAAAATGAACACAAAGTGGAAGGATCAGAGCTAAAAGCATCGTCTAAATTATGTAAATATGGCCAAAAAGTTAGTTTTTCGACATCGCGATAGAAGAAAATATTTAGTTTAGACATTTTTATGTGTTTGACCCTGAACCCTATTGTGTGATGTGACAATTTCAAATGATATTCCCCCAAGTATTTTAGATAAAATGTTTAGATAAATTTGAGATTAATGTGCCGGTTATTATCAATTTAAATCATGTAATTACACAAGTTTGCACGTACGGCAGAGGCTGATGTTGGACGATGAGGCCCAAATCTTGGTGGTGGAAAGTCATTAGTTCTGCAGATATTTAGCGACAAAACAAAGAACTGGATAAATCAAAAGCTGCTGTTTTTCATCCTGAGGGGATCATAGTTGAGATACCGATCTCATTTTACTAAAAACTTTATTGCTCATAGAAACTTTCCAGTAGGTAAGTCTTTAAAACACTCTTTTAATAAACTCTGGCTTCACTAACTACGTTGTTGGTGCTTTGCTTTGTGATTTGTGACGTGGCTAATCAGTGTTAGCCACGTCCGGCTGTTAGCGACTCTCCAGGATTTCTCCGTTAATACTTGTTAGAGCAAAAAAACTGTCTTGATGGATTATTTGATGCATGTTTAGTGCCGCAAAAAGACCATGGAATGATTTTGCGCTGGAATTACACTTTAAGCTTTAACATTTTTTTGTACCAGGCTGTAAACGTGTGTATTTACGTCTATTTTAACAGGCTCCAGGAACATATTTTGCCACGATGACACCCAGACGGACTCACAAGGTCAAAACAACACCAGCTAGCATCATAAAACGGTTTATATCACTTGATACACGCTGGCGTCCCACTTCATGTTAAAAAGAGACGCCAATTTTTCACGTTTTTGCCCACTTGTGATTTCTGCTTTAGCGCCCATGGAGTAACTGAGCCCATCTATCCTCCCTCTGTCCTCCTTGTAAAAAAAAAAGACCGGCTCTGTCCTGGAGTCCTCGTGCAGGCTAGGCCTCGGCTCTGAACTCGTTGGTCTGGGCGATCTCGGTGCCAAAGCTTCAAAAAGCCGCTACAAACCCGGCCATTGTGGGATTCAGATAAAGACTGGGCTAGCCTAGCGGACACGCCTGAATAGTGTGATGGGAACAAGAGGGGAGGAGGAGGAGGGGATGCGAGGACGAGGCGGAGGAAGAGCCACACAGAGGAGGACATTTTATCACAACTGTGTGATTTGAATAGCAATCGGCTAATGGCTGAAGCAGCTTGCAGGTGTAAGAGACCCAGAAAAAAGGCGCGCAAAGAAAAGAGATTTGAAAAAATAAATAAAAGAGGGGAGTGTAACTAAAGGGGATGAAGGGTTCCAGAGACGCTCTGACCCACTTTGAGTCAATCGTTGGCAGCGGGTGTCTAATTGATCACATAACGAGCCGGCAGCACAGAGACCAGACTCACAGAACACCTTTCAAACCGAGGCACGCAGTGAAGACACTTTCTTCAGTCGAGGGCTGGAAGGAGCCAATTAATTATTTAGTCTATAAAATGTAAGGAAACTGGAAAAGGTGACCGTAAATGCCCCAGAGCCCCGACACAAAACACACTGAAGAAGCTGGCATCTGTCTCTAAGATGGTGTCTCCAGTAGGGATCAACAAATATGGATTTTTTACGGCCGATGCAGCCTTTCTTTCATCAGCCTTAGCCGATGACCGATACGGACTGCAGATTTTCTTGAGCCAATATTTGGAGCCGATACGACTTTTGCTCCCTCAATTTATATTATAAAATTTACACACTGATAACAAATGTTACGAGTCTCAACGAGTCTGAACTTAAAGGCGTCTCAAGCAACGCGGAGGTGTCTGTGGACGCCGGTCTGTAAATTATGCCGTATCGTATTATGTGCGCCTGTTGGGACATAGAGAAAAGAAGGAGGGACCATGCGCGGACATTTAAAACAATGGCGGCGAAAGGTTCACGTTGATGACGTATAGGCAGCAAGAAGCATTCGCCGAGGCCCGGGAAGTGCGAGTACAAACGGGCCTGGAGGGGGGGACAAGTACCCTAAAGCATGGGGCACGGTACAGACGGACAGTGTGAGCGCGCCTTAAGACATCTTTCTCATCGATAAGAAAGAGGTAAAATGACAATTACGTTGTTTTTTAAAAACTCAGATCTGTTCCAAAAACAGGGAACACGGCACTGCGGCGTTGGACCCGGATAAAACCCTGTCTTAACAGCCGGATAATGAAATCAAGCCGCCAATATGTGCAGGGTCCAAGCCGTCACGTTAGGGTGTTAAATCAGACGGGCAATATACCTCAGTGTGTCTGAATTCACGGACCAAGCTGCAAAAAAGGAAAAAGCAAAATCACCGTCTTACTGTTCAGGGTAAAAACAGCTACTGTCACGGCTGGTCACTACAGTGAAATACACTATAAATACACTCCAGCTTTGATAAGGAATCAGCATGTGAGGGGAGAACAGGGTTGCATTGCTGAGTTCTGACGAAATCAGACTTTCAAAAACAACTTGGGCATGCATAACCAATTAAACACACATGTACGGGGTTACAACAGCTCGCCTGCAGGCTGATCTTGACCCTCCACTGGAGTCAAACATGCCTCAGTGTAAACTATTCCTTTTTACATTCTCAGTCCATTCATATACAATCTAAAATACCCGTTTATGATATAATCTCATCATGGTTTAATACACATGTGTGTGATGCACATGTTCCTGTGCAAACACAGCACAGACCTGCAGCTGATAACCACACTGAGCCCCATTCACCAAGAACACGCTTCTTAACTCGCACGGATATTCTGACATTCATGGATGGTTTCTGATTTTGTTCTTTGGTAAGAAAGAAGCCCTGGTTCAAGCGATGGTTACAGTTACAGATGCATTATTCTGCAGGATCACTGAAACAACAGTTTATACACTTACCTCTCCTTGTTAAGTACAGTGTAAGGTTACGGCACCGCAATAGAAAACTATTTTTTTTCTGCATCCAAGTGAAACCGTTTAAACAGACTCCAACCGCTGTAGTACACATGCCAGGCCTGTTTGTGGCGCTGTAACCACAGAACTACACCAACGGCGAAGACTTTCTCGCTAAATCTGCTAACTTTCTAAATCCTGTTGGCGATTTTTTTTTGACAACCGCGTCTGGAGACAAATGTAGAGAGTGTTTCTGGTGTTTTGGAGACTCTGATGTGAAAGCTTGTATCACTCTGCAGTTACTTGAGCCACTTCCTCGACCTTCTTCGTAACCTTATTTATAAAAAAGTGACTAGAAACAAATTTAGCGACTTATTCAGACCATGAGGGAAAAGGGAGAAAGATATGGCCGGCCTTATTCATTTCCATGCACGCCGCTCAGAGTAACGCAACTCTACAGTAGCTGAGGTCCGTCTCAGATTTGTCCACTCTGGGTTCCGGTTTCAGGCTCTGATAACGCCGGCTTCGTGCGGATGGTCGCCCAAAACAATAGAAACAGGAAAACGCGTCTTCGTGCGGACGGGCCCTAAATATTTTATGTAAGGTGACATGACAACATAGACCCAGCCAAGCAAAATGACTAATACACAAACAAGTCAGAGATTTTCAACTGCAGGACTCAGGAACTCATCGTTTCCTCTTTTAGCCTCTCTTGAATGAACTTTGACCTCCACCTCAGAGTTCGACTGACTCTGCCATCAACATAAGCTATTCGTTAACTCACACTACACATTTTAAGTCCGCCCCCGGAAACAATTAGATTAATTCATTAGTTGTCGACTGTTAAATGAACAGACACATATTTTTGTAATCGATCAACGGTGTGAATATTTTCTGGTTTCTGACAGTAAACTGAAAACCTTTGTGGTCACGTGAGGACGCCATCTTGGGCTTTGGAAAACACTGAGACATTTTATAGACCATTCATTAATCAAGAAAATAATGGACAGATTAATCAACAACGAAAACGGTCGCATCAATTGAGCAGATTCTCTAGATTGGACAACACGGATTAAATTGCAACATCAATGTTGACGTCTGCTTCCTCGATGCGAGCTGCCATTGTTATCTGAATCACAAGCCGCTTCTCCGCTACGTCACATCTATAAAACCCTGCCCGGCAGTCCTGATCAGCCTGACCATTTTTTGCGGACCCTTTAATCCCTCTGCTAGGGAGCGATCCCAGACGGAGTCAAGACCAAACGAAAGTCATGTGGCGAGAGTCAGGTTATCAAAACGCCCCGTTGTTGTATTACTTTATAAAGGAAAAATGGCTTTTAATAAAGATTCTTCATATTCGACCTTTAGCTCCACGTTAGCTTCATGAAACTTGGTTCAGTCCGTTTGGCTCATTTGAGACATTCTTGAAAGGACCAGATGCACAAACAGACTTGTAAGGTGGCATTACTACGGACATGCCTCTCTCTCTTCACGGTGGTGGTAGACATTCCTCACAGGGCTGCAAAACCTGAACAACGCCAAAGAGGCAAGAAGGGATTTCTTTCAGATGGTCGTCTGACGTCTTTCAGGAAGCTGCGGGCAAAAACAACACAGCGCGAAGGAAACAGGGCCAGTGGCTCACTTCTGGATGTCTCTTTCTTTCTGTTGTGGTAGTTTTTTTTCTGTGGCTGGTTACCATTCATGAGCGATCCGACCGCAAGAGAACAAAGAGCTTTCTTAGGACCACATCCTCAAAACCACGTCTTGTCACATGGCGTCTTTGGAGGACGGTGTCGTAAAAAAACGTAGCTGTATTTTAAGCATCGCAAATGACAAGGCAGGGCGGAGATGATGGGGACGAGCATCGGAAGCACCGTGAGAGACGAGAGAGCTAGAGAGAGCTGCAACCAACCGTTATTTTTACTGTTAATTATTTTCTCCATAATCTGATGAGTTGTTTAGTTTATAAAATGTCAAGAAATGGTGAAAAGTTCCCAAACACACAAGATGACGTCCTCAAATGTCTTGATATTCAGTTCGCTGTCACAGAGGAGAAAAGAAACCAGGAAATATTCACATTTAAGAAGCTGGAATCAGAGAATTTTGACTCTTTTCCCCCTTAAAAATAACTTAAACTGATTTATCAATTATCAAAATAGTTGAAAGACAACTGATTAATCATTGCAGCTGTGACAGAGTTCAGATTTACTCACCTGGGCGTAGTCCCTCTCTACAGCCGCCCTCTTTTGGCTAAAAGTCCTAAAGAGAAGAAAGAATAAAGGTGAATTAACTTAAAATCTTAATTAAGGATGAAGGTGTGCCATATGTGCCATCATTATAGTAAGTAAAATAGCCATAGACTGGCAGAAGAAAGGAACAATTCTGGGGTTAAAAGGTTTTAAACAAGGATACAAATCCACCAAAATAGAAGCTTTTTAATCTGTGTAAATTACGTTTACAGAAAACTAAAAAAACAAATAAATGAATGCAAACATACACCTCTCTCTTTAATAAAATGATCGATATTTAGCGCCACTGTAACGATAATGTATCTCAAGAGGAATTACTATGATATAGGGGAAAGTCGGTACGATTGAAACAAGAAACACAGTGATTTCCTGTCTGACACGTCAAATTTCTTCACTACGCTCCGCACGCTAGACTGACCAACCCTGAGATTTATAGAAATATCATTTAAATCTTTATCCTTCTGGTATTACAAAACATTTTTGGTGTTTAGAACAAAATACCATCTCTTTTTATGGGATTTTAATGGAAATAAAAGGAGAAATAATCCTAATTTTCGATATCTTTATGTATTGGTAGAAATATGTAATTTACCACAGCTGTAAGGTGCTGGAAACGTTTGAATTTGACCTTGAAAGTGCTTGAAAAGTGCTTGAATTTGACCTTCATGAGGTGTTCAAACCCTGAACAATTGTTCACGGCCCATGCAGCTTTGAATAGCTGTAAATATTTGGCTGGTTTCACAAATACACATATAAACAAGTCATGAAATATGCTGAGAAATGCGAGGAATGTCAGTAAATATTGCGTTTCGGGCTCGATTCGCAATAACAGAAACAAAGCAGACGATAAATCAAGTTAAAATTAAACAAAAGTCAGAGAAAAGGAAAAGGAGGTCAGTGCTCTGGGAAAAAATCTGCTGCAAAATCATCATTAAAGTCATTAAACATGTCAAGACTTGACTGCGATGCTCCACCCCGGCTCTAAACAATCTGGCTTACTTCCTGGGAGCTTCCCTCTCTTCCTTTAGCCTGCTCCCTTCCTCCCTTCCTCCCCCCCGCACACTCACTTCCTGTCATTTTCTCCAAACACAGCTCTTGCTGACAAGCAGATGTAATTTCCAGTTTGCTGAATCATTTCTCGTCCGGGAATCAGGGAGTGACCCCTGCGAATTCTGCACCAGTCGAGTTTCTGAATTGTTTCTGCGCGGACCGGCGTAACTGAGCCTCCCACCGCGAAACGACTCCGGGCCGTCAGAACATCTGGCAGCTCTCTTTGACCTTAACATCCAGCTGCTTGGAGGTTCAGAGCTCTGCCACCGACCACAGACAGGAAGTGGGGAGCCAGTAGGCTGTCAACTCAACCCAACGCTACACCACAACCTTTGGCTTTTCAACCTTCGAAATGCCTACGCACTCTGAGCACAGTGCTAAAGCCGTCTGTGTGTCTCTAAAACCAGTGTTTACTCGACCTGATCCAAGGAATCTTAGACGCTATTACACTTTAATCTTTGCATTTAAGTCACTTGTTCTTCAAATAAGTCAAAACAAACAAAGTCAGGACACTGGAACCACAGCACGATGCATATTTACTCGTAGGATATGTATAAAAATCAAAACAGCACCAGAGACAGATGGTGTAGAAGTAATCAGTTATGCAAAGAAAACAAACTGCAGCGTAAAAACTCTTTCGTTTAAAGACACGATAACAAAATCATGACAATCCACTGCTAAACCAAGTATTAGGGCGCACTCCCAATGTCCGTCCGCCCCGTGCCCCGTGCTTTAGGGTCCTTGTCCCCCCCCTCCAGGCCCGTTTGTACTCACACTACCTGGGCCTCGGAGAATGCTTCTTGCTGCCTATACGTCATCACGCCGTAACACGTCACACGCATTGATGACGTCATGGCGATGCGTGGCTTTGTTTCCAGATCTTTCCGTAGACCTCTGAGTTTTTGTGCGTCTTGTCGACTGTTTTTGAATCTTTTCATCGACCAAATCTGCAGTAAACACTCCACCTCCGCATCACACCAACGTGAACCTTTCGCCGCCATTGTTTGAAATGTCCGCGCATGGTCCCTCCTTCTTTTTTCTACGTCCCAACAGGCGCACAGGAAATGACTTCAGAACCGCCGTAGGCCTCGTGCTCGTACACGTGCAAACACGCTCTACAAAAGCCCACCTCTCCTAAACAGTCCGTGGCCGGCAAGCGGGCTGGCGCGAGCGCAGTGCGGTTGCACTCACTCCCGTCAAACAAACTAGGCTTTACCCGTAAAACGCCTCAGTCCCTGGTAATATTTTTTGGTTAGACTTAAAGACTGGATCGCCTCAGCTCAACTCACCTGAGGCGATCCAGTCTTTAACTCTGACGTGACACCTTTTCAAAATACTACTTCTGGGTCCAAAGGCTCCGTTGAACAAAACAAACACAAACGGCCGAACCTGTGAAGCTTTTACGATATCTTCTCTCTTCAGTGAGACAATTTTCATCAACAGGAAAGTCAACGGGGTAGACGAGCCTGCAGCAGCGTAGAAATACGAGGCTTGAACCCGGAAATAGTACTTTGAAAGGGCGTTACGTCACAGCTTAAAGACCGGATACTAGAAAGTGGAGCTAAAACACTGCAAACCACTGATCGGTCAGAGAGAATCGTCACTAGCCCGACACAGAGCAGCCTGCACAAACCCGCCGTTTTTAAATAACCAAGCTACGGTTAACACGCTATAGATGTTAAAATGACGGCCCATTAATCTCAGTACAGACATTCCTCCGTTTGTTTGCAGATGAACGGATCCAGCGAGTGTTGTGTTGCGATGATATGACATGGTTGTTACGGGGGTACTATCCACAGCTTAAAACACAAAACGAGGAACATACTGGTACCAAAAAACAGTGAGCAGAGCAGAAACACGGCACTATGATTGTAATGATGTGAACACAAAGGTACTGCAGTCCAACGTGTGTGACCTCCTGATGCTCACCTCAGGTCTTCCAGGAGGTCACACTCTGTCTGGTGTTTGATGTGTAGTCTGCTCATCTGCTCTGCGTGAGTGTGTTTCAGCTCCTGGGTGACCCGGACCTGCAGGAAGGAAGAAAATGCGGTTTATTATCGTTGTTATTATCATAATTCGAGAGAATCTCCAGGCTCGTTTCTGCAGCTCAGCACAGAAACACCAAGAGCACTGGTGTTATGAAATAGCATGAGTGTATTTTCCACACGCATTCTCTCCAATAAGGAGATGCTTTTTGGGGCGGCAGTAGCTAAGTCCATAGGAGTGTGGACTGGTGGCTGGAGAGGTGCCAGTTCATCTCCTGGGCACTGCCGAGGTGCTGTTGAGCAAGTCACCGAACCCCCAACTGCTCGGGGCGCCGATCCATTGGCAGCCCCCTCGCTCTGACAACTTTACTCTCCATTAATTGCATGTATATAGGTCCTGTTTGTGCATGTGTGTGTATTTCGGGCCTGTGTCTTTGCGTGTGTGTGTGTGTGTGTGTGTGTGTGTGTGTGTGTGTGTGTGTGTGTGTGTGTGTGTGTGTAACCTGAATAATAACAGAGTGAAAAAATTGAATTTCCCCTTGCGGGATTAATAGAGTCATTCTTCTTCTAAGTAATTCTTCATTCTTCTTCTCTAGTTGTGTGTAGATTCCTGTCCCCACAGACGTGTTTATTAACTTCTTCTTCCCATTTTAACTTTGCCCTTGTATCTTGTTGCTTGTTGCTATTTTGTAAAATATCGTAGATTTGTGAAATGTGATGTTGGACTCTGACATTGTTATGGCTCTTTAACAGAAATTGCACTCATGGATGGAGGTCACTGCTGGTCTTTCTTCCTACCTCACTATTCAGAATGTAGCGTCTCATTTGAAGGTATGGGAAGAAACGTGAGCGTGGAGAATCGTGTTGTTGCCTTAAATATTCAAATGACATTATTCCATTTTGATCGAGACATTATCTAAATATAGAGTCATTTTGTGCACGTATATTAACGGCTGTATCGTGATTATTAGGAATGAATTCAGGATCTTCTACACAGAGCGCTCAGAAAATCAACCGTTAATTGCACAGTGCTCGTGCTTAACTGCAACTACAACGACTTCACACAACCTTGCATGTTAAAAGATCAAGTTCTTCTATATATTTTACTTTCTTTACTGGTTATATGAAGCGTGACCTTGTCTCTAAATTTGAAATCTCGGTGGTTAAAGTGAGTCTTTGTGGGTTTCTGATCGGCCACGAGATAAATTAGAAAGCTCAGCGGTCGGATCACAATCCTGATATTGTTTTTTTTCTGCCTTATTTCGACCATGAGACGGATTCAAGCTCAATAAAATCAACGTGAGTTAAGATGTTAACACGGAGGTTGTGGATGTTATTATGGCTACATCATGATTATAGTGATTTTAAAGAACAAACAGAGATTTTAACTATTATCTCAGCCTCATAGGGGCAACCCAAATGTCCAAATACAACAGAAATAATGCATAAAAATCCTAAGTAAATCCACATTTTTTTCACGTTTTACACAAAAAGCAGAAACTGAATGTATTTGACTGCTGTCGTAACGCACTGTGGTAGCATTAGTGGGTTTTCTGTGCTTCCATGTTATTGAAATATGATCCCACATGATTTTTTTTTAGCACAGAACTAGAATGAGATGTGTTTTTACGTTTGTTTCTCGAATTAAAACACTTTAAATAATACGTCACTCTTGTTTTTCTTCTTTTCCACCAAACTTTACTTGGAAGAGAGAAAGAAAATGCACTAAACTACTTAGAAAAATCTGTTAATTTACTGCTTCATGGATGCTAAAAATGACAGAGTGTGAATTAAAGTGAATGTTGCTTTAAATAAACATGGATGCACTCTCAAAATCGGCATGCACATCATTTAATTTGCATAATATCTTAGTTTGTTTTGCCTGTTATTACCATAATGAGCTAAAAAATGCACCAAACTACACAGAAAAATCTGTTAATTTACTGCTTCATGGATCAAAACCACTTAAATGACAGAACATGACTTAAAGTGAGTGTTGCTTTAAATAAATATGGATCCACTCTCAAAATCGGCATGGACAGCATGTAATTTGGATAAAATCTTAGTTTGTTTTGCCAGTTATTACCATAATGTTCAGAGCTACAAAATGCACCAAACTACATAGAAAAACCAGTTAATTTACTGCTTTATGGATGCAAAACCACTACAATGACAGAGTGTGACTTAAAGTTAGTGTTAAATTAAATAGATATGGATCTTCTCTCAAAATCTGCATGAACAGGATTTAATTTGCATTACATCTTAATGTTGATTTCGCCTGCTTTTGCTATAAACATGCACCAAACTACACAGAAAAATCAGTTAATTTACTGCTTCATGGACCAAAAACCACTTAAATGACAGAACATGACTTAAAGTGAGACTTGCTTTAAATAAACATGGATCCTCTCTCAAAATCGGCATGGACAGCATGTAATTTGCATTAAATCTTAATGTTAATTTCGCCTGTTATTGCTGTAAACATGCACCAAAGTGTGACCCAAACTTGATATTTACTTGAACTTTAACTGTTGCTAGGCAAATCCCTTGTGCGCCGATGTAACCCAACTCCTCTGTAGTTTTATTTCTGATAATAAGTTTGATTAATTTCTACATAAAAACTATAAAACTGTTTAAATTGTGATATTTTTAATGCACTTTGGCAGGACCGTGTTTCGAGAGGGAACGACGGGGCTATTCTCCCCAGAAAATTGAGGCACATGGGACTTTTTTTTCCATTTTTTCCACCGTTGCTATTTAAAGAAACAGCAAAAGCGAGTTAAACTAACAAAACAACAAACTAATGAACACGTTCAGACTGAAAAACCCGCATTTTTAACGGTTTAAAAGCGACAACAGCAACAAAGCGTCACATTTTCGACCGTTAAAAATTCTCCGTCGCGACGGTTTCCAGGCTCCGGGGGAAAACTCACCTTTCTCGGTGGGGGTTGCATCCTCGTTTCTGGACATAAAAACTACACAAAAGACGTAAAGTTAGTCTCGGAAAAGTTTGTGTAAATGTTTGGAATTAAATTATAACGGGAAAAAAGTGTATTTGTCTCGGCAGACCGGGTCAAACGGCCATGGCGAGTCCGGTAAAGTGGTGAGTAGCGTCCCGTTGAAAACACTGTGGCCTCAGGGAACAGAAAACGTTAGTGTCGAGCCGGACGCGATGCGACACGACACACTTCCGGTCACGTTTTACAAAATAAAACCAAAGAGGTACCGTATGTATATATAATGCTACTTCCGTTTACTATCTACAAAATAAAAGCGAACAGTCCTAAAAATATTAACTTTAAAAAAATAAATAATTCTATTTAAAAAGAAATTGATCAAACCACTATAGATAATAAATTATAATAAATGTAAACCCTACAATTAAATAGTAATTCACTTATTATCAGACTAATAATAATAATAATAATTCATTATTAACTCATTCTGTCTTAATTGACTTTATTACTTTTGAAAGGTATCATTATTTTTATTATTATTGTTATTATTCAGGCATTTCCGGCCATACCACCGGCCATTATAAATAAATAAATAAATAAATAATAGTAATAATAATAATGACTACCAACCGGAAAAATGAATAAGATGAAGAACAGACCAAATAAAACACTTTACCCTGTGTTTTTATTTATTATTATTATTATTATTATTATTATTATTATTATTATTATTATTCATGCACTTTCGGCCATACCACTTCTTAATAAATAATAATATTCATAATAATAAGAAGAAGAAGCAACCTGAAAAATAAATAAAAAATGAAGAACAAACCAAATAAATAAATAAAACAGTGAACAAAGTACAGAACATAAAGTTATATTAAGTTTAAAGTACAGGTGTTTTGCTTTCCAGGTGAACTTCAAGCACTTTCCCCTTTTTTTCAAGCACTTTTCAAGGATTTCAAGCACCTGTACAAACCCTATGCATTATTATTATTATTATTACTATTATTATTATTATTCATTTCAAGCACTCGTACAAACCCTGTGCATTATTATTATTATTATTATTACTATTATTATTATTATTCATTTCAAGCACCCGTACGAACCCTGTGCATTATTATTATTATTATTACTATTATTATTATTATTCATTTCAAGCACCCGTACCAACCCTGTGCATTATTATTATTATTATTACTATTATTATTATAATTCATTTCAAGCACCCGTACGAACCCTGTGCATTATTATTAAAATTATTATGATTATTATCATCATCATTATTATTAATAATAATAATTTCAAGCACCTGTATGAACCCTGTGCATTATTATTATTATTATTATTATTATTATTATTATCATTAATATTATTATTTTATTATTATTATTATTTTATTATTATTATTATTAATTTCAAGCATTTTCCGTACGAGCCCTGTGCATTAATATCATTATTATTATTATTATTAATTTCCAGCACTTTGCGTATGAACCCTGTGCCTGGAGGAGCTGATTTCTTCTCTTCCCCTTTTAAAGAAACCGTAAAAAGCTGCTTTAACTTCCAGCTTTACCCACATTTCATTGTGTGTGTTCCTCTAATTATGCCCCACTTCCTGCCACGCTGCCTGTTATTGTGTCGGCATCCTGCAGCGTTTTATCCTCACACACAGATCAGAAATTAGCTGCAGAACTCCTGAATAACACAAACTTATAGAAAAACATTTACTCTGAAGTCTTTGACTTTCTCACCGTCTTTAAAAAGCGGAGGCAGCTCTGCAGGAAGTCGCGTGGTGCGTCCCTGTGAAGAGAAATATTATTATTACTACTGAAGTATAAAGTATAAATGATCATCTGAACAAATTATACTTATAACAATAATACAACTGTATGTGCATGAAACCTCGGGTCTTATTCAAAGTTTTCACAATAAAGTGAAGAAACGAGGGAATAAAAACAGGCACATTATTATTAATATTTATTATTAATCATTATACCTGTGGTCATGAAAGTTGGGTCATGACCGAAAGAACGAGGTCGAGAGTACAAGCGTCTGAAATGTGTTTCCTCAGGAGGGGGGCTGGAGTCTCCCTTAGAGAGAGGGGGAGAAGTTCAGCATCCGTGAGGAACTCGGAGTAGAGCTGCTGCTCCTTTGCGTTGAAAGGAGCCAGTTGAGGTGGTTCAGGATCATCTGGTAAGGATGAACCCTGGGCGCCTCCCTAGGGAGGTGTTCCAGGCACGTCCAGCTGGGAGGAGGCCTCGGGGAAGACCCAGGACCAGGTGGAGAGATTAGATCTCCACACTGGCCTGGGAACGCCTCAGGATCCCCCAGTTAGAGCTGGTTAATGTGGCCCGGGAAAGGGAAGTTTGGGGTCCCCTGCTAAAGCTGCTGCCCCCGAGACCCGACCCCGGATAAGAGGCTGAAGATGAGATGAGATTATTATTACTGCACGATGAAACAATAAAAACAAAAGATGTTTACTAAGAAGAATGATCAAATGTGTAAAAGACAGAAATAAAACAAAGCACTTTGTGCAAAAAGGCAGAAAAGTGTCTTTTATGTGTCTGGTGACATTTTGTAAAGTATAATATGTTTAGTTTCTATTTGATCCTGATCTGTTTTAGTTTCTGTAACACTTTGTTCTTCTGTTACTTTATGAGTTACCTGTGTATTTTTGTTTTTTCTGTCAGAGGTGAGGACTCATTAAAACATATTTAAGTGATTTTTCTCTCTCTTTTAATTGAATATTAAATTATGGAAATGAACAACCACTTTTAATTGAATTTTGTATTTATTACAAATATGAGAAAAAATATAAATAATGAAAAATATATATTTCCATGAAAAGCAAAAAAATAAAGAAATAAAGAAAATATAAATCAATTATATATATCATTATATTTTAATGATTTATTTTTTGTTTTTCATGTTCATGTATATCATTTATTTTTTGTTAATTTATTTGATTTTTGTTTTTCATATATATATATATATATATATATATATATATATATATATATATATATATATATATATATATATATATATATATACATGAAAAAAAAATCTATTTATATATAAATGGATGAAAAGCAAAAAGAAGTGAAGAAACAAAAATATAGTAACTAAGAAAATTAAATAAAATCAGCCAAGGGTCAGAAGATCATTGAAAATAAATTAAAAAACATTAAATATGGAGTTTTACAGTTTTACAGTTTTACAGTTTCTGTGATTATTAAAAAAATGGTTTAAATAAATAAAACCGTTTCTTTTTTTAAGCAGATTAAAGCGAAGTTTTACTTTTATTATGAAAATAAAACGCTGTAATTATTATTATTTATGATTATTAATTAATTATTTATGAGTTTAATGAGAAATTATTCCTCTTACAAAACCCCGCTGAGGTGTCTCACCTCTGATTGGCTGTCTGCGTGCGCCGGAAATAAAATGTCGGTTCCACCAGCAGTTTTCAAAATAAAATGCACCACATTAGACATTTTTTAAAATATACTTTCTATGTCTAAAACATAACTGTTTAATGTACAGTTTAATGTTTTACTTTATTTCCAATTGATAGTAATCAGTTTAATTTCAATCATCAATAACAAATCTATTATATAACATTGTTCTAACACTTAAAGTCCACTTTTCCAGTTCTTCTTTGACATTTCTCCAAAATATTTGTATTTTTGGGCAGTTTCAAATATAAGAGTATGGTCGTCGCACAAACCACGGTTCATAATGTGTTTTAGAATATTCAAAACACGTCCCGACTGGTAAAAATGTCTTTACAGCGTCATTTCCTGTGGTTATTCACGCTGTCGTCAGGTGCTACAACCGAATAATCAGGCGGTAAAATATTATTTAAACCAAAAAATAACACGTTAAAGTGAGAAAATGGTTGGGAACTATAAAGATACAAAGCTAATGTATGTCACAGATTTATTTTGATATTTCTACAACAGTTTTTCTGTCTTTTAACGCAAAATTGGATCATAAATATATGTAATTCCTGGCCAATAAAATGCAATAATCTTATTATTATTATTAATGCAAAACTCAACAACAACATAATAAAGTGTCAGGCGCTGTTTACACACCGAGGTACACCTGCGTTAAAATGTCACTTACACTAAATAGAAGAAATAAAGATGCTTTTCCAAATGTATGTTTGCACGGACATTTTTCATGTGATAAGGAAAATAAAGTCAAAAAATGACTTGTTGTTGACCTCTTTACAACTGCAGTGTTGCTATAACAATGATGTTGTGGAGATCTGAAATGATCATAAGACTAATAATAATAATTTAATTTTGATAGGATGAACGGTGTTATAAATATCTCAAATGTAATTACACACAGGAGAGTGATGTGGATGTTGAAACCGCCTGCACACACTGGAAGTTCACTCAACGTTGCATATTTTATATTATATATAATATACTAAACTATACTATACTTTATTATACTATACTGTAATATAGTGTTTATCTGCGATGCTGTTCTCTTACTGTAGTTCATATTTTGTACTTCTGATTGTTTTGTACCGCTGCTACGATGACCTCATTTCCCCTCAGGGATAAATAAAGTTATCCATCTATCCATCCATCCATCCATCCATCCATCCATCCATCCATCTATCTATCTATCTATCCATCTATCTATCTATCTATCTATCTATCCATCTATCCATCCATCCATCCATCCATCCATCCATCCATCATTATTCTATATCTATAACCTTTCAATGTCTTCTTTTAATTACGCTGTTATTGCTAAATTAAATTATTTCTTTGTTTTATGTGTATATTTGTGTCCACTATGCACAAAATCTAATAGTATTATATCTATCTATCTATCCATCCATCCATCCATCCATCCATCCATCCATCCATCCATCTATCTATCTATATTCTATATCTATAACCTTTCCATGTCTTCTTTTAATTACGCTGTTATTGCTAAATTAAATTATTTCTGTGTTTTATGTGTATATTTGTGTCCACTATGCACAAAATCACCAAATGCCTGGTATGTCATCTGTTTACATACTTAAATGTAAATAAAGTGGATTCTGGTTCAAGGGTTTGGGGCTTTTATTTTGAAGGAAAACACATTCAACCGGTTCTACTCTCCCTCGTTTTGTTTCCTTTACTTTAACTTGACCTCGTTGTCATTTTACACGTTTCACGGCACAGATTTCAGGGGGAGACATGCAACTTTGTCCCTGTTCCTGTCCCTGTTGTTGTTTTGGTGTCACAGGTGTCACAGGTGCACCTGCAGCTCAGTGAACCCGCACTCAGGATGATTTGGCGCAGGCTGCATGTGAAGCTGCGCACCTCTGCAGGGTTATTCACCTCCACACGGGTGCACGGGCGCTTACCGGTGTGTCAGAGCCTGAGTACGGGCACTCCTCTCCGGGCTGACTTCTTCAAAGGTGGGGGCACACACACCACAGGAAGTGTGTGAGAGCGTGCATGTCACATCTGAAACTGTCTGTTGAACTGTTGGAAGTGTCTTCACTATTCGGCATGCGGGTAATCTTCCAAGCAACATTGTTTTTTTGCTAAATGACTTTTTACAGTGGATTTAAAGCTTCTCCACATACATGTTAACTTATATAACTAGTTTTTATTTAAATATGTGAATTATTATAAAAGCTGAATAATAGAGGGGAAGATAAAGTCCCAGGAAATGTGTTAAATTGCAAGATGGAAGTTTAATCTTCCAAACAACACTTGTTTATTTCAAAATGTAGACTTTTTACAGTGGATTTAAAGCTACTCCACATACTTGTTAACTTATATAACTAGTATTGATTTAAATATGGGAATTTCTATAAAAGCAGAATTATAGAGGGGAAGATAAAGTCCCAGAAAATGTGTTAAGTTGCAATATGAGAGTTTAATCTTCCAAACACTTATTTTTCTCAAAATGTAGACTTTTTACAGTGGATTTCAAGCTTCTCCACATACATGTTAACTTATAGAACTAGTATTGATTTAAATATGTGAATTATTATACAATTTAAATTATAGAGGGGAAGATAAAGCTCCAGAAATGTGTTAAATGACGATGAAGTAGATTAAACTGTGTGTTTTTGTACCTCAGGTCAGACGCTCCTCTCCAGAGAAGTGTAGACTTTTTACAGTGGATTTAAAGCTTCTCCACATACATGTTAACTTATAGAACTAGTTTTTATTTAAATATGTAAATTATTATATAAGATGAATTATAGAGGGGAAGATGAAGTTACAGAAAATGTGTTAAGTTGAAAGATGGGAGTTTAATCTTCCAAACAACACTTATTTTCTCAAAATGTAGACTTTTACAGTGGATTTAAAGCTCCACTTGTACATGTTTAATGATGTACAATGATGTTTTTTAATACAGTATGTGAATTACTGTAAAAGGTGAATTATAGAGAGGAAGATAAAGTTCCAGAAAATCTGTTAAATAACGCAGAAGTAGATAAAACTGTGTGTTTTCGTACCTCAGGTCAGACGCTCCTCTCCACAGGAAGTGTGTGAGAACATAATCACGTTCAGAAATCATCACATTTATCAGTTATTTGCTGATTCATAAACATTTGCAACGTGCATGTCACATCTGAAACTGTCTGTGTGTGTCTGATAATGTGTAGTTTACTAAACTGTGTGTTTCCGTACCTCAGATCTGGAGACCCAGCTGGCAGCCATGAGGAAGAAGGCGTCGGACGCGCTGCCGGGGAGCAGCTGGAGCCCCCTGGAGCTCAACCCCGCGCTGCCGCCGGACAGGGCCGACATCGTGATCGTGGGGGGCGGCGTGGTGGGCTGGTCCATCGCCTACTGGCTCAAGCAGAAGGAGAGGGTGCGAGAAGGGGTGAAGGTTATCGTGGTGGAGAAGGACCCGACGGTGAGGCACAACACAAAAGGCTTGCTCTCATTTTTGTTCATGCGTTCTGCAGAATCAAGCCGGATGTTTCTGCTTCTTTATGTATTTATTTAAAAGCTGGAATATATTGAGGAGCAGCTTCATTTGCAATCTAGCCGAGATAAAAACACGAAACATTTTTGCATAAGACAAAACACAAAACATTAGAAAAGTACACGAGCAAATCTGAAATATCAGAGAAGTAAAGTGACGCAGAATAATGAAAACAGAGAAATCCAGTTAAAAACAGGAGCAGAAGTCAAATAAGAGTTGAATTAAATTGAATTGTCTTTGTTGTCATTGTACCAGTACAACGAAATTTACAGTACAATCCCTTAAAGTGCAGAAAGAATTTCACATTAAAATCATGAAGGTGTTTAGGAGGGATCGTCTCCCTGTAAGATGTTTTAATGCCACAGTTCCTATTTAAAGTGCCGACTCCTCCATGTGGTTTCTCCGCAGTACTCCCGGGCCTCCACCGTGCTGTCGGCCGGGGGGATCCGGCAGCAGTTCTCCCTGCCGGAGAACATCCACCTCTCCCTGGCCTCCGCAGACTTCATGAGGAACATCAATGTAGGTCACGTTTGAAGGTGTCGTGTCTGCGCTCTGGCAGTGAACGACGAGCCTTTAAGTCGTTAAATGTGACCGTGTTAAAGGTGTAATGTGTAACTTTTCCCAGTGTAATGTCTAAAAACAACTTTGACCTGTGTTGCATGGATCCTGTTGAGCACATGTGTCATTTTAATCACGGTTACGTCACATGGCAGCCTTGTTTTTGTCTGCCAGAAGCTTCAAACACTGACTTTTTATCCAGTTTTTAGACATTTTTTGGATGTTTTTAAAAAAACGAAGGATTTTACGCATCAAACATTTGGATTTAAAGATGTACTCTGTAAGATTATCATCTTGTTAATTGTCCCGTAAGAGCGAGTTAAGACAATGGCGGTTGAAAATGTGGTCAAACCTGGTGGTGTTTACTGTATTGGCTGAAGGCAGCGTGATGCGTTTGTATCCGCGGTGTATTTTTGTTGGCACAGAAATGATTCGTGTGTGTTTGTCGCACCTCTGTGTCGTCCCAGGAACACCTCGGCGTGCTGAACGAAGACCCGGTGGACCTCCAGTTCAACCAGTCAGGATACCTCTTCCTGGCCAGCGAGGAGGTGGCTCACATCATGGAGGAGAACTACAGCACCCAGAGGTGGGTGTGTGTGTGTGTGTTATTTCAGGACAGCTATGGGGGAATAGGACATATTCATTAGTCGATCGTTATTTATTTGTCAATAAATGATCTCACTGTGTGGTCGCAGGGACCACGGAGCCAAAGTCTCACTCCTCTCTCCGACAAAACTAAAGGAGAAGTTTCCGTGGATAAACACAGACGGCGTCGCGCTCGCCTCGTACGGTGAGTGCAGGTGAATACACAGGTTGATGTTAAATCACTCCGTAGCTGCAAATTCGTTGAGAAATGCCAATATTAACAGCAGCGTTGATGCGTTTCCTTAGTTTACAGATCAGAAAACGCATTTAAGTGTGCACTACCACATTACCCGTAAATGGTTCAGGTTAGATGGTCGGGAAGCAAGTCTTACAAGAGTTTTTACGCGTTGTCGCAAATCTACCACCTACCATCGAGACGTGGCTGAGTGACGGAGAGCGAGCTGCACTCGTACCTGACGGTGTACCAGCTCATAGGCGTCCCCTGTGACGATGTATGTCCTTTAAAACAGTATAAAAATGACTATTGTTTATGTTTTTCTAGGTGTTTCTATCAAAATGTTGAAAAACCAGCGTCCGAACTCATTTGGACGCTTCACGTTCTGATCCTTCCAAGTTCTGTTCACGATGCTGAAGTAAAAATATTTTTTACAGTACACACAAACAGGCTTTCCCATGTGGTTACTTTATTAGACTATTTATTAATTGAATTACCACAAAACAGGCTTTATTCTGATATATATATATATGTTGTTGTTGAGGTATGAAATGTCCTGTCAGATTTGAATTTAAAGATTTTGGCCCTAATCTCCCGGCCCTCGTGTCTCCTCTCACTTCTAATAAAGATGTCCCGTGTGTAATCTAGGTGATTTTTGTGAATTCACGTCCGTTTGAACTTTTATTCCCACGTGTCCGGACCTCCAGGGTTGGAGAACGAGGGCTGGTTCGACCCCTGGACTCTGCTGAACGCCTTCAGGAGGAAGGCCATCTCTATGGGAGTCATTCAGTGCTGCGGAGAAGTCACAGGTTTAGGACCCATAAAGACACTTTGAAAGTGTTGAATTTTACTCCCAGGGAGTTGAAGTAACTTGCAAATTTGCCTTGTGAGTCTTGTTTTTAACAGCGGTATTCAACGTTTCTGTCTCTTCCACAGATATGAAATACGCAACAAGCGTGTTGACAACCCCGGACGATGATCAGCTGGTTCTCAGGAGGATCAAATCCATCAAAGTGAGTGGGATTTCTGTTCCGTAGCTTTGGTCAAAGTCCTTTAAAACAGTGTAACACCTTGTCAATGAACAACTTTCCTGTAAGGTTTGCTTCTCATATCACTTTGTTTTCATGACTTACATGTTGGAGACAAAGTCAATCAATCAGTGAGTTAAATGATGCGTTTAAAACTGCGTTAACTGTCGTACACGATGGGCTGATGCGTGGTGTGGAGCAGGTGCAGATGCCCAACAGTATGGAGTACCAGCCGGTGGAGTGCGCCATTGTGGTGAATGCAGCAGGAGCCTTTTCTTCCAAACTGACGGAGATGCTGGGAATCGGCGCCGGGCCCAAAGACTCCATCGCTGGAATCCCGCTGCCCGTTGAGCCTCGCAAAAGGTCGGTCACCGAACTGGAGGGGGCATATTTCCCTTAGCTGCTGTCAAAATGTCTGCTCTGCTCTGAAAGGGTCTGACAGTGGCCTCATGGAGTTCTTTAGTACTGGGAGTAAATTGGAGGACTGGCTTAACGTCATACTGCCTGGTGTTCACTTCCAAATCTGGGGAACTTTGTGTAACTTGTTTTAAACATGAAGTGGGCCCAACTGTTCACCCTGTAGGGACGTAAACACCATCAAAACACACTGAAGGCCGGATTATATCATTAAAGAAGAGGCTGAGAAGACGTGTCAGGGCTTGACCTTAAGATAACTCGCCTGAAATCAAAAATGTGAGCCTGTATAATTCAAATAAAAAGGGGTTTTGACACTAATTAGGATTTATTACGTACAAAGCAATTGCCGAGTCATTGGCTTTACCATCGATGCCTGAACTCGAGCACTCTGGGCCCGATGTTTGCATGTATGAAAGGTGCTAGATAAATAAAGTTAATTTGATTTGAACAAAATTTGCAGAAGAGCCCAAAAAAAAAAGATGGAGGGCTCTGATATATATATATATATATATTCTAAGAGATTATAACTTATATTTTCATGCCAGAATGTTCAAAACAAGTTGTGTTAAAATTGCAGTATCTAATATAACGCTACATGCAGGGAAGTGACGTTTACAGCCTGTTCTTTGACGTTTTATCTCTCACAAATTGTTGAACTGTTGAACTTTGGTGAACTCGGGGAAGGTTGAGCTCCCCCGAGTT
Source organism: Echiichthys vipera (assembly GCF_963691815.1). Lineage (NCBI taxonomy): Eukaryota > Metazoa > Chordata > Actinopteri > Perciformes > Trachinidae > Echiichthys > Echiichthys vipera. Next base: position 3,085,724 of record NC_139839.1, read on the forward strand.
CGCGAGTTGGAGTTGTTCCACTTCGACAAGCGTTCAAGTGCACTTTTCCGAGTTGGAGGTCCGAATGTTCCGACCTCCCACGGCACTGGAATGCAGCATAAATCCCTGGTTCCAGTTTTTAGGGTTTACAGGTGGATTATTATAAAAGAAAAGACTCGCCTGCAGTTACATCTTACCGCCATAGAGGCCGCTAGAAACAACGTATGTATACATATATATTTGTTTGCTTGAACCTAGAACAACAGTGGAGCGGTGGATCATTTTGAAAACATGTACAGACAACAATATGTCCTCATTCTTACTAAACCACCCGCGGCTTCTCTGTTTAACCTTCACTAAATCTCAGGTCGATTCAGACGCTTTTGTTTCCACCCAGAGCGAAAAAAGCACTTTACATCAGTGCTTTAAAGCCAAGAAAGTACAGGGATATCCTGAAGGTGTTCTGAACCTCCTGAACTCTTCTTCAGGTATATATATGTGGTCCACTGTCCCGACGGCCCTGGTCTGGACACCCCCTTCCTCATCGACTACTCTGGAGTTTACTTCAGGAGAGAGGGCCTAGGAGGGAACTACATCGCAGGGACGTCCCCAGTGGAGGTTTGTAACAGCTGAGATCTCATTTATTTATAAAAATAAGAATAAAAAGGTTAATTGAAGGTGTTTTTTCTTCTTCCTCAGGCGGAGGAGCCGGATTGCAGTAACCTGGAGGTGGACCACCAGTTTTTTGAGGAAAAGGTTTGGCCCAGCTTGGCCTCTCGTGTTCCAGCCTTCGAGAACCTGAAGGTAGGGTCAAGAGCAGCTGTGGCTCAGTGTTAGAGTGGGTCGTCCTCCGTTCGAGAGATCGTCTGTTCGATCCCCGTTTTTCCCGGTCCGCATGTTGAATGTCTGTGTGTATGGGTGAATGTGACAGGTAGTGTAAAACAACCAATCAGATCCGAGGAGTCTCTAACATCCTTCTTCTCTTGTTCCCTCCCTCAGGTGAAGAGTGCGTGGGCGGGTTTCTACGACTACAACACCTTCGACCAGAACGGCATCATAGGCACGCACCCTCTCATCAGCAACATGTACTTTGCCACCGGTTTCAGCGGCCACGGCCTGCAGCACTCCCCCGCGGTGGGGCGAGCCGTGGCCGAGCTGATCCTGGACGGAAGCTTCAAAACGTTGGACTTGAGCGGCCTCGGCTTCAGACGCATTGTGGTTCAGGAACCCATGCTGGAGAGGAACATCGTATAGGAGGAGCCGGGAAATGGATTTGAACCCGTCCGTCACGCTGCTGCTAACGCCAAAACAGCTGTGAACATTATTCCTGTTGGTGTGAAGGAGGTTGAACTGGTTTCATCGCTACCAAGGGATCCAGCGGGGCAGGATAATCTAGATAATCTGTCCAAATTACTTTTTTAATCATCTCAGTTGATTTTATTGATGTTCCCAGATCTCAGCCATTACTTTAGGGATTGTTATTTTAACTGAAGACCCAAGTTGTATTAATAATCAATTCATTTTAAGAGTCAGACCAACGTATTCTCCACAGACGGTGTAAAAAAGAAAAGTTCTCTCAACTTGGTCCAGTCGTACTCACCTACGAGAGTCGCCAGACTTTGACTCCGCTTCATTTCCTCTGACCAAAAAAGGGCGTGTATGTGACGTATGGGGGGAGGGAAAAAATAAATCGGTATCGGCCCTAAAAAACCCATATCGGGGGATCCCTGGTTTGTATGATATTTAACGAAATATGACTTTCTATTAATACTGGAATATGGTGACTGGTGAAGGTTAAGGGACAAAAGAGGTGACGGTGAAGTTTAGTCACTAAAGGTGACGGTTAAGTTTATTCCTATTTGATGTTTACATCATGCCAACATCAAAGGGGGGTTATGCGCAATAGGGGGCGATCCAGGTGGTTTGGCTTCACTTGTGAGGAGTTGTGAAGACGTCCATCTTTATAAACAGTCTTTAGTTGGACAAAACAAACCCATTTTGACCATAAGTCAGTAAATCTGTCCATTTGTTGGCAACTTAACATGGTAATTTATGCCGTTATGTACACTTCATTAACTATATCTGCCCATTTTCAAGCAGATACCAGAACTGAACCCTAAATGAAAGTCACTGTAGTGACTTGTTCTTAACATAAAGCAATAAAGCGAACCTAAGCCACTTGAGGGGCGGCTGGCTTGGCCTTAATTGACATATCCGTCGTTTTCCGGGTCCAGTGAATCTTACACATCTTCAGTCTTTTGCAAACTTTATTCATAAACCTTGGCTCCTGACGAAACTGTACCCTTATCGAATGTGCATAGAAACAACACAAAAAAAGGCTAACATCTCATCTCACTCATCTTAAGTCTCTTATCTGGGGTCGGGGCAGCAGCTTTAGCAGGGGACCCCAAACTTCCCTTTCCCGGGCCACATTAACCAGCTCTAACTGGAGGATCCTGAGGCGTTCCCAGGCTAGTGTGGAGATCTAATCTCTCCACCTGGTCCTGGGTCTTCCCCGAGGCCTCCTCCCAGCTGGACGTGCCTGGAACACCTCCCTAGGGAGGCGCCCAGGGTTCATCCTTAAACAGATGATCCTGAACCACCTCAACAGGCTCCTTTCAACGCAAAGGAGCAGCGGCTCTACTCCGAGTTCCTCACGGATGCTGAACTTCTCCCCCTCTCTCTAAGGGAGACTCCAGCCCCCCTCCTGAGAACACACATTTCGGCCGCTTGTACCCGCAGCCTCGTTCTTTCGGTCATGACCCAGCTTTCATGACCATAGGTGAGGATTTGCCACAACAGTGCAACGAATGGCTACAATGAACCCGACCATGCCGACGTAATCACCGGTGGCTGTATTTTACTCTTCCTACTCCCTGCAGAGCCAAGCGCCACCAACTGTGGCCTCCAGGAAATAAACAAAGAAAATAAACACAAATAAAACCAAAATATGGCTCCTACAGTCACCTTAAAATACACACACGTAGGTACATGAGGACGGCACCGGCAACATTCAAAGATGTTTTCTGAACATCGGATCACACTTTAACGTCGCAGCTCGTCAGAAAGATGCGTACTCGGGCTTTGAAGTGGAGGCAGACGCTCTCTGGAGGAAAGTTTGTAAAAAAGTTGTCACACGTCGTGATCCAACACACTTTATACGCTATAAATAACGTCACAACCCTGACTCCCATTGAACCTGATGCACATCTGAAGGGTATAAAGATCAACAGAAAGTAAAACTGTACCTAATGTATTTATGTATGTGAGTGTGTACGATACAAGTTATATTTAATTTGTTCTATTTCTTAATTATGAATGATTTATTGTATCATGACGTTTCTCATTTATTCCTGAATCAATATCGATCAATGCCTGTGTTTTATATTGTTCAATGCAAATGCTTTTTATTAATTATTTACAGTTTTTTGTAGGAAAGTGGACGTGAGTTGTGTATTTCTGCTGAGATCAACAAAATATCAAATACATGTGAAGGTTAATTTTAAATGTAAACGGCACTGAAAGCGTATTTTTTGTACTGGTTTCACAAAATCCGATAGAGAACTGCGTCCTAACTTTACAGACACATGATGAACATTTAAAATTAAATCGATTGACAGCGCAGATGTTTAGGTTTGAGTCTCAATTTTTATTTTTTCACATGAATATTTACATTTAAAAAACATTAATTGTGTTTGAGCTGCTTTAATATAGTTTTCTGAATATCTGACTTATACTTTAAGACATTCATTTTCACAATAAGGGGTTCAGCTGCTGATATTTATACGTTTTTACAGTTTTCTTTGCTGCTATAAATGGACTAATATACATATATATACTTAACATTACAAGTTTTTTGTGTGTGAAGGTGTCGTACAGACGTTGTGCACCAGATGGAGACATTTCTGTGTGATAATATCAAGTAACCAGTGTGAAGCAGCATCATCCCACTTTTAAGTCATATTTAAAATGCAAAATTTTAGTTTGGAAGTCAAAGGTAGAGGGATTATTTTAAGGACCAGAACAAGAAATAGTGAAAAAGCAGGACATGCCAAGAATGTGTGTGTACTAAATATATTTAATAAAAACTTTTAAATAACAATATGGACGTGGCTGAAGTGAGCATGGTAAAACTAAAACATGTGATGACATTGTCAGTGTTAAAAACATCTGATTCGAAACCCAGATACCTTTAAAGTATTAGTGCAGGATGTACGCTGAAGGTTATTTACCCAACGTCAGATTTGAGAGCGTTTAATACTTTAACTCCTCACATGTTCATTTGGATCAGATGTAGCACACTTAGGGCGCACTCACACTGTCCATCCATACCGTGCTCGAGCACCAGGCAAAAAGAAGGAGGAACCATGCGCGGACATTTAAAACAATGGTGGTGAAAGGTTCACGCTGGTGTGATGCGGAGGTGGAGTGTTTACTGCAGATTTGGTCGATGAAAAGATTCAAAAACAGTCGACAAGACGCACAAAAACTCTGAGGTCTACGAAAAAAACAAAGCCACGCATCGCCATGACGTCATCAATGCTTGTGTCGTGTTACGGCGTGATGACGTATAGGCAGCAAGAAGCATTCTCCGAGGCCCAGGTAGTGTGAGTACAAACGGGCCTGGAGGGGGGGACAAGGACCCTAAAGCACGGGGCACGGGACGGACGCACAGTGTGAGTGCGCCCTCAGCTTTCGACTGCTCTGAGCATAAACAGCTAATTTCTTACTAATTAGTTCATTAAAGCAGATTTTGTAAAGCATGCTACCTCCAGCGTTCAATGGAAGTTGTTCAGTGGCAAATGAAGCCAAAAAAGTTCATCTTCCTCATCTACAATGACCCGGATGAGCGCCACTTGGGCCCGTAGAGCAGGTGCACTGGGGACTTTCGTTGGCCGAGCTGGCTACTTCCAGTTTAACGCTAATGTTTTGTTGGGGTTGTGACGCTGATTTACAAACACCTCTTTCACCATGAAAGACAGTGGGAAAAACTCTTTTGCGGCCAGAAGGCGTCACGTGACAGACACGGTAGTTGCAATTCCACTCTTTGGCCACTATGTCAAATTAGCTACAAAGCCAGGCACACAGCACTGTTGCTGTTGTTAGCACGGCTAGCCACCGTCATTTTGGGCCTTTGCATGTTTGACTGCAACGAGGAGAGAGGCGTGATGTAACCGCCATATTGAGCACACGATCTAACTCTCGACAGGAAAGCAAATTAACTTCTTTACCATAAAAATGTTAAATTTTTCCTTCAATGCGTCTGCAATATGTGTATGTGCAGCTCTGACAGCCGGGGCTTAAAACACTTGTGTATTTACAGATGAACCTGACTTAACTCTCTGTGTGTGTGTGTGTGTGTGTGTGTGTGTGTGTGTGTGTGTGTGTGTGTGTGTGTGTGTGTGTGTGTGTGTGTGTGTGTGTGTGTGTGTGTGTGTGTGTGTGTGTGTGTGTGTGTGTGTGTGTGTGTGTGTGTGTGTGTCGTTTGTACAGCAGCCTGTGAAAGTCTCTGCGGTTGAATCAATACAGCAGCAACAACAGTCTGCACCTTCATCCGTAATGGCATCTGCATCCACCGCTGAGGGGCCTCTTATCAATCCAAACCCTCTCCCATATACAGTTTAACTGCTCTTGGAAATATGCACCGCTAAATATGAAAATGGTCCTTTCGTAGCCGGGATAATATGGCAAAGACGTTTTGTCCCCGCAGCTCTTCATTTTGATGCAAATGTGAGGCAGCCCTGCAGGTTCGAGTGAAGGGGGGGAGGGGGACCAGGGGAAATGCAATTGAGGGATTTCTTTGTGAGGCCCAACGCAAATCCCAAATGTTCTCAGGGCTGAAAACAAAAACAGCATGGGTGCTGCACCGGCCACGTAGACCCCTTCAATAGATGCACCTTCTGCGGCACAAAAGCACAGAGGGCTGAATATCTCTCTCCCCGCGTCGGTGGGAATTTACGACTTCAGCCATCCTGGATCCGGTGCGGCTGAAGCCACCGGTTGTGTTATTAGACATTATTTTGGGGACTACTCGAGTGATGAAGGGAGTCGCCATGAAGTGACGCCCTATGGGAGCTCTCTGGCCGGCTCCTCTGTCTGTATGAAGCCAGTGTACCCGGTGGCATGTGGCTGGGATTAGGACATTTCACTGTGGATTAAAATCTTTTCAACGCCTCCGTGGCCACTCGCGAAAAAGAAAGGAGTCTGAGTGGAGGTCCAGTGAGCGCTCTGGGCCCATGGTCTCACTTCGCAGGTACGTGGAAACTTTTTGTTTTTGCAGAAACTGAGGGCGGACTGATTATTTACTTATTCAAATTAGCGTCTAGAGTTTTGAGACACACTTCAAGTGCCCTTCACGTCTCTAACAACAGATGTGAGTCTAACATCAGACACATATAGTGTTTTCTTTTCCTTGCGGTTTACAGCTGCTTACAGGAAAGTTACTCAGAGATTATACAGGATTGTAAACTTCCTCTTGTTATTACCACTGTGCTCTCTAGCAGAATATACTATAGCGGCTTTGCCAATTATGTAACACAAAGAAGTAAAGGAATCCAAGGCTAACGGTTCTTCTGTAAACCCTAATTAAGGCTCAATAACTGTGAAAGCAACAACAGCACGAGCAGGGGTCCTTCTAAAATATGAAAAACAAATGGGAACTGTTAAAGACAGTCGCTAACAAAGATATAACATACATGTCTAAAACGTTTTAGCAGCATTTTTATTTTACTGCTCAAAGTTTCTAAAGATCTTGAGTCTGTTATGTAAGACTCAAAGTGGACCACGTGGTTCACGCTGCACAGAACAAACTCACAATAACTTGTCGTTCTAAAAAGATTTCTAATCTAATGATGAAAAGGGAAATTGGATGTTTTATTTGCATGCTCGGACACACACTCTTATTAGTGAGGGCGCACTCACACTGTGCGTCCGTCCCGTGCCCCGTGCTTTAGGGTCCTTGTCCCCCCCTCCAGGCCCGTTTGTACTCACACTACCTGGGCCTCGGAGAATGCTTCTTGCTGCCTATACGTCATCACGCCGTAACACGTCACGCGCATTGATGACGTCATGGCGATGCGTGGCTTTGTTTCCAGATTCTTCCGTAGACCTCAGAGTTTTTGTGCGTCTTGTCGACTGTTTTTGAATCTTTTCATCGACCAAATCTGCAGTAAACACTCCACCTCCGCATCACACCAACGTGAACCTTTCACCGCCATTGTTTTAAATGTCCGCGCATGGTCCCTCCTTCTTTTCTCTACGTCCCAACAGGTGCACAGGAAATGACCTCAGAACCACCGTAGGCATCGTGCTCGTACACGTACACGTGCGCACGCTCGTGCTCGTACATGTGCAAACGTGCTTTACAAAAGCCCACCTCTCTCAGACTGGCCGTGGACGGCCAGCTGGCCGCAGTTATGCGCGGAGCGGTTGCACTCACACTGGTCAAACGCACTAGGCTTGACCCGAAAAAGCTGTTTTGGCCCGGTGCGGAAGGACAGTGTGAGTGCGCCCTAAGTCTAACTTTATTTGAAGGATAGTGGGTGTTGTATGCTGGACAGACTGCGAAGACCTTTGAGGTAGATTTTGTGAACAATGACTTTGACCTTGACTCGTATGAAGTGTTTTCCTGCTCTGAAATAAGTCGATCCTTGTGGTTATTCATCTTCTTCTTTCAAGCTCCAGGATGCTCCAGGTGTTCCAGGGCCACATCCAGCCAGATGGACGCCCAAGCCACAAATCTCGCCTGGTCACCAAAGACGGGCGCTGCAACATCGAGTTCGGCAACATCGAATGCAGCGACCACTTTGCGTACGTGATGGACTTCTGGACCACGTTTGTGGAGCTCCGCTGGCGCTACGTCCTCCTCCTGTTCGTGGCTTCGTTCACGGGCAGCTGGTTCTTTTTCAGCCTGCTGTGGTACTGGATCGCACAGAGCAACGGGGATCTGACGGGGCAGAACCGCACAGATGGACACGTCCAGTGCATAGACAATGTGAACGGCCTCACGACGGCGTTCCTCTACTCCCTGGAGACCCAGACCACGATTGGGTACGGCGGCAGGGCGCTGACCGGGCACTGTGCCGGCACCGTGGCTCTAATTATCGTCCAATCTCTAATCGGCGTCTTCATTAATTGTTTCATGTGTGGCGTCATCCTGGCCAAGATCTCCTTACCCAAAAAACGGGCAAAGACGGTCACCTTCAGCGACACAGCCGTCATCTGCTTGAAGAAAGGAAGTCTGTGTCTCCTGATCCGAGTGGCAAACCTTCGAAAGACCCTTTTAATCGGCAGCCAGATCTACGGCAAGCTGCTTAGGACAACTATCACATCAGATGGAGACACAATCATTCTGGACCAGGTGGACATTGACTTTGTGGTCGACGCTGGGAAGGATAACTTGTTTTTTGTTTGCCCTTTGACCCTCTACCACGTGATCAACACATCGAGCCCATTCTACGAGCTGTCAGCGGACACTCTCCCCCACCAGGACTTTGAACTGGTGGTCTTTTTAGACGGGACCGCCGAGTCCACCAGCTCCTCCTGTCAGGTCCGGACCTCCTACGTCCCTCAGGAGATCCAGTGGGGGTACAGTTTCCTGCCCATCATCTCCCGCACCAAGACGGGAAAGTACCGCGTGGACTTTTCGAACTTTTCAAAATGCGTCCGGGTCACCACGCCACACTGCGTCCACTGCTTCGAAACAGACGCAGAACAAAGGAACCACAACGAAGAAAACCACAACACCCAGCAGAAGTCGGGGATCGACAACTTGGGGTTTCAGGTGATTGACATTCACGACTCCGTGGACATCACTAAGATGTGAGCAGCGAGGAGAGGAGCTCGAGTGACTCACCGTGTGGGGGAAAAGTCACTTCCTTTGAAGCAAAGTCTCACTGTTAGTCAGACTGTCTCGACGCCGAGTGAATCAGTGGAGAAACATTTGCTTCCTCCAGTGAACATTTGCGTTTAATCGTCGAAATATTCAAAGTGCGGACAAGAAACTAAAACTGGAGCGGGAGTTAAGCTCTTCGCTCAGCAGCTCATTACAATCAAAGCACTTTTGGGACTTGTGACTTTGTCTAGGTGGCGTGTGGAAGAGGGGGAACAAGAGGGATTGAAGTTTTGACGCATGGAAAAATGAAAGGGGGGAAATTTTGGATGGCACAGTGGGTACGTCTAGAGGAGATTAGGGTCTGAGCCTGTTCTAATGAAAACTGTGTGCTATGAAGAGCGCGGAAGACCGTAAAAAGTAGGACAGGCCTTTGGAGATTTCACATCATTCTGACTGAACACTAACTGCATTTTGTTTTTATCATTAACTTGTTGATAATTAGGAAAATGTGGACATTAGCTGCAAAATGAGATTTGAAATGGGAGCAGTCGTCATTTTGTAGATTTTGTAACTTCCTCTCAGGGAAAATAACATCCTTAGCTCTTTTTCCTTGTTGTTCATGTTAGTTTGCCAATGCCTGGTTCAATAAAGGTTGAATACGTACAAATACAATAAATCTTTATGTCTTTTTAATAAATCTCCACGTTGAATTGATTGATTTTGCCAGAATGTGCAAGAAAACAAGAATTATTATTGACAGAGGTGGAATATCTATATATATATAAAAGTATATTCACTCAGGTGTTACTTTACTTAAATATGGTTTTTCCATTTTATAAAACTTGTACTAAACTAACACTATCTGTATTTTGATAAATAAGAATATATTGTGGTTTAATTTGGTGTCAACTGAATATATTTGGGCACTTTAGGCTCGGAGAAATTGAGAAATTCTGGCGTTTTATAAACAAAATGATTAATCAGTTAGTGGAAAAAGTAATTGACATATTAATCGATAATAAAATGAGTTATCAACTGACAAATAATTTTAAAAAAGTTGTTAGTTGCAGCCTAAAAAACCCAAATATCGGCCGATGATGACGGTCTATCACTGATTTAAAGAGTGCACGCCCCCTCACCTACTGTCTTTTACCTTCACATGGAGGCGCAGTTTGGATTCAACAGCCCAGACGTGTTTTCTGCTCCTCTTTATCCGCACAAACTATTTAATTTTGGAGAAATAAACAGTTGTTAAAAAGGAACTGAAGTCTCCTGGCTGTGCTGTAGTAGTAATAATGATAATAATAGTACATTTTATTTGTTGACACCTTACAAAACATTAATAAAAACATGAATAAAAGCAACACAGCCAATGTATAAATAGTAAAATCAAGGTGTTCAACTGGTTAAAAACATTAAAGTCAATGAAATGAAGGTGGATGTGGTGGAAGTGTTAACTGTGACCCACTAGAGAGCATCAGAGAGCCGCTCTGCACGACGAGCACACAAACATTATTCTAAACAATTAATGCTGCAATAAAAATGTGGTGTTTTTATTATTTTCACACTGTCCCAGTTCTGCCAGCAGACTCTCTTTCATATACTTGTGATGCTCACACAGTTCCCTGCAGATAACAAGTCAGATCAAACGTTCACCTAATGCTCGGTGCTGGAGTGACGGACCCTGTCGCAGCAGAAGTGGGAGTCTCTGAAGGTTTTCGCCGCAGTTGAGTTCATTTTAAAGAGTGGCTCCGACACTTCCCGTCAGTGAGGCGGATTCTCCTGGAGTAGCTTTTTCATCCCATTCGGATTTACAGAGGCGAGTTAACTGGGCTTCATCTGCATAACAATGACAGAGAAAAGTGGATTGGCACAGTGAGTCAGAAGCAGCTGAGCAGGAAGAAAAGGCAGGCGGAGATGAGAGGGCTGAGGGAGAAGATACAGTAGTGTTTCTTAAGCTGATGAAGCCACACTACCCCCCCCCCCCCCCCCCCCCCGTGTGATGGAGGTGGAAGAAGTGACCTCATCTTTCAGGACGCACTCCCACTGTCCATCCGTACCGTGCCCCGTGCTTTAGGGTCCTTGTCCCCCCCCCCCAGGCCCGTTTGTACTCACACTACCTGGGCCTCGGAGAATGCTTCTTGCTGCCTATACGTCATCACGCCGTAACACGTCACACGCATTGATGACGTCATGGCGATGCGTGGCTTTGTTTCCAGATCTTTCCGTAGACCTCGGAGTTTTTGTGCGTCTTGTCGACTGTTTTTGAATCTTTTCATCGACCAAATCTGCAGTAAACACTCCACCTCCGCATCACACCAATGTGAACCTTTCACCACCATTGTTTGAAATGTCCGTGCATGGTCCCTCCTTCTTTTTTCTATGTCCCAACAGGCGCACAGGAAATGACCTCAGAACCGCCGTAGGCCTCGTGCTCGTACACGTGTGCACGCTCGTGCTCGTACATGTGCAAACGTGCTTTACTAAAGCCCACCTCTCCCAAACGGGCCGTGGGTGGCAACCGTACTACTCCTAGGCGCGGTACGGTTGCACTCACACTGGTCAAAGGAACCTGACTTTAGCTGTGAAACTTGCTTGGGCACGGTACGGATGGACAGTGGGAGTGCGCCCTTACTTAAGCCTAGTAAGGAAAGAAGAAGAAAACAAAGCAGCAACAGCGTAGTTAGTGAAGCCAGAGTTTATTAAAGAGTGTTTTAAAGACTTACCTACTGGCCCCTGTACCAGCTCCTCTCATAGTAAAGTCCATTACAGTGGATTACCAAAGTCAATCCCAAAGGAAGGAGCCCATTGGTGCTTTAGATTTATATTTTGGTGTTATTTTCAGCAGCATTAGTGGTTAAAAAAGACCTTTGAATGCCTTCACCGTACTCCCCCAAGCTAATCACTGTTAGCCACATCCGGCTGTTAGCGACTCTCCTGGATTACTTCGTTTGTAGTTCATGCACGAAAGAAACTGTCTCTGTGGCTTATTTGATGTATGTAAGTGTCTAAAAAGACCATTGAGTGATTTAACGCCAGTATTAAACTTTAATATAAGGAGAAACATAAAAAACTTGGCTAACTCCATCGTAACGCCCACTTTTCTCTAACTGCTTCGGTTCCGGAAGTGGTTTCCCCCGTTCATTTACTCCGTTGAAGTTTAATAAACTTAATAAATAAAGAGTTTTGAACTTCGAACAAAACAAAAACAGCTACGGGATGAAACTTAACCGTAAAAAGTTTGATTCGGCGCAAAAACAAAGTTGGAAAACGAAAGGAAAAGGCACAAAACGGTGTAAATAAACATCCGTGGAATTCAGTGGCAGCCGTTCGCGGGTTCGCCATGGTAACAGCGAGCTCCACCAATCAGCGATGTCGCTCTAACGCAAAGGATTGTGGGTAGTGTAGTACGTCTCCGTGAGATCGCGAATAAAACATGTTTTCTTTGAAATAAGACTGAAAATACGCGGACTTGTGGCTCTGACGGGAGCATAAACCACCGTTACACACTCTCGTAGCTCGTGGTGAGTCTACATTTGGTGGTTAACGCATTATGGCGAATAATCAAAGTGCTGATGCAGAAAATGAATGGGATTTCCACTTCCGGTACCACACTGTTGAGCTCTTTTTGCATTTCTGCTTCAGAAAGAATAAAAGTGCTGTTGTTGCTTTTTAACTATTCAGTTATTGCTGTAATCTGTATATTTTATACACTATTTGTACAATAATCAATATAATCAATATATCAAACAAGACAAACTCAAACCAGAACGCTTTTTATTGACAACTCCTGGAGCCACATGGGAAGCAAAGGGCAATCATTTTACATGTAAACATAATGTGTAAGGTCACTTGAATGTTTCGAATATTGGCACACACACACACACACACACACACACACACACACACACACACACACACACACACACACACACACACACACACACACACACACACACACACACACACACACACACACACACACACACACGTCAACATGAACGTTTCTAAAGCCGAGCATGCAGAAGAACTTCCCCAGCAGCCTTTATTTCATCAAATGACATTTTTGATTGTATATAATTTACTGTAAAACATTTGTATAAATGTCCATCACCTGCTTTAGATCACTGACACGTCCATTCTTCCCACTTTACAGGTGATTCACAGCACATTTAAGACTGAATTCTGAAGTCATAAAATGTTGTTTATTGTTTATAAAATGTTAATTAATCATTGAGGAAAATTAACCACCAGCTATTGGGATAGAAGCATAAATGCAAAACTGTCAAATACGAGTATTCGCGGATTTTCTGTGTTTTATATCACTTAATATTAAATACATTTTAGATTTCAGACTGTTGATCAAACAACACGAGCAATTAAAAGCCAGTGCCAGCTCCAGAAAGCTGCCTTTTACAGAATAAACGTCTAAAATGATCCTTACCTGCAGGCCTAGTTCTAATTCCCATTGTTTACCCTGTGGATTCATGTAGAGCTCAAACAATGAATACTTCACTGGTTCCTGTTAATTCATTTAAAAACCTGCCATGCAGACAAACAAATGCATCTGTGTCGTTAAAGTTATTCTGTGCGATTTTAAATAAGCAGTGAGGATGAAATCACACAGTCTGACTTATAATCAGACGCACAAAGAGTCATTTACATAAAGGGACAGTTTCAAATCTCCAAATCACCTGAGGCAGGAACATTTCCCTCAGAAAGGACTATTATTATATTATTATAGCGTCAGAGGTAACCACTGAGCAGCAATTATGCTTTTTAATTAACAATTTAATGATTCATTAATTAGTGGAGCTAATGGAGCTGCCTTTAGGACCTATTTTTGCTGTGTAATTACTGCCGTGCACTCAATTTCCCCACATTCACACTCACATCAGTTCCCACTCAGGGCGCACTCCCACTGTTCCTCCGTCCCGTGCCCCGTGCTTTAGGGTCCTTGTCCCCCCCTCCAGGCCCGTTTGTACTCACTCTACCTGGGCCTCGGAGAATGCTTCTTGCTGCCTATACGTCATCACGCCGTAACACGTCACACGCATTGATGACGTCATGGCGATGCGTGGCTTTGTTTCCAGATCTTTCCGTAGACCTCGGAGTTTTTGTGCGTCTTGTCGACTGTTTTTGAATCTTTTCATCGACCAAATCTGCAGTAAACACTCCACCTCCGCATCACACCAACGTGAACCTTTCACCGCCATTGTTTGAATATTGTAGTTTCCCGAGTTCCCGTTTGTCCACCACCTGTTCCTGTTTGTCTCCTGATCCCCACGTTTGCTCTTCGTCATCCACACTCCGCGTTCCCTGCACTCTGTCTGTTATTTGTTTTCCGATTAAATGTTTGTTTAAGAAGAAGAAGAATTACTTTATTTATCCCGCAACGGGTAAATTCGATATTTTCACTCTTATTATTAATCATGTCACAAACACACAGGCCCGAAATACACACACACACACACACACACGCACAAACAGGACCTATATACATGCAGCTAATGGAGAGATGTCAGAGCGAGGGGGCTGCCAGTGACCAGCGCCCAGAGCAGTTGGGGGTTCGGTGCCTTGCTCAACTGCACCTCGTCAGTGCCCAGGAGATGAACTGGCACCTCTCCAGCCACTAGTCCACGCTCCATTCATGGTCCACACAGGGACTCGTACCGGCAACCCTCCAGTTCCCAGCCGAGTCACCTACGGACTGAGCTGCTGCCGCCCCAGACACTTCATACTCAGTGTCCGTGTCTGCATTTGAGTTATTCCCCGCACCATTCGTGACAAACCACCTGTGAAGAAGCCGAATTACTCACAGAGAAGAAGAAAGCGAATCCGCAAATTCCTCTATCGAAGGCGAACTATACGGTAAAGGTAAAGCAAGAGACTCGACGTCGCATTAGTTCAGATTTACAGAGGAAATAGATGTTTGATAGAGGGAATAATAAAAGCTCTTATCTCAAAGCCAGCAGGTGCGTGACTGGTGTGTTGAACTGGTCCAGCTGGGACAGGAAATCCCCACTGTGCCGTTTCTGAGGCAACATTAGGACTGACTGATGATTTAAGAACATCATTTGTACAAGTACATCACATGGAGCCCTGGCTTATTCCTCCGGGACACTTTTAAACCAGTCTATATGAAGCAGCTGCGCCCCGATCAAGCTACATTATTCAGATTGAGTACATTAGTCCGGCCTCCCTCTGAATGGATGAGACGCGACTAAACCGTAAATGTGATGAATATTTACGCGGAGCAGCAGCCGGAGCAGCTGTCTGAGCATCTGATTTACTGGAAAACGGTGTGTTTGTGTCGAATCTGTTCAGCGGAAACGTTTTTTCTACAGCGATGGTTTTAAATGAGACAGAAACGGCGGCTTCACGCACTTCAACCCTTCAAGAGAGCAACACAACACTGTAAAAACACTCCTCTGCGAGTTACAGTCCTGCGTTCAAGTGTTCATTTATAAAGCAACATGAAAAGTTTCGCGGATCAGTCTTTTCTACATTAATAAATATGCGGATCAGACGTTTCTACATTAATAAATATGCGGATCAGTCGTTTCTACAGTGATAAATACATGGATCAGTCATTTCTACAGTGATAAATACATGGATCAGTCGTTTCTACAGTGATAAATACATGGATCAGTCATTTCTACAGTGATAAATACATGGATCAGTCGTTTCTACAGTGATAAATACATGGATCAGTCGTTTCTACAGTAATAAATACATGGATCAGTCGTTTCTACAGTGATAAATACATGGATCAGTCGTTTCTACAGTGATAAATACATGGATCAGTCGTTTCTACAGTGATAAATATGCGGATCAGTCGTTTCTACAGTGATAAATATGCGGATCAGTCGTTTCTACAGTGATAAATACATGGATCAGTCGTTTCTACAGTGATAAATACATGGATCAGTCGTTTCTACAGTAATAAATACATGGATCAGACGTTTCTACAGTAATAAATACATGGATCAGACGTTTCTACAGTAATAAATACATGGATCAGTCGTTTCTACAGTAATAAATACATGGATCAGTCGTTTCTACAGTGATAAATACATGGATCAGTCGTTTCTACAGTGATAAATACATGGATCAGTCGTTTCTACAGTGATAAATATGAAGATCAGTCGTTTCTACAGTGATAAATACATGGATCAGTCGTTTCTACAGTGATAAATACATGGATCAGTCGTTTCTACAGTAATAAATATGCGGATCAGTCGTTTCTACAGTAATAAATACATGGATCAGTCGTTTCTACAGTAATAAATACATGGATCAGTCGTTTCTACAGTAATAAATACATGGATCAGTCGTTTCTACAGTAATAAATACATGGATCAGTCGTTTCTACAGTGATAAATACATGGATCAGACGTTTCTACAGTAATAAATACATGGATCAGTCGTTTCTACAGTAATAAATATGCGGATCAGTCGTTTCTACTGTAATAAATACATGGATCAGACGTTTCTACAGTGATAAATACATGGATCAGTCGTTTCTACAGTGATAAATACATGGATCAGTCGTTTCTACAGTGATAAATACATGGATCAGTCGTTTCTGCAGTAATAAATATGCGGATCAGTCGTTTCTACAGTGATAAATATGCGGATCAGTCGTTTCTACAGTGATAAATATGCAGATCAGACGTTTCTACAGTAATAAATACATGGATCAGACGTTTCTACAGTAATAAATATGCGGATCAGACGTTTCTACAGTGATAAATACATGGATCAGTCGTTTCTACAGTGATAAATATGAAGATCAGTCGTTTCTACAGTGATAAATACATGGATCAGTCGTTTCTACAGTGATAAATATGCGGATCAGTCGTTTCTACAGTGATAAATACATGGATCAGTCGTTTCTACATTAATAAATATGCGGATCAGTCGTTTCTACAGTGATAAATACATGGATCAGTCGTTTCTACAGTGATAAATATGCGGATCAGTCGTTTCTACAGTGATAAATACATGGATCAGTCGTTTCTACAGTGATAAATACATGGATCAGTCGTTTCTACAGTAATAAATATGCGGATCAGTCGTTTCTACAGTAATAAATATGCGGATCAGTCGTTTCTACAGTAATAAATATGCAGATCAGTTGTTTCTACAGTGATAAATACATGGATCAGTCGTTTCTACAGTGATAAATACGCGGATCAGTCGTTTCTACAGTAATAAATACATGGATCAGTCGTTTCTACAGTGATAAATATGCAGATCAGTCGTTTCTACAGTGATAAATACATGGATCAGTCGTTTCTACAGTGATAAATACACGGATCAGTCGTTTCTACAGTGATAAATACATGGATCAGTCGTTTCTACAGTGATAAATACATGGATCAGTCGTTTCTACAGTGATAAATACATGGATCAGTCGTTTCTACAGTGATAAATACATGGATCAGTCGTTTCTGCAGTAATAAATATGCGGATCAGTCGTTTCTACAGTGATAAATACATGGATCAGTCGTTTCTACAGTGATAAATATGCAGATCAGAGTCGGTGGTGACTCAGGACAGCCCACTGATTAACTCTGGACCCCTTTAAACTTACCCTCTGACCCCTATGTGGGGTCTCAACCCACACATTGGGAACCACTTTGCAGTTGTTGCAGTCTCATAGATGTTTCTCTGCTCTGTTCAGCTCCGACTCCTCCTGTGTATTTGTAACCTACTTAACGTTTCGTGACTCAGTCTGAAACAAACACGTCTGTGAAGTTTCACGTCTGCGAGTGTGTGCACACAGACGCTGCTGCTGTTGTGTAACGTGGACGAGTGCAGCCCACGCTTCACGTGTGTCAGTGGGCCCAAACATTTCCGCGGTGAACGCTGAGGCCGCGGAGCTTTTGCTGTGGCTCTCTAGGTTTTAAAAAAAGGAGGCTGGAAAATAGAAAAAGTCTCAGAATCATTTGGCTGGAATGGTTTTGGCTCAGAAAAGGATCCGTCACAGCTCGTTGTGTCGCACAAACGCCTACTCTGGAGGGTTTTAACGATGCTAAACTCGACTCAAGGGACTGAATGTATTCAGGAGCACAGCTCTGCTGGCTTCCACACGCAGGGAGACGCGTTCACATCGTCTCAAACGTTAATAAAGATGCAGAGGAGTCGACCGTGTGGGGGGAAAAGTACTAAAATCAACTTTAAAGTACCAAAAGTCGTGTTTTACTCCTTTATGTTCTGTAGTTTAATCCACAATAATGCATCATAATCTATGTTATACGTATGTTACAGTTATTATGGATGCAACAAGTGGGAATATTTGATGTTTAAAACAACATTTTGACTGTTACAGATTGTTTATTTTGCCTTTGTTGTGATTTATACCCCTCTTTGGTGCCAGGGGAACAGATTAAATCTTAATTTAATGAATTAAAAACCTGTTTTAAAGTCTTACAGCCCTTTAATGCAACTGTCTTTGAATGAGCGCTGATACAATCATACATCTCATCTCATCTCATCTCATCTTCAGCCTCTTATCCGGGGTCGGGTCGCGGGGGCAGCAGCTTTAGCAGGGTACCCCAAACTTCCCTTCCCCGGGCCACATTAACCAGCTCTAACTGGGGGATCCTGAGGCGTTCCCAGGCCAGTGTGGAGATCTAATCTCTCCACCTGGTCCTGGGTCTTCCCCGAGGCCTCCTCCCAGCTGGACGTGCCTGGAACACCTCCCTAGGGAGGCGCCCAGGGTTCATCCTTACCAGATGATCCTGAACCACCTCAACTGGCTCCTTTCAACACAGAGGAGCAGCGGCTCTACTCCGAGTTCCTCACGGATGCTGAACTTCTCCCCCTCTCTCTAAGGGAGACTCCAGCCCCCCTCCTGAGGAAACACATTTCACACGCTTGTACCCGTGTCCTGGTTCTTTGGGTCCTGACCCAGCTTTCATGACCACAGGTGAGGGTAGGAACCAGGACTGAGGGTAGATCCAGAGCTTTGCCTTCCTCAGCTCTCTTTTGGTCACAACGGTGTGGTAGAGCGACTGCAGCTCCGCCCCCGCTGCTCCGATTCTCCGGCCAAACTCACGCTCCATCGTCCCCTCAGTCGTGAACAAGATCCCGAGGTACTTGAACTCCTTCACTTGGGGTCAGGACTCATTCCCGCAATAATACAAACAACCTTTAATTTAACCTTCTTTCACGTGAGAAAAGATGATTTGTGTCGAATAATTACTCCTTCTTCAAAAGCCAAAATGATGCAGGAGATTGGTTTCCATGGCGATGTCTTTAAATGTCCCAAAGATTTTCAGTTAAACATGAAATTAAACGTTCAAAGCA
Source organism: Echiichthys vipera (assembly GCF_963691815.1). Taxonomy (NCBI): domain Eukaryota; kingdom Metazoa; phylum Chordata; class Actinopteri; order Perciformes; family Trachinidae; genus Echiichthys; species Echiichthys vipera. The sequence continues at coordinate 3,104,853 of NC_139839.1, forward strand.
TTTGAGAGTCCGCAAACAACAACCTCAATCAACACTGCATCCACATTTACATTAAAACATTATTATTGTTGTTATTGTTATTATGTAATCTTTGTGTAATGAGGTCAAAGATCAGAAATATCCTTCCTTCAGTCCTCTCTCTCTCTCACACACACACTCTCTCTAACACACACTCTCTCTCTCTCAATTTCAATTTCAATTTCAACAAGCTTTATTGGCATGACTGTGGTTCACAATATTGCCAAAGCGTACAGAATTACAGAAAAAAGTAACAATAATAATGATGATGATAATAATAATAATAATAATAATGATGATGATAACAATAACAACAACAATAATAATAATAATGATGATATCAATAACAATAATAAGCAGCATATCAGTGTGCAGGTCAACTCATGTGGAGGAAATCATGTCAGGTGTTGTTGTGCAGGTCGTCTCTTCTCCTGTGGCAGGCGTTCACATATCTCGCTGCATCTACAGCAGTGCCACTTTTTTCTCCCAGTAAATGTTGTAGCTTTTCTTGGTCGGATAGTTTGGGGAAGTCTGGGGTTGAACCTGTGATTTTAGTGTATATCAGGGTTCTGAGATCAGTGTATGTGTCGCAGTACAACAGGAAGTGTTGCTCTGTCTCCACCTGTCTGTGTGGACAGAAGCGACACAGCCGTTCCTCTCTGGACAGCCAGGTCTGCCTGTGTCTGCCGCTCTCTAAAGCCAGACTGTGGTCGCTGAGTCTGTACATGGTCAACGTTTTTCTCAGTCTGGGCTCAGTTACAGAGCTCAGATACTCTGCCATGGAGTATCGTCTGTTTAGGGCCAAATAGCATTGAAGTTTGCTCTGGGTTTTGGTTGTGGATGTCCAATAGTCGATGTAATTGTCTTTTTCTTTTGCTATAATTTGGTGGGGCTGGATGGTGTGAGGGCGGTCTTGGTGCCCGGTGCTGTTGGAGTTCAGCCTGTGGACCAGCTGGCTGAGGGGACTCCCTCCTTTGCTCTCCTCTTGGCATTGTAGGGCTTTGTAGTGGTAGGTGCTGGGCTCACTGGCTCTGAGGTGTTGGTAGAACTTTATTGCTCTTTTTTGGATCTGAATTAAAAGGGGGAATTGGCCCAGTTCAGCTCTGCATCCGTTGTTGGGGGTGTTCCTGTGAACTTTGAGGATGCTTTTGCAGATCTCAGTGTGCAAGCTTTCGATTGGGTGTTTGTCCCATTTTTGGAAGTCTTGGTTCATGAGCGGGCCCCACACTTCACTACCATACAATATGATTGGTTCGATTATGGATTGAAATATTTTGATCCAGATTTTGACAGGGATGTCGATGTTTGAAGACTTTTTTATAGTCCAGAAAGCTCTTCTGCCTTTGTCTCTGAGATCTTTAATGGCCAGATTGAAATTTCCCGTCGATGTGATATTTAGTCCTAGATATGTGTAGCTGTGTGTGTATTCTATGTCCGTAAGGTCCAGGTGGAACCTGTGGGGATGATTCTGACTCTTGCGTCGTTTCTGAAAGACCATGACTTTTGTCTTCTCCAGGTTTACGGTCAGGGCCCAGGTCTGACAGAACTTTTGCAGGTGATCTAGCTGCTTTTGTAGAGCCTCCTCTGATGGAGCGAGCAGTATTAGGTCATCTGCAAACATTAAACATTTGACTTCTGTGTCGGAGAGGGTGAGACCAGGGATCTCTGACTCTTCCAGGGATTTGGCCAGTTCGTCTATGTAAATGTTAAACAGGGTGGGGCTCAGACTGCACCCCTGCTTCACTCCTCTATGTTGTGGGAAGAAGTCTGTTTCCCTAGTTCCAATTTTGACAGCACATTTATTATTTATATACATTGTCTTGATAATGTCGTAGATTTTTCCTCCAATACCTTTTTCTAGTAATTTCAGAAACAGACCATGATGCCAAATTGAGTCAAATGCTTTCTTGAAATCTACAAAACAAGAGAAGATGGTGTGGTTGTTGTGGTGGACGTGTTTCTGGATGAGGCTGTGCAGGGTGTAGATGTGGTCAGTGGTTCTGTGTTGTGGTGTAAAACCAATCTGACTCTTGTTCAGGACTTTGTGCTCCCTGAGGAAGTTTTGCAGTCGACTGTTTAAGATGCTGCAGAATAACTTCCCCAGGTTGCTGCTGACACATATGCCTCTGTAATTGTTTGGATCATATTTGTCTCCACTTTTGAATATTGGAGTGATGAGCCCTTGGCTCCAGGTGTCAGGAAAATGTCCAATGTTGAGTATGAGATTGAATAATTTTAACATGGCAGTCTTGATTTTCTGGCTGCTAAACTGGAGCATTTCATTTAAGATGCCATCCGGGCCACTTGCTTTCCTGGGCTTCAGGTTCTGGATCTTAGCCAGCAGTTCCCCTTCATTCATCTCATAATCTAAAGGATTTTGGTTGTCTTTAATGATTGATTCCAGATTTTCTAATTTGTTGAGCAGATGATTTTGGTCTGAATCCAGTGTGATTGCACTGTATAGATTTTCAAAATGTTTCTTCCATATGTCCCCGTTTTGAATAGCCAATTCTTCCTTGTTTGGTTTGTTGCATGAATGCCATTTTTTCCAAAAATTGTTTGAGTCAATGGACTCCTCAATTTCTTCAAGCTGACGCTGTTCATGCTTCTCCTTTTTAGCTCTCAGTGTTTTTCTATAGGATTTCAATGTTTCCCAGTACTGGAGGCGGAGCTCATGATTGTCAGGTTCTCGGTGTTTCTCATTGGATAATTTCCGGAGTGTTTTTCTCAGACACCTGCAGTCAGAGTCAAACCACTTTTCGTTAGCTGAATTTGAACTTTGATACTCAGATTGTTTCAGATTGGAGAGCAATGCTGTGCTGTCAAATATGGAGTTAATATCCCGCACAGCCTGGTTCAGGCCGTCAGTGCTGTGGGGATAGGAGGTGGTGATAAAATGATCTAATTGGGATTGGACTGCTGGATGACCGATGGCTCTGTGGTAGTCATCCTTACTATTACTCGTCCATCTATAGGGTTGTTTGGAGGGGTTGAGTTTACCGGGCTCTGCTACATGGGGGTCAGTTGGTGTCTTCCTAAGGTATAGGGTTATTTTGCTGTGATCGGATAAGGGTGTGAGGGGGCTGACGGTGAATGCTCTTACACTGAAAGGCTCCAGGTCTGTAATACTGTAGTCCACAGTGCTGTTGCCAAGAGGAGAGCTGTGAGTGTAGAGACCAAAGGAGTCCCCTCGAAGCCGACCGTTGACGATGTACAGACCCAGCGTGCGACACAACTGCAGCAGTTGCTGCCCATTTCTGTTGACAGTTTTGTCGAAGTTGTTCCTGTTTTTGTGCGAAGGAGAGGGGATGTTGATCTGGCCAGGTATATGTCTGTCTCCTTGTGTGTTGATTAGATCTGATTCTGGGCCTGTTCTGGCGTTAAGATCACCACAGATCAGCACGTTTCCTTTTGTCTGGTAGAGGCTGATCTCATCTCTCTCTTACACACTCTCTCTTTTGCAAGAACACTCTCTCAGACACACCCACTCTCTCTCTCTTGAACACTCTCACTCGCTCTAACACACACTCTCACTCGCTCTCACACACTCTCTCTCTCTCTCACACGTTCTCACAGACTCTCTCTCGCTCTCCGACTCACACTCTCACACGCACGCACACACACACACTCTGTCTCACACACACTCTCTGTCTCCTTCTCACATACACTCTCTCTGTCTCACACACACACACGTGCATGGGCACATGCACACACACGCTCTGTCTCTCACACACACATACTCTCCCTGTCTCTAAAACACACACAAACACACTCTCTCTGTCTCTAACACACACACACACACACACACACACACACACACACACACACACACACACACACACACACACACACACACACACACACACACACACACACACACACACACACACACACACACACACACACACACACACACACACACACACACACACACACACACACACACACACACACACACACACACACACACACACACACACACACACACACACACACACACACACACACACAGAGAGATGATGGAAATGACTTGACTTGGATATTATTAGCTCGTCTCCACTCACTGCAGCTCTGATCGGCTTTGACGTCGCTGGTAATCATCTGCTGCGAGCGCCTGCAGCCACGGCTCCTTCATCTCTGAGATGCAAATCACCCGAGATGCTTGAAGCTTGTTTGGCTCGGAGAGTGGCAACACTTGATTCTCAAATCCGACAGTCAGGATCTATTTGGTTTTGGGGGAAAGAGAGAGGGGGTGCTGGGACGAATCCTTATCATTTGGAACAAAGACACAGAACTGAACCACAGCCGCAGACACACACACCTTTCTGAGGGTATTTCCAAACACGTGAGCGTCCGAGCCGATGTGGATCATGTGGCAGGAGTGTGTACTGAGGGCGAGCACTGTCAAACAACTATTACAACCTTCTACTCGAAGTCTCTCTGTAAACACATGGTAAAGACACTGAACAGGAGAAGACTGAATGGACGGGCGGACACTCCCTGGAGGACTCTTTTAGGGCTGGACCTGAGATCCAGGCCTGAGTGGGGGTCTCTCTAGAGACACGGGGACTTACAGTGAAGGCTGCTCCACGGCATCATGGCGGTGAACTCCTTTGAGGCCATGATGAATGATTCTGTGGACTCGTCTCACCTCATCTTCAGCCTCTTATCCGGGGTCGGGTCGCAGGGGCAGCAGCTTTAGCAGGGGACCCCAAACTTCCCTTTCCCGGGCCACATTAACCAGCTCTAACTGGGGGATCCTGAGGCGTTCCCAGGCCAGTGTGGAGATCTAATCTCTCCTCCTGGCTTCAAAAACCAACCAACGGGTGCTGTCATGGTAGTTACATCCATCTCTTTTATACGTCTACGTTACAGAAGCTCATCTGTGCTGCAGGAGGAGAAGCAGCGCCGTAGTTCCCTGAGTGGACATCGAACCGAACTGCATGTTTTGTCTGGAGCCACTTCCCAGTTACATCCAACGTTCATGTCTTTCTTTCAGACCTTTATTTTCCCCTCACGCTGATTTGCTTTCTCGCTGTCAGAAGACTGAGAGTGGAGTCAATAAAGACTAAAAAAAAGACTATTGTTGAGGTTAAAAGTCGGAGTTATTTCTCAAATCTTTATTCCAAATTGAACTCAAGCCAAAGCAGGCGGTCGGATTTAATAGAAATGAGGCTAAAGTGGAAAAATCTTCCACTTCCATTGTTGAAAAGAGACGTTTTAAAGGTTTAAGCCATCGTTATTAATCATTATTGAACTCTTATAATGATCTGTGAACGTCACAGACGGGCTGTAAAAGAGACACTTTGGGTCATTATTTTACTTTTCCCTTTCATCATATCACCAAAGTGAGTTTGACTAATGTGGAGGTTTGTTTACAACCTGTCAGAATATTTTAATTTCCTCATAATAAATAGGAACTCAAACAGCAAAAATACATCCAACACAACGACACACAGCTCATTAATTCATGGTCCTGTCGTTTTCTGCATCAGAAACTTCAGGGTTTGTTGTAAATATGTATTTTAATATAAACACCAGCTTCTCTGTGACAGCCTTCATTAGCAGTTGCAGCATTTTTGCTTCCAGTGATGAAGGGAAAACCAACGTACCTCAAAGACACAATATCGGATAAGATGCGGAGGAAATGCTGCGTCTCTTGGCACTTCCACCTCTTCACAGAGCTGTAGCTTCATTCCCAGATCTCAACTGTTCATGTGCAGAGTGTTATTAGACGTTAATGACGGCCAACACACACACAACTACCCTTTGAAGGAATCCTCAAGAGCTTGAAAGGCATTTTACAGCGTACTTATTTAGATATTTACGGATTAGAACCAGGACAGCGAACGCATCAGGGAGGAAAAAGGTGAAATGCACAGATTTTTATTCTTTTTGGTTAAAAAACGGCTCCAAAGTCCCACGTTCAGACACTCAGACCTGAGGGAACGCCACAGAAAGACCCATGCTGGGATTTGGGAACTTTTTTTGGGAGATTTCTTCGATTAGATGGCGAGCACTTGTGTGTGCACTTGATGTGTTAACTGCTCAGAAACCTCCTTATTGTGAATCTATGAGAGGAAATCCCTCCGTCCTCTGAACGCTCCAGGTCTCCAGTTTGTACTTGTGCAGTTTCATGAGGCTGTGATTCTCCTGGAGGTCACCACAGCTCAGTGTAGACGAGTAAACGTCTCCTCTGGGGACAGACGTCATCACACATGAAGACAACGGGGCTCATTGGATCCACAGGAGTCTCGTGTTTACAGTCAGACCCAGTTTATGACCTTCAGCACTGTTTATGGAGCCCAGTGTGCACAAATATTACAATACTCCATTTTAGAATAGTGATAATGACAAAAACTGCATGTTTTTTTGTCCCAAACTGTCTGGATGATCATAAAGTGGGCGTGTCCGTAAAGAGGAGACTCATCAGGACCCAGAGAACCTGTTTTCATTCAGATATCTGGAGGTCAGAGGTCAAAGGACCCCTTTGAAAATGGGGATTGCCAGTTTTTAATCGACAAAATGTAGCCTAACTTTGCAGCATTAGTCAGCTCACTTCCCGACAAGAGAGCAGGACTTTGTACCGACAGATGCCTTAGGTCGTTTAGTTTCATATGATACTAATATAGGTTTAAGGACTCTGAGGGCGCACTCACACTGTCCGTCCACACCGCCCCCGTGCTTTAGGGTCCTTGTCCCCCCCTCCAGGCCCGTTTGTACTCACACTACCTGGGCCTCGACGAATGCTTCTTGCTGCCTATACGTCATCACGCCGTAACACGTCACACGCATTGATGACGTCATGGCGATGCGTGGCTTTGTTTCCAGATCTTTCCGTAGACCTCTGAGTTTTTTGTGCGTCTTGTCGACTGTTTTTGAATCTTTTCATCGACCAAATCTGCAGTAAACACTCCACCTCCGCATCACACCAATGTGAACCTTTCACCGCCATTGTGTTAAATGTCCGCGCATGGTCCCTCCTTCTTTTTTCTACGTCCCAACAGGTGCACAGGAAATGACCTCAGAACCGCCGTAGGCCTCGTGCTCGTACACGTGTGCACGCTCGTGCTCGTACATGTGCAAACGTGCTTTACTAAAGCCCACCTCTCCCAAACGGGCCGTGGGTGGCAACCGTACTACTCCTAGGCGCGGTACGGTTGCACTCACACTGGTCAAAGGAACCAGACTTTAGCCGTGAAACGGGCTCGGGCACGGTACGGATGGACAGTGCGAGTACTCTGAGAGACAGCAGACAGTAAATCTACGACCCCCCTCCCCTCCAAAAAACGTTTGCACGCTTGAACTCTTCCTCTCCATTCTTAAAAGAAGCTTTATGTACCTGGGCACTCGTCCGCAATAGGCATTTTCACGTACTTAGCCAAGCTTTAAGCACTTATATGTACTTATATACTTATGCCCTTATATGAAGTTATTAATGAGCAAAGTGTCAGAAAGCAGAACCCGCAAAATCTACAATCCACCGCGTTTCCCTTTGAATGCAGGAGGATGAATAAAGAGAAAAAGCCTCCTGATGTTGGACTGTGGGTTTGCAGAGCACCGGCGTTCTCACAGATTAAATTCCCCTCACTCTGCATCTCGGTTCAGGAGGGGGGGGGGATAAAAACACTGGCTGCGTTGAAAGGGAGAAGCAGCTCTTCATTTAGCACGGTAAACAAGACGCTTTGAAGTCAGCCCATTTAAAATAGGATTTACATGAATAAGTGAAGCGGCGCGAGCTCCGACGCCGCTGGTGAAATTGCACAAGAAGGCAGACGGCTGTGGGGGAAACACACATGACACCGCCAATAATACGGACAGGTTAATAAATAAATACCAGCGGCTCCGTTTGGGTTTTCTTCAAACTGAGCCTTCGTTTATCTCGGGAATGTTTCCAAGTATAAATATTATGATTGGATGAGATGAAAAACAAGGAGCATTTATATGAAACACCACTTTATTGATGCCATCGCTCACGCCGATGACTCTTCACGTCTCCGTCCTCGAGTCGTTGTGAATGAACAATGAGATCCTTTTTTTCATGTGCTTCACAACCCCCTGTGCTTCACATCGCTCCGTGTAACGTATCAAAAAAACAACAAAAACAATAAAAGCGTCCTCCCTAGGGATGGGGTCCGATGGCCTTTTTATCGACTCTGAATCTTCTCCGATCCCTCGTTGGATCTCAGGTTTACCTCAGAACATATTCACGTGATTAAAGGTGAAAATAACGACGTGTTTAATCACCTTTTGTCGTCTGAGGAGGCGGAGACACTACGGCCTCCCACGGCCTAATTCAGGATCACAGCCTGTACCTGGAAACCAGACGAGCGCATAACCTACGAATGTAAAACCCTTTTAATTTAACGCCAATAAGCTGCAGTTGATCAAACGCTGCGTTTCCCCGTAGAGTTCTCTTCTGACCAAGAGCGTCTTTTGTTTGAGGAGAGAAAAATCGCCTTTTTTCAGAGCGATCGGCCTTTTTCCGTGCCACTCTGACCGTTTCAGAAAGGCGTTAGCGAGCGTTTACCGCTGTACGTGTTGTCAGCTGTGCGTGATGTTAAAGGTCCTGTGTGCAACCTTTAACATGCACAGATTGTTTTTTATTAATGGGTTGAAACGTGACTTCGGGCCGACGGACTTCTACGTAAACGATTCAGGACGGATTTCCCAGGAAACTCAAAGGACGCGACGTTACGTTTGCTCGACAGCGATGGATAAACGGAGGCTAACGTCAACGAACGGACCGCAAGAGTCCACACGTGCTGTTCTTCTGTTATACATATATATTATATCAGCTGCCGGATTCGTCTGTATGTTTCCTGTTATAAATGAAAGAGAGATAAAAGCTTTGGTAAGAGATTTCTTAGCCTCAGCACTCGACAAATCCAGCTATCGGAGCCCATCCCTAGTCCTCCCTCTGAGTCCTTGTCACCCGCCGCCTCCGTGCCTCTGCACATCTGTGAGTCATGGATGGAGAACAGAAACGGACGTCTTCAGCGCTGCCTGTCTCTGGGTCAGTCTTTGCTTACATGATCGTGACAGCCCGGGAGACCTCTCGAACCCGGCTTATCAATCCCCCCTCCCCCTCCTCGAGTTTATCGGTACGGCGGCTCGGGCTGTTGAGGGTTCGGCCTGTAAAGCTGCTGCACTCTCACCGGCCGCCCGTTAGCCGGCCAGCCACCCGGTAACTGTCCGATGACCCTGAGGCCCACCGGCTGACCGTGTCCTGGGAGCGGGGTGCTGGGGCTGAGGATGTGGGTCTGACCCAGATGGGGTTCAGGTGGCGGGGTACTACTTTGATGGCCCGGAGCTGAGGCAGGGGGTGAAACGGGGTAATGGGGGAGGAGGATGGCGGGCGTGAGGCCGTAGCGCACCTGGAACACTCTAAGAGGTCCCTGTGTTACGAAGCCGTTGGGCCTCTGAGGCTCCTGAGGCTGATCCGAGTCCTTCTTCACGTCTCTGCTCTCCTCCGCTCTCTTGGCTTTGCTCGGCTGCCGCCTGGCCTGCGCAACCTCCTGCATCTTCTCCGCCTGAGCCCGCCGGATATGATACGTCTTCCTGGAGCTTTGGAAGGAGTCCAGGAACTCATCCAGGCTTACGTTCCCCTCCATGAACTTCTCCAGCAGCTCCTGTGAAGCAGGGAAGAAACAAACAAACCGACATCAGCGGACAGGACAACACACAAAGGGAGGTCCGACCGCGGGGAAGCGTTCAAACAAACTCCTCTAAAGAATAAAGAGGATTTAATTAGATCGGGGATGTTTACCCATGAACTTTGGCATAGTTTGTGAGCTGCAATATTTCACTGTGAGTACATTTGACACAGCTAACAAAAGCTCCGTGCGCCGCAACTGTTACTTTTGGCAACGACTGAAAGCCCCTCGATCCGTCTCTGTATGTGTTCCCAGGATGTGCGGAGCTCGGTCTGGATGAGCTGAACATCGAGGACACGAGTTCTATTTGTGAAGAAATCCCTGCAACAAACCACAGCGATCGTCTGAAAGCCAATGCTGATTTAGTTTCACAGGCCCGAGACCTAAAAAAGCAACGCTTTATTTCACATTACGGTCATTTAATTATATTCTGGGGACAGAGTGGGACACTTGCAGCCAAACTATAGTTCTTTATGTGCGGAGGAAAGACACTGCTGGCTTTCTGCGGCAGCCCCATTTCTCAGACGTCACGTTTCAAAGCATCCAGAGGGATTAGAGGATCACATTTCTCCTGGTGGAACCGGCTTTCATGGTCATTTAGGGCGCACTCACATTGTCCTTCCGCACCGGGCCAAAACAGGTTTTTCGGGTCAAGCCTAGTGCGTTTGACCAGTGTGAGTGCAACCGCTCCGCGCATAACTGCGGCCAGCTGGCCGTCCACAGCGGAGCACGACACCTACGGCGGTTCTGAGGTCATTTCCTGTGCGCCTGTTGGGACATAGAAAAAAGAAGGAGGGACCATGCGCGGACATTTCAAACAATGGCGGTGAAAGGTTCACGTTGGTGTGATGCGGAGGTGGAGTGTTTACTGCAGATTTGGTCGATGAAAAGATTCAAAAACAGTCGACAAGACGCACAAAAACTCAGAGGTCTACGGAAAGATCTGGAAACAAAGCCACGCATCGCCATGACGTCATCAATGCGTGTGACGTGTTACGGCGTGATGACGTATAGGCAGCAAGAAGCATTCTCCGAGGCCCAGGTAGTGTGAGTACAAACGGGCCTGGGGCCAGGGGGAGAGGGAGGGGGGACAAGGACCCTAAAGCCTGGGGCCGCGGTGCGGAGGAACAGTGTGAGTGCGCCCTTAGAAGCACAAACAGGTCTCCAACGGGTTTTTTTTTTTACAGAAACAACATGTGCATGAAAAACACTGTGCAGGTGATGTGAGACCAGTGAGGTGTGATGAAGGGAAACAGCTGCGTGTCGTTGCATTTCCCCCAATAAGATCGCTCCATTTGGGCTCATTGGGACACGGCGGTCGCGCTCGGACGCAGGAAAGCGCACGCAAAGAAAAGGCGGCCCCTGGATCGGCGTCTACGAAACCTTTTTTAAAAAAACACGTAATGAAGAACACCATGCTGATGAAATCTGGCCTGAGGTCGCCGTGTGAACGCCAACCAACCAAGAAACAGTTGGATGGTTTCAGCCGCTGGACGAGAGCGTGAGAAAACAAACTGGAGGTGTGAAAACATCCTGACACTTTTACACTGACACTAAAACACTGAGCACTCGTCTGACGCTGTGCTGTCGGTTCAAACCCCTGAGGAAAAAAAGGGAGCCCTGAGTGGAGGGCGCGCGGAGCAGAGCGGTTCACGCTGTAACTCCAGTTCACAGCTTCGTTTTCTCTGCTGATTACGTGTTAAACACCGACTCCTCTCAGAGAGGAGCTCTTTTACATTCACACACTTGGTGCTTCTCCACGGCCCCAGGAAGTTCTTGCAGATCCAAACGCTGCCTCTTTAGATTCATAAATGATTTATTGCGGCGGCTCACAGCGCGCAGACCTCCTCTGTTCCCTGCAGTTAAGTATTTCTGCGTGGATGTGTGCACACAAAAGAAGCCTTTGTTGGTTTTTTTACTGTTTGATTTGCTAAAAACTACAGTGGATGGACCTTTTTTTAACTTATTTTTATTAAAACTTTCATAAAACAATGTCATCCACAGGGTCTACGCACTCCGCAAAGCGATCACTCTCACGTCCATGACTGTATTGTCCAGTGTTGATGGTGGTGTGCTCTATAATCTGTCCATTTTACCCATTTTTCATGACATTGTGTCTCTTGTAACTGTAGATTATGTGTCATTTTTTCCATTATAAATGTTCCTTCCGCAGCGCTCGCCCACTGCTCCACGGTCGTGGTTCTGCTTTAAACCATGACCTTTTTATTGCTTTCTTACTGTAACTTTAACAAGATATTCGTCGTCTTTTTGTTTTATCTCTCGTGTCAAATGACCCAAATAAAGTTTCTTACATGATTCTTAAATCTTAGATCTTAAACCCTGCAGTATTTCATCCCAGTATCCTCTTTTCTTTTGACAAGACCAGGGCATTTGCTAAAAACTACAGTGGATGGACCTTTTTTTTACTTATTTTCATACAACAGTTTCATCGTGAGGGTAACGCACTCCGCAAAGCGATCATTCTCACGTCCTTGTTCGACCACGGTACGTATCGCTGTAGAGCCTTTTTTCATCCTTTGCTTAAAGCCTTTATCATTCGTTCCTGGTACAGACCTCGAGTCAAATGCAAACCAGTGGACGGACCTTTTTAAAACGTGGATTAAACACATTTATAGGGGATTAAATCAACATAAACGACAGGTAATGAAGTGACACGTCACCCGGTGCAACAGTGCGGCGCCTTGGCGTTAAATTCATGGATACACAGACAACACTTGTTCATAAGGAAAATAATAAAATGATAAATCAGAGACTGAATGTTAATCCTCCCATCGTTCCCTCTCCTTCCACTAACAGTCGTTTGTCACTGGTCAACCCTGGAGTTTTATTACCTCTCCTCCCGCTGTGTGACTTGAGAGTTAATCCATGTGGCGTGGACGCGGTTAAATGACCTCAGGACGCACTGGATATCATCGGCCGTACTGCCAACGTGCAGCAGCTGCTACGGGCATCAGCGTTCGATTTGTATTGAGCGCAGTCAGCGTGTGTGCAAACAATGATCTGATTACAGGCGTCACATAAAGAACAGCTGGATGTGGACGATGATTGCTGCGCTCCACTTTAACGGTCGAAAGCATCCAAACAGTGTCAACATGTTTAATTTAATGACGCTTTTCGTTTGATGTAATTATTTAACTAAACAGCAGAGAAATGCGTAGTTAATAACATAAAGACTCAGTGTTTTCTTTGTTTACGGACTTTGAACTTGTCCGGTGAGGAAAGTGCATTTCTCTTCCACTTGTGTCGAGTCCTGGATTCATTTAAACTCTTAATATCCTGATACGTTTATACGCATTTGTCATGATTTTTGTTCCTGAATAGAGGAAGAATAAATGGTGGATGCAGCTGGAGGCCGAACTATTTTGATTACTGATTAATCGTTGGAGTTCTGTTCCATGTTTCCAGGATTTCTGGTGCTTTTATTTCTCTTCTTTGAACGTAAAGTGAAGATTTTTGGGTTTCGGACTGTCGCCGCCGCCGCCGCCATTGTTTGAAATGTCCGCGCATGGTCCCTCCTTCTTTTTTCTATGTCCCAACAGGCGCACAGGAAATGACCTCAGAACCCCCCGCAGGCCTCGTGCTCGTACACGTGCGCACGCTCGTGCTCGTACATGTGCAAACGTGCTTTACTAAAGCCCACCTCTCCCAAACGGGCCGTGGACGGCAAGCGTGCCGCTCCTAGACGTGGTACTGTTGCACTCACACTGGTCAAAGGAACTAGACTATACTCTTAAAACCTGTTTGGGCACGGTACGGATGGACAGTGAGTGCGCCCTTAAATGCTTTTTTACTTGGAATAGTGGATGCAGCCAGACCTTCTGCTGGAGATTCCTTCATTATTTATCCGTAAATAAGCAGTTAAGGTTTTTTTAGGCACGACAAAAAGCAGCAGAGGAAGCAGCACTTTGGCAGCGGAGCCGTCCCTGACAACATCAGTCCCCTCTTGGCTGCGGTCCGACAGCTTTAACACGTAATCAGCAGAGAAATGAAGCTGTGAACTGGAGTTAGAGCGTGAACCGCTCTGCTCCACGCACCCTCGGCTCAGCACACATCCCTCCTGATAAAGTCACAACAAGCTTACTCCAAAAAGGCCGGAGGGTCATTTTGAACCGCCCCGGATCTCTGGAGGATGATTCACACGAGCACAGAGGATAAGAAAACGTAGCTCTTCGTCTGATATGTAGTTTTCATGTCCGCACCTGACGAGGAGTCTTTGTAATACAGAAGCTTGTTTGACTTTAGGCAGAAGAAGAAGACGACGGAGGAGGAGGAGGAGGAGGAGCAAGAGGAGAAGGAAGAGGAGGAAGAGGAAGAAGACAAAGAAGGAAGAGGAAGAGGAGGAGGAGGAAGAAGAAAAAAAGGAAGGAGGAGGAAGAGGAAGAAGAAGAAGGAAGAAGAAGAAGAAGAAGAAGAGGAAGAAGAAGAGGAAGAAGAGGAAGAAGAAGAAGAAGAAGCAGAAGAAGAAGAAGAAGAAGAAGAGGAAGAAGAAGAGGAAGAAGAGGAAGAAGAAGAAGAAGAAGAAGAAGAAGAAGAGGAAGAAGAGGAAGAAGAAGAAGAAGAGGAAGAAGAGGAAGAAGAAGAAGAAGAAGAAGAAGAAGACGCTGGTGGCCAGAGAGTCTTCAAAGGCAGGGATTTGTGTCTGACACTGAGGCCAAAAGGGGGAAACGCGGTTATCCCAGATTTTCTCGCTCCCTGTGAATCCAGAGTGATGTTTTGGAAGAAGCGACGCTCCGAGGGCTCGAACCGCTGAGATCAGAAGAGGAAGATGTGAAGAGACATATCTTTGGATTGATCCGGCTCTACTTAAACGTCACACGAACGCATATTTATGTGTGAAATCAAAGCTCTGAACTAAACGGTGCTGAACCGAACGTTTACTGATGCGTCCGTCTCATAAACAAACGCTCTGAGGCTGAGCGCGGCGGCGTGGAACGAGCCGGCTGGTGTTTTAATCAATCAGGGGGACGGCCGCTCTAATGACGGAGTCGCCCAGGTATTGATCGGAGCCGTGTGAGGTGGGGGTGGGGGAGGTGTGCCGTGCCGATCAGTCGGCGCCTGGAGCAGCAGTTGTGGGTTTCGTCTGTGAATACTGAGTCGCCGCTGTCCTGTTTAAAGAACACGCGGGGTTTAACGGTGTTAATGCGCCGTGTTAACAGGAGAACACTGATGCATTCTTATTATAATCCTGCAGCTGAGGCCGTTTGTCTGTGATGCATAATCATGAGGGCAAAGATTAATCATGCAGACTGTGCAGAGATAATTGTTTTAGTCCAACTGGGGCCTCCTTCATCAAGTCTGCTTTTATACGTTTAATGTCAGGGTCGGGTGATCGGGCGAGTGTATCGGCCGTTAGTGCTGACTCAGTAGTTTTAGCTTTATTAAAGGATCCCCATTGGCTTCTGTTTGCTAGTCTTCCTAGTGTCGATATTCCAACAGACATTAATCAACTCAGTCCAATAACAGTAAAAAAAATATTATAGATACATTGTAAGTGCACGAGAAAGTACCGTACAGAAGTGCAGCACATGGTGCATTTAACATTTGAAAGAAATAAATACGTGCCTGGAACACCTCCCTAGGGAGGCGCCCAGGGTTCATCCTTATTAGATGATCCTGAACCACCTCAACTGGCTCCTTTCAACGCAAAGGAGCAGCGGCTCTACTCCGAGTTCCTCACGGATGCTGAACTTCTCCCCCTCTCTCTAAGGGAGACTCCAGACCCCCTCCTGAGAAAACCCATTTCGGCCGCTTGTACCCACGACCTGGTTCTTTGACTCATGACCCAGCTTTCATGACCAAAGGTGAGGGTAGGAACCAAGATTAACCAGTAGATCGAGAGCTTTGTCTTCCTCAGCTCTCTTTTCGTCACAACGGTGCGAAAACGCAAAAAAATGCGGAAACGGTCCAGCTGGGAGGAGGCCTCGGGGAAGACCCAGGACCAGGTGGAGAGATTAGATCTCCACACTGGCCTGGGAACGCCTCAGGATCCCCCAGTTAGAGCTGGTTAATGTGGCCCGGGAAAGGGAAGTTTGGGGTCCCCTGCTAAAGCTGCTGCCCCCACGACCCGACCCCGGATAAGAGGCTGAAGATGAGATGAGATGAGAAGAAATAAATACGTTTATACGCATTTGTCATGATTTTTGTTGCTGAATAGAGGGAGAATAAATGTTGGATCCAGCTGGAGGCAAAAACAAATTTGATTACTGATTAATCGTTGGAGTTCTGTTCCATGTTTCCAGGATTTTTGGGGCTTTTATTTCTCTTCTATGAACGTAAAGTGAAGATTTTTGGGGGTTTCGGACTGTTTGAAATACAAAATAAGACATTTTAACACGTCATCCTTTGGCATTTTTCTCAATATTCTGATATTTCATGGAAAAAAATATGCAGATTAATCGATAATGAAAAGATAATACAAGTATATCACATTAACGATCCGTCGTCCAAGTTGTTCTCCTGAAATTTAGCTTTTTTTTGGGGATTAATTGATAAATTTCCTACACTGGAATCATCCACAACTGTGCTGCAAAGGTGATTATTAAGTTCAAGAGCTCAATTCAAGGAGCTTTCTGATGATTTTTTTTTTTGTTCTTTACCTCTGAATGCTCCTCAGCACGCGCCACCTCTTCCTGCAGGAGGTTCTGCGCCGTCTGCGGGCTCTGCTTCAGGCCGCGAGTCTCTGCAACGACAAAGACACACCACTGATGCGTGCACAGACAGGAAGATGAGGCATGACTTCAGTGGAGTTGGAGGAGAAAACCCAGTGACCAGAGAGAGAGAAAAAGATTTTCCAAATCACAAAAGAGCTTTGCGGGTTTGTGCTGACGAGGAGACGGTGGTGACGGGGTGGACAGTTGTTGGCTAGAAAAAAGGGAAAACAGGGGCTGTGGATATTAAACTTGGAGCTATTTTGGGAAGCTGGTTGTAGTTTGGTTCGACCACTAAACTGAAACCCATTTCAGAGTCTCAGTTTTGCCTTCTACTCGTATTACTTTCTCAGACACAGAGGTTTGATTTGTCCCTGTGCGCCGTCAGTAACTCTATAAAACTTCAACTAACAATTAATTATCCAGGCTCTCTTTGAGTTCGTACCACAACGAGAGCGCGGCGTTCATGTTCACACACAAATGCCACGTTTGAATTATTTATTTTCATGTCAATATGATGAAAAATGCAAAGAGCCTTGAACAAAAAAGAAAGAAAGATGGGAGCCACGGAGGATCCAAACCAGCTCTTATCAACATTATATCAGGACGACATGAAGACAGGCACGATTCCTGCTGTCACTGACGCCTTAGATCAGCAAACGGCTGGGAGACGCTGATGAATGCTGAATGCTCAGTTATGGGTGCATGCATCAAACAGTTCTCCCTGTCCACCTTTGTTTTCCCTCCGTATACGTTTATTTAAACCTGTCTGATCACCATTTTCCCAGAATGCTCTGCAGTTACAATGACCGGTTATTACAGAAATCCTCAAAGCCTTGAAATATATTAACAAAAGCTACTCATTTATATTTCCTGAGGACACGACTCGAGTCAAATTAAAACATACTTTTGTGGATAATGGAAATATTAAGAGATCTAAGATAATGGAGCCCCGGTGTCCTCGGGGTCGAACCGCATTTCTTGTTGTTTTCCATCTCTCTCAATAAAGCAGAGGTTTTTATATTGTGAGGGACACTCAGGGTTTCCTTACGCTGCAGGTTGACCCCCACAGGTCCAAAACATCAGGGATTTTATTTTAATGTATTTTTAAGATGCATTTAAACCACAGCTACAGTGGAGCAGAGTCATATTTTCAAATCTTGGGTCAGCTTTTAACTTAACTTTGACTCAATGAAAGGCCGTAAAGAATGTGCGTCTTTTTTCTCTATTCTGTTATTCCATCCTAAACTATGGAGCCCAGTCTTGGTGCTGCCTTTGTCTGTCGCTGTCCCATGCAGGGCACCCGTCAACGAAGACTCTTCCCACCGGGCCTGACTGGAGCTGTGGCAGAGGCCGTCATTCACAGCTGAGGCTACATCCACACG
Organism: Echiichthys vipera; assembly: GCF_963691815.1. NCBI lineage: Eukaryota > Metazoa > Chordata > Actinopteri > Perciformes > Trachinidae > Echiichthys > Echiichthys vipera. The sequence goes on from NC_139839.1 coordinate 3,122,580, forward strand.
GCTATGTTTCCATTCTGAAATGGACTTAGACTTTTAAAGCACCTTTCTAGTCTTCTGAAAACTCAAGGAGCTTTCACACTGTTTGTCACGTTCACACTGATGGCAGTGAACATCTACAGACCATCTAATCTAACCATTCACTGTGTTTGGCGTGTCAAAGGTCTGTCAGCGTACCTAACTGATGAGACTGACCAGGCATTAACACCAAAAGCCATGGAGACGATGAAAGGGTCAAGCTGCCATTCAAAATCAAAGTAAATGACGTGATGACACACAATGTGCTCCCTGCAATGCGATTCGGCGATAAGAGCGCATGACGAAGCGCTGATCATGTCCATCACCTCACCACCTGTGTCGCTCGAAGTTGAAAAATTTTAGCTTTTCAAGCGACATCACGTGACGCAGGATTGCAGTTAGTGTCATTAAATTTCTCCATGAAACATCCAGGGGATCATTAAAGTCGCCAGTGTTGCAGTCCTTGGGGGAAACCAGACTGTTCTAATATATATAATGGATATAACTATGAACGGGATGGCAGCGACGGGCCCTTGGGCATCTAGTCTGTTAGAAATCAAGAAGAAGAAGAAGAAGAAGAAGAGGAAGAAGAAGAAGAAAGCCGTCAGTGCAGAGTAATGCGTATCCCGGTCTGATCTACCGGAGACCAGACAGTACCCTGTACGGCTTCAGAGGTGAAATCCCTGACGGCCTGATCTGCAACACCACGGCTCTGGCTTCAGTTAACTAGCCGCCGCGTCTGCTACCTGCGATCGAAGCGATGCCAAAAAATGTGACAAATGTGAGCAAGCGATGCAATACTCGCGTTTCGGCTGATTTAATCGCTTCCATCGCTCCTGGTGTGAATTCACGGTGATTGCAAAACCCTGGAGTTATTCAAACTAATACTGGCCCAGCTGTGCGGACGCCAGGCGTACATGTAGAAAGGGTTTTTGTGTTGATGTAGCCTGAACAAACAGACATGATATACGTATTTTTAGATTCAGTGCAACTTTTGATTGCCGAGGATATTGTTATCTCGAATGTCTATCACGCTATAACATCCTTAAATCCGCTCAGAGGGAAGATCGGAAACAAGACGCTCCATAAACCTCCTGAACATGTCAGAGAATCATCGGGATTCTTCAGTATCAAAGTCATTCAGACAGGAGTTCTTAATGTGACATACTTTTAATGCTGCCAGTTTGTCATAAGGTAAACAAATACAGGATCTTGTAAAGTTTATATTCTTATTTTAGTTTGATACACCTCTCATTATTTATTTATTTGCACTAGTGCTGCTGCAACAACCACACTTCCCCCTCTGGGGATCAACAAAGGCTTATCTTAGCTCATCTAAAAAGAAATAATAAAAAAAAAAAACCAGGTTGTAGCCGAGCTTGAGATTTGATTATTTTATCATGAAAAAAACAGAATTGCACTTGCTTACATGCAGGAAGCCCCCACTACAACAACAGATAGAGGCGGTAACGGCCACAGTCTGCTGATAAATATGTATAAATACAGAACACACGCAGCATGTGTTCACCTCCCGGGGGGAGCGGTCGGTCATCATTATGAACAGGCTTGACCCAGCTGACTGCAAAGTGTGTCTTGTCCCTCCAAGACACGCTGTGACAGCCCCGCTAACCCCCCACAAGTCAGCCCGGGTTCAGTGGAGACTCAGGGGCAAGTAAAGGTCGCAGCAATGCATCTAATCACTCCGATCCTCTCGGGCAAATATCTACAAATAAAAGAGAGAGTGGACATTGTGTGCGAGCAGCTGTAATTCCAGTTTCTCTTTAAACGCTCCCTGCTCATCACCGGACTAATGCAGCTTGGCAGCCAGCTCGTTCACGAGGATCTCTAAAGGTGATAAATTCTCTTTAAAAGGAGATGAAGAAGCTTTCTGAGCAGAAAACATTATTCAAGGTTATATACGATTCAACAAAACCTCTCTGCTTTCTAGAACGCCGTCACCTCGCCATTAATAATTCATCGCTGCACGTTACATTTCATTTCTTCTGGTCGTCGCTGTGTGAAAATCCAGTAGTAAAAAAAAAAAGCAAGCATGCATTAGGGAATGGTCTCGCTCGTGACCCCTCGCTGCAGATGTTGGGAGATAGAGATGGGGGTGTAATGAGAGGTGACAGCCAGGCAAACAAGTAGTCCTACAGCAGCTGTAGGTGACCTACATTTGAGGGGGTGGGGAGCTGACGGAGGGGGTGTGTGTGTGGACCTGGAGGCCACTGCAGCGTGTAGTGCTGCTCTTGAATGGTGTGGGTGGTGGAGTCCCACGTTTTATCCGGGAGCTGACATGAGATGATGAAGAGTTCACAGAGCCGCGGGGGATACACAGGCTTTAAAGGGGGATTTCGGTTTATTTCTAAACCCTTTTTTACTCCAACAACTTTGTTTAAATGTGCCCAATTGGCTGCAATGTAATCAAACGGGGCACCTGCACACCGACAATAAACGTCCGCTTAAAGTGTTTGTTTTTACACCGACAGGCTCGGGTTGTTATCAGAGATATTCAATGAGAGAGAGAGAGTAGCGTGAAGTGTAGCTCTGAGTTCTCTAAATCAATTTTAAATAAAAATACTGGATTGTTTTTGCACATTTCTGAATTGTTCCAGCTCCACTTCACGCAGCTTTCAAAGACTCACGCGCCCTTTAGATGCAAACAGGCAGAAATCAAGTTCTTCTGTCAGTTTATCTGTGAAATGTTTCCCTAAAAGGAACTTTCTGTTGAAGAAACAGACATTTAAGAAAACATGATTACAGCTGAAACAACACGTTAATTCATTGATTAAATACAAATGTGTCTATTCATGCTTTAGGGGCCTGATACATTCCTCAAGAAACGTTTAAACCAGGCAATTCAAAGCTATTTATAGTGTCAAATCATAACAAAAATGATCTCAGGAAGCTTTCCATACAGAGCGGGTCGAGACCACAATTACAGAGACACAACAATTCCCCCATGAGCAAACAGTCGTACCGGCAATACCGGAAACAAAGACTTAGCGTCAAGATTTTCCTGTGGCAGGAACGCCAGACGGACGTCAAGACGTGATAAAGCTCCTTAAAGCCTTGATGGTTATTACACGCCCATAAAGTGAGAAGAACTTGGATAACGCGAACGAGACGCTGACGTTGCCAAGGGGACATTCCTGACGTGTTGAAGGCACTGGATCAAACCAAAACTATTCTGAATTATTCTCTGGAAAAAGACGAGTGAACAGATGACAGACGGACCGACTGACAGTTAAAAAGTTGATTAGTTCATAAAGTTCAAACTTCCGTGAGTAAAACGTTTGCAACCACATTCATCTCCATTGCACCTGGAGAAATAACACCAAAACTAGAATTTGGTGGATAAAATGTGTATTATGAAGTGAAATTATTGGCGTAAATGAACTGATGAAGCCTCTTGGATGAGAGGTGAAACGTCTTCCTAGACAAATAACCAAGTCCAGTTGCTTTTGACTGAAATTGCTTTGGGGATAACGACGACCTGGACACATGAGAACATTCACAGGCGCTACCTCACGTTGTCACTGCATACCTGATAGTGCTGAAATGTTTGGTGGATTAATGCAGTCAGTTATCATAAATGGCAAATTAAAAAGCGGGGGATTTAAAGCGGCAAATGTTCATATTTGTCGTGTTTCATTGTAAATGAATCATCTCTGGATGGTCGGTCGGATAAAACAAGTTCTTTAAAGACACCAGCTGGAGCTCTGGGAAATGACGATGGGCGTTTTTCACTATTTTACAGCATTTTAACAAAACATTTGAATGGATAATGAAAATAATCATGAGCTGCAGTGCCAATATTTACATAAGGGAAATACAGTATATACATCCTCTATCATGCCATGGTCTTTTTCTGCACTTACATACATCAAATAAGCCATCGAGATAGGTTGACAGTTCATGTAACAGCTATTAACTGAGAAATCCCGGAGAGTCGCTGACAGCCGGACGTGGCTAACAGTGATTAGCTCTGGGCGGTACGGTGAAGGCATTCAAAGGTCTTTTTTAACCACTAATGCTGCTGAAAATAACAGCAAACCTCTGCAGCAGCATGACAAGAGTCCCTACACACAAAACAAAGCAGCAACAACGTAGTTAGTAAAGCCAGAGTTTATTAAAAGAGTGTTTTAAAGACTTACCTACTGGCCCCTGTACCAGCTCCTCTCATAGTAAAGTCCATTCAAGTGGATTACCAAAGTCAATCCCAAAGGAAGGAGCCCATTGGTGTTTTGTTTTGTGTGTAGGGACTCTTCTCATGCTTCTGCAGAGGTTTGCTGTTATTTTCAGCAGCATTAGTGGTTAAAAAAGACCTTTGAATGCCTTCACTGTACTGCCCCGAGCAAATCAGTGTCTGTTGAACATGGTTTTTCTTTCTCCCTGTGAGCTAAACCTCCATCTACCTCACATTTCAGTCCTGGATTGTGTCACAGCTCCAGACCGGACTAAACCGATCAAACATGTTGCAGAAATCATGCTGTTGTGTTGCGACAGGACTTTGGGGTCATTAAAAGTTGAAGAGCATGTTCCCAGAATGAAATAATTGGTTACCCCTGGAGCCCCGGGCTGTCAAGATCTCTGGTGAGGTGAGATTTTGAGTCAGCGTTCAAAAATCCTCTGCCATGACACGAGTCCAAACTTACATCGTGTTCTTGGAAAGACCTGTGCTGTTGGAAACACTGATCGCAATGTGACAGCTAGTGTCACAGCAAACAGCTGACATCAAAGGATCATGGTAAAGCTGGCCAAGACCTGCAGTAAACACAGAGTACAGGAATAATTCACGTCTCAGATTGCAGATCGAGGCTAAAGAGGCTTGTGTCTTTGCTGTGATCTGGTCCCTGAAATCATCCGGTGAGAAAATGCAACCACACCGCGGTATCCGTAAAACTGCTTCTATGAAAACACAGTGAAAGCAGCACAAAGGGTAGAAATAAACAGCAGACTGAAGTGGTGTATGTATCGGAGGGGGTGGCGATTATCAAATACACTCTCAGCCAGTCAAATCAGTGGTCTCATAGCTCTGACCCAGCTGCTCTGATCACAACAAGACTCATTTAAATGAACCACTTCTCCAGGAAATGATGTTGTCTGGAGGGTGCGGAGCGACACGGTGTGAACACACACAGCACCACAAATGTGCAGCCAGAGGCAAAAAGTGTTTGCTGAAGCCGTTTATATGATCCGACGCTATTTCAGACATAATTCTGCTGTATTTCTCGTTGTTAATGGTTACATTATATCATAACTTATGTGAAACGACAGTGTTTGCACCATTATGCTCCTTTAACTGGTGTCTTCTGCAGAAAAAGGCAGGATTCAGTAACAACAGACCCGTCTGATGTGTGTGTGTGTGTGTGTGTAGAGGTGTGTGTGCTCGGTTCGTAGCAGCTTGGTGTCACTTTCATGTAATTTAATCAAGGCAAACACAGTGGTTGGTTGTGTGTGAGGGCGCTTCACTGTGAGGCTGCAGACTTATCAACAAATCTGCTCTGTTGTGTTCAGACGGCTGAAGGGGTTTAATGCACTAAAAGGAACATTTTTCATTTGGTGCAAATCAGCTTTAATCACATCAAACAGCTTTTTGATGCCAAATTAAACACGTTTACTGGTTGGAGAGTGTTTCGCTTGAAAGGATATTTCTGTTTTTGTCAACCTGGACCCCATCTCCCCATGTATTTCAATTTAACTGACTAATGGCAACCACTTCTTTTGTATTGAGCGAGACCTGGGCACGGACAATATGCTGTAAATCCACTAAAAAAGCTTATTTTTGCCTCCGACAGCCTCAGAGTGTCCGCCTGTTTTCTCTCACAGGATAATGCCGAAAGACACCATAGAGGAACCAGGATGTTTAAAATAAATAATAGTTTGTTTTTGCACATTTCCAAATTGTGCCAATAAAATGTGGAACTTCACTTTGTGCAAATTTCAAAGACTAACGTTCCCTTTTGATGCAGACCGGCAGTTGTGGCTCGTTGTGTCACAAATGGATCCTAAGGGCGCACTCACACTGTCCGTCTGTCCCGTGCCCCGTGCTTTAGGGTTCCCCCCCCCCCAGGCCCGTTTGTACTCACACTACCTGGGCCTCGGAGAATGCTTCTTGCTGCCTATACGTCATCACGCCGTAACACGTCACACGCATTGATGACGTCATGGCGATGCGTGGCTTTGTTTCCAGATCTTTCCGTAGACCTCTGAGTTTTTGTGCGTCTTGTCGACTGTTTTTGAATCTGTTCATCGACCAAATCTGCAGTAAACACTCCACCTCCGCATCACACCAACGTGAACCTTTCGCCGCCATTGTTTTTAATGTCCGCGCATGGTCCCTCCTTCTTTTTTCTACGTCCCAACAGGCGCACAGGAAATGACCTCAGAACCGCCGTAGGCCTCGTGCTCGTACATGTGCAAACGTGCTTTACAAAAGCCCACCTCTCCCAAACAGACCAAGGAACTAGACTTTAGCCGTGAAACATGCTTGGGCACGGTACGGATGGACAGTGCGAGTGCGCCCTAACACTACGGATACACTTCGCCTTGCAGACCGTCAGTGGTTCAATTATACTGGGGCTCTGGGGCAAATTAAATAGAGACATTTCCATTTCAGGCATTGATCTATTGTTGCAACTCATTTGGTTCGATGGTGTTTATTAAAGCTGCTCTTACACTGATGACATGAGAGAGACTTTTGCAAGCTTGTGTGAGAGTGTTAGAAGGCCCGGTGAAATGATTGTTTGTGACACTGGAACAGAAATGTCGGTAAAATATCAGTGCACATCGGATTTTCTTACAGCGTCCGTTCTTTCCTTTTTCATTCTTTCCACGTTTCATGCCTGACCGGCCTGCGGCTGACATCGTCTCGGGTCAAATGCTGCTGGATATCATGCAGCTATCTGAGGGAGCGCCAGCTGGACACAACACAAACACGGAGATGCCATCGGTCCAATGAATTAACAAAAAGCTGCTAACTCTTCTGTTCTGAATGGTTATGAAGAAATGCAGTTTGACTTGCTGACGATTATACACAAATAGGTCATGGTATTACAGATGGGGCCTTGCAGGGCACGGATGTACCCGAGGCTTGAAAATTAGCCAGCCACTCAGCAGTGAATTACACCCCTGCAGCACTCCAGCCTCATGTTTGTCCTCTACACACACACGCACACACACACACACAAACACTGCGTTAAAGCACGGCAACCTGACTGGCTTTGTGTTCATCCAACACAAGTGTGATAACGGCCTCGTGTCAGACACACTGAGTGTAACGCTTTGCCGTTTTCAAGTTCATTCATGCTTCAGAGCTGAACGCTGCCACGCTCCGTTGAAAGAAATAACATTTGTAATCACAAAGTCATAACAGCATGTACTTTTTTCCACCATCTGTTCCTTTGCAGCGCTCATCGCTGCGGTGTTTTCCTGTCAATCAAACAGAGCGATCGTCATCAGCGCCGTGACATCTTTTTTCCTTCTGTTGTGGCTTGATGATCTTTCCTCGGCCTGTTCAGTCATGGTCAACGCAGCTCATGGGATTAATGCTGGCTTTGAGGCAGCCGTCTGATGCCAGGATCTATGCTTCTGCAAGTGGGAGAGCTCTTTTGACAGCTTTATATTTGATCTATATCAAGGATTTTCCCTTGTTTTTTTTCCCATTTGGAGAGCTAACATCCCTGTGCACTTCAATCATCTATGTCACTGCTAACTATTGTTGTTTCGGGAAGGACTGAGTGGAAGTTTCACGCTTTTACCCCCTCAAATTTAAGTCCCCACTGTGCAGGTGCCCTGACAATCCAGTAGGGCTGAATAATTCTTTGATTTTATATTAAAATTGTCTTTTAATAGAGTGAAGGAGGAAACTACCAGGGCCTGGAAACAAAATTATTTGTGGACATAGTGGAAATAACTTGGATTTATTCCATCCAGCCGCATTTAGAGCCTGAAAACACTCTCAGCTTTTAATATTTTCAAGCGGCCTCTTACATCTCATCTCATAATAACAACTGTGGCTGTATTTACTCAGCTGCGGCTAATCAACATTAATTCTGCGAGCATAACAACAACAGTTAATGCGCTCTGTACGCCGGTGTCTGGACTATTTACACTTGGTAGCAGATGTTTTTTGTCGAAGAGAAAGCACCACTCTGTATAATTGTGATTGGGCTGGGTCATTTTCAAAAGACACCGACAGAGTTTTAAGCCGTTCATTTTTATATAAGGAGCTGTGTGATCACCTCGCGTCAATGTGGAGACAGGTTAGCTCGCAGGCAGCACGTTGTTTTGCTGTGTGACTCCCAAAGAGCTGGCAGACAGAGTCCCCCGTTAATCTTCATAACGTGCATCATATTATTGTTTAAGCTGATCACGTTTAAAGCTGTGAATTTAGACCTCTAGGATTCGGGTCTGGAGAAGCAGATTGTCCTGTCAGCATGTGAAGCTAATGCTAGCTTAAGCGGTGTGGGGATTTTTTAAACATGAAGTGGTTTGTTATTGTCACAATATAATTGAAGTTTTGTTCATATTCACAGTGTGCGTATGGAAGTTAAATATAAATGATTTAGCATGCTTTCACATTATTATCAATTAAATACAGATGGGGTAATTTAAAGGATGTTGCAGATAAGCTCCAGGTTAAAACTCGGTGCAGTTAAATGGAAAGTGACCTGCCCCAGGAACTGGAAGTTACAGAGTAGGGAGTGTCGGTTCATTGGAGGAACCGTGGGACCAGGGGGCAGTGGATTCAACTTGTGAACGAACGAGAGCCAGTCTGGGAAGGATTGACATTCTGAACCAATCACAACAACCCAATGAACTTTATTGCTGTATAAATTCTTTGTGAAGGAAGGGCTTGACGCTCTTTCAGGCTCATTGGTTGCAGCACAGCTTGACTTAAAGCCGGGATGACTGCGATTCTTCAGAAACCCCTACAGCGTGTCAAACCTGCAGGTGTTTAAGGTGGTAGACAGCTAGTTTCCCCCGTGTGTGTTTGTCTGACAGCTTCACCCGACTGTGAGAACCACCCTCAGCTAAATGAATCTGATCTGACAGCAAAACACCTCATCACTGTCTAAATGTGCAGAGTTAGACACGAAGAAGCATCAAGATCTTTAACAGCCTTCAAACTCACAAGTCTAATGCTTTTGTTCCAGAGTGAATATGGAAAGTCCCAAACAAAAAAAAGCTTTGTTACGAGACACCATGTGCACTTTGTTCTGCAGCAGAGACACAGTCAGCTGCGTTCCCAGAGGAAGTCAATATAAAAGCCTCGTCAGTCATTATGATGGCAACAAACAGGCCAGTAATCCCATTTTGATGACCACACCCAACATCGCAAACAAGCATGAAAACAGGACAAGCAGAGTCCTGTCGTAGGATGTTTCAGAGGCTGACCTCTGAGCTAAGAGGGTGTGTGGAGGATTGACTGTGCAGTCGGCCATGTCTGCACTTTCATGGTGTTTTAATTGGAAACACTGATTGGTATGTGGATTACAGGAGATCAAAGAAGAATTGTAATAGGCAAAAGGTGCAGTCTAGCCGTTTGTCAGCAGCCCGGAGACGTCAAACAGCTGAAAACGTTCAATGGCAACAAATGATGGCTACAGTCTACCTACAACGCGTTTGACTAAACTGGAGCCAAACATGAGGCTGTTGGGCTTGCGACAGGGGTGAAAGTGATGCCTCGTTTTCATAGCTGCCATAATAATAAACACATTGATTTCTCTTTAATATTTAACCCCATCCTGAATTCAAACATCTGGTTTTAATGGTGCTCAGTTGCAACAGGGAGATGCAATGCTACAGAGATACAAATCATCTATCCAATACAAGTTTAGTACTCACCGGTTGTGAAATTCAGGGCGTTTTTGTTTATTTTGCCAGTGAAGTCATTCCACCTTTGATATTACCACGAACGATAACTGCTTCAAATGTCTTTTTAACCTTTAAACACAACATTTAACCCGTGCAAATGGTAAATATCTGTATCCCTGCAATTCGTGAATATCATCTTATTTGCAGATAAGCCGATTGCAGTGAAATGCAACCCATAAAACATAACTCCAAAAAATAATGAAGTATGGGGCTGCAGCCTGAAGTGAAAAGTTGAGACATATTCAACTTCTTGCAACCTGATGTCACACTGCGGCGGTCAATGCTGTAACCAGATATCAGACTTGTCAGCCCATTTTTGAGGCGGTGTCAGGGCGCACTCACACAGTCCATCCGGACGGTGTCCAAGTTTGGGAGAGGTGGGCTTTAGTAAAGCACGTTTGCACATGTACGAGCACGAGCGTGCGCACGTGTACGAGCACGAGGCCTACGGCGGTTCTGAGGTCATTTCCTGTGCGCCTGTTGGGACATAGAAAAAAGAAGGAGGGACCATGCACGGACATTTAAAACAATGGCGGCGAAAGGTTGACGTTGGTGTGATGCGGAGGTGGAGTGTTTACTGCAGATTTGGTCGATGAAAAGATTCAAAAACAGTCGACAAGACGCACAAAAACTCTGAGGTCTACGGAAAGATCTGGAAACTAAGCCACGCATCGCCATGACGTCATCAATGCGTGTGACGTGTTACGGCGTGATGACGTATAGGCAGCAAGAAGCATTCTCCGAGGCCCAGGTAGTGTGAGTACAAATGGGCCTGGAGGGGGGGACAAGGACCCTAAAGCACGGGGCACGGGACGGACGCACAGTGGGAGTGCACCCTCAGACTCATCCTGCCTCTAACACTGCCACAAGAGAGTTTTAAAAAACGAACCAACTGCCCCGGGAGTTTGTGTAACAGCTGATTGTCTTTCTTTCTCCGTCTCTTTTCTTTCTCTCCCTCTCTGTGAAGCTGCCTTCAAGTGCTGTCAGAAATGTCAAGATTGTAACGAGCTGAGGGAAAACAATAATTGTGGACTATGAAGTCTACTTGTGCTTCATTAGGGGTGTTAAAGAACACAACAGGGCGTCGCACAAAGAAGCCGTTTAAGTGACACTCCGCGCAAACATGTGGTGATTCACCGGAGCCGCCGGAGGCCGTGTGAGCGCGGCCTTAGCTTTGAGTGTCCCTGAATGCTTTTCAACACCCACTGAGGAGTCGTGAGTGGCCACTTTGATTCAAAGTTAGTGACACCGTATCTGTCAGTGTGTGTTGATGTTTTAAATAGCACTGTGGCGGTGCCCAGAATATCTCAAAGAAGCTCTGTAGCTGTCAGCGTTCGCCCATCACCCATTAATGGCCCAGAAATACATACCTAGGGCCTCTGAGTGATTTTACAAAACGTAAAACACAATCTGCCAAGTTAAAATGACAACGTATGTCTTTTCCCTACAATGTCTTCCAGCATTATTTATGTTCTTATTACAGATACGTTTAGGCACTAAGAGCCTTTAATTAGGGTTCAGAAAAAGGTCTTGGCTTGGTAATTAAAAATTAAACAGCTACGTGAAGCGCAAGAGAAGACGTGCTCACCTTATAAAATATTAACAACTTTATTAACATTGAGCCAGAACCGATCTTTACCTAAACACTAAAGTGCTCATGTTGCCTGACCCTGACCACACCTTGGCCTGAGGCGCTTCGTACGCCAACCATGTGCGTCCCTTCAAATCAAACAGATGTCAACAATTATGCTGGTGACGATTACATTTCCTTCAAAATGTACTTGAAAATTAGGAGCATACAGTAACTTCTACTGCTGTGTTCAGACCACACGTGTTTAAATATTTCAACTGGAGCAAGAAATGAACATGATGCCGTGACACAAAAGCCTAGGCGTCTGTGGGCACCCGAGGCTCTTTACTACCTCATGTTTGTGCAGGAACCAGACGAAAAATGGAGCTTTCCTGTAGAAAATAAGTAAGTGAGGAAGTTGGACTACCCGGTAGGTTTTTGGCTTGTTTTCTTGCAGAGAGACCTGAAAGTTTCTTTTACAAATTGTCACCATGATGTGGTTATTTCGTCTTATTTTATATGTGTTTATTGCAATAAATTCACGGCAAAATCAGTTTATTTTGGGTTGATATCGCTGTAGTAGCAGCGGTTAGCATGCTCAGATCCATCCAAACTCCTTTCATGAAAACAAACATTTTAAAAAGTTGTTCTCTTGCCGTCTTGGGGGACAGACGCGACAAAGTACGTATTCAGACTTATTACAAACCGCCATCGTGACGTAGGTAATCTGTCTAACTGCAGTTAAACCACAGGGAAATCTGCACATCAGCGCTGGAGCTGGCAGACGAAACGTAAAGGCGGTGAAATTCACAGAGCTGTGTGTTCCTGCAGACACGACGGCACATCTGGGACTTCCTCAACAGGTACAAGGCAACAATAGCGGCTATTTCGGCCGTGGTTGATGATGCAAAATAAACATTGTTGGTGGATACAGCTCTGGAGTGTGCAAGTAACGTGAATAAACACAAACGATCCGACAATCAAACTTTCTGGAGCAACTGGAATACTCGCTTGAGAGACAGCGCTTTAAAACACATGTGTCAAACTGATCCGGTTAAGGTCCGCTGTGGCTGCAGGTTTTCTTTCCAACCAAGCAAGAACACACCTGAGTCTACTTACTCAATCACCTGAACCGCTTTCACACAATCAATTTGATGGATCTGTTGGATTTGTTGGTTCTTGCTTGGTTGGAAAGAAAACCTGCACCCTTTACTGGATCAGTTTGATACCCATGCTTTAAAAGAACAGGGTCCCTGAAGTGTGTGCGCGTGTGCGTGTGTGTGAAGGGGATCATTTATCTTTAATCTCACAAACTCAAAAGTCAGTGCTGCTGATTAGAAACCAGGCTAGCAGCAGAAAGAAGCAGAGGGAAATAGATGCCAGTAATAGTTGTGAGAAGCAACAAAACACTCAAGGTCTCAACTCCACCTGGGGACTTTAACCACAACACACTCTGCCAGCTTTCACTGGCCACACACCCATCCAGCTAACAGCAGGACGTATGAAACAATACAGCCGTCTGCCTCGATCCACTCCACAGTTTGTCTCTGCTGCCATTACTCGCCTAAAAAAATAAAATAAAAACTAGTCATTCATCTTTTTCCCCCTCTCCTCCCTTGTTGCAGCAAACGAGAATCAGATGTTTTGCAGAGGAAGGACGGACCCCCACCCATCCTGCTCTGTTCAGCTCCACTCTGCTGGGGAGGTGGAGGACAGCGTCTGCGTAATGCGCGCACACATTGACAGGAAGTTTAACATTCCTCCCGACATCCATCACTGGCCCGGCAGCTGAGGGTGTGTGGCGCAAAATCTCTCTGTTACAGTAAACCAAGAGCTGGGCCTGCTGCTCCATAAAAGCCTCCACTCAGCGGTCATAAATAAGCAGCGGTTGGTATTACCTCTGGAAATTAAATGCGGCAGGATTTATTTTATCACCTGCTCTTGGTTGGGCACTGTACACTGTGAAGGAATTTCTAAAGCTGGCCCATGAGGCTTTAAATTTAGGGCCGAGGCTTAGGAAGACATCCTCTGGTGCGGCCCTATAGCTGCCCCGTCAAAAGCATGACTTGCCTAAACAAAGACAAGGCCCCTTTCACCCCGCAAATTCCTTGACAACTGCTGCAAGCTTCCTGCTGGCATTTGATATGCTCCATTTCGTTCCCATGACCAAAACTGCAGTCATGCTGAGGCGCTTCTTTTTTTTTCCTCGCCGAGCAGTTGAAGGCTCGTCTCGCTGACGCTCTGAAGCTTTTCTGTACTCTGATGTGAAACGTCCCTGATCCTCTGCACCAGCAGGAGCGTCACAGCGCGTCAGAAGTGATTGAATTTTGCTTCCCGTGTCTCCGAGTGTGCGGTAAAAAAGCTGCGCGTCTTACAGCAATTACGAGCGAAGACAATGAGGAGCCACTGTGGGATACCATCTGTAATTAGTTTGAACCTTAAGTGGTTGGGATGCAACCTTTCCTTCAGATTTCTGCGATTTCTTCTGTTGCTTCGTTTTCACCGACGTCTCCGTAAAAACCTCGGCTCTGTGGTCGTTTAAGTAAATAAGGACTACGATAATACTCGGCTGTTTAAGGTCATGTAGAAAAAGGTCCAGATCAGTGCTACACTTTCACTACGCCAGGCCATATTTACCCGTCCGGGCCTGGAATCTGAACCGGTGACCTTGTCATCACACCCACACTCCTCTTAACTTATGTCTCGACAGTGATCGTTCACTGGCGTCCAGTATGAAACCAGAAACAGCCCCCCCCCCCTCCGTCTCTTTGTGTTTTCAGCGCTGGGTCAAACTCACCAAGCTGACTCTGTTTTTCCCAGCATGTGGTTGCCAGGTTGGACAGTTCCCGGTATTTCTCCGCCAGTTGGAGTTTGCCGTTACAGAGGCGGGGTCGTCGGGCGAGGCTGTCCTCGGCCAGGCTCCGATTGGTCGCCTGCAGCGTCTCCCTGTCCACTCGGAGCTCCTGAAACTGTGCAAAGTCGACAGATTAGTCTACCGTGCATGAGGTACAGCTGTGTTATAGTGTTGCAGAAGAAGTCTTTTATTTTGAAGGGTATATGTTAACTAACTGCAGGTTGTCCTCAGTGTCTGTTCGTGCATATACCTGAGACGTGATGCACTGTAATTGATGTGTAATCCGCGTATTTATTACAGTAGAAAGAAGAAGATGGTGAAGGAGTGTAAGAGCACTAATGTGTGTGTAGGAAGGAGGGTGGGGGTGGTCGATGGGTCCCAAAACACAGGACTTTCTGGTGTTCCCGTCCTGCAAGTACTAAGCCAAACCACCAGCCTTTATTTAATCTTAACTAAGTTGTTTTGGTGCCTAAACTTAACGGTTATGGTCACGTCCTGGTCACCGTTTCACTTCAATGTTCTGTGTTTTAAGAGGAGATAATGATGTTTTATTTTTCTTTTATTAAAGCGGAATTTATTATAGAACATAGGAAATTCATGTGCACATCCAAGAGGCTTCATCAGTTCATGTACGCATCTGACCAGGCTGGGACTGGACCAGGACCAGGACCAGGCTGGGACTGGACCAGGACCAGGACCAGGACCAGGCTGGGACTGGACCAACTAACTGGTGTGAGATCCAGGTATCTAACCTCTCACAGGCCGATGATGTCACTGGAACCCTTTGTGCTCCAAGTGCCAACGACCGTCGTTAGAGTGACAGTCGTTGGTGGAAGTTGGTTTGGACTTGGTTGGTGCTGGTCCAGTCCCAGCCTGGTACCGGTCCTGGTCCTGGTCCAGTCGTTGGTGGGAAGTAGGTCTGGACTTGGTTAGTGCTCTATTGAGTCTGAACGACAGTGGTTGGAGTCACAGGAGGCCGTTTGTGAACAGTTGTTCTTCGAGGTTAGATTGTTGGATGAAGGGATGAAAGGGCAGCACTGTAAATTGGAGATAAGTGGAGTCTTAGACCTCCTTCTCTGTTTAGCGATGGTTTCTCTACTTTTACATAGATGCTTCTTTTACTCCTCTTTCAAACCACCTGTCCTCTCTGTCCATATATTATATATTTACTTATTAACCTTGGTTTCCCTACAGTTGCAGGAAAGGTTACGATGGTGCTTTGCAGTAAATTACAGTCCCAATGGTTCTTGTTCATTATATGAAATAACCCACTTTGTTGGACCCCTAAAGCTGTGTGGAGTTATACGCACCGAATCACCCCAGAGTTTGGAGGAAATCAGATTCTTTTCTGTGTATTTCAAAGCTGTGAGCCGTCTAATGCAAACTGTCTGAATCACTGTTGGAGGCGGACTACTTTATCTTCTGCTGCTGGCACACGGAGGCTGCACAGGACGCTGAATCACCAGAAGGTGAAGAGAGGAGGATGGAGAATCAGTCAGACTGTCCAGGACAAGCCAGATCTCTACACTGGTGTCCTTCCAGTCCCCACCATCATCATCATCATCATCATCATCGGTCAAACTTTAATTTAAACAGAGCTCAAACCGAGGGCACAACCTAACCAACACACCTCATCCTCTGATATTTTAACACAAGTCTGCACAAACAAACAAACAAACAAACACATCAATCCTTAAAAACTCATTTCTGACTTTAAAGTAGGTCACTTTATGTCGTATGAACAGACACGTTTAGTCAAAATCAAAGCACATTAGAATAAAAAACCCTTTCCAACAACGGAGGACTTGTTCAGTCATTGTTAAACACCTGAACACCAATGGTTAGATGCTTATTTTGTAAATAAATGGTTTTAAAATCCACCTTTTAACACGCATGTTAAATTCCGACTGTGTGTGCCATTATGTTTAGACATGTTAGCTCATACAAGTGAATGAACTCTGTTCAACGCAGAATTTATTCAAGCTAAATGCTAAAAGAGTGACATTAATAACTGTGAACCTGTAACGCTCCAGACAGGAACACAGGAAGTCTGTGCTTCACTGGCGTCAGATGGAGTAAACATACTGTAAATAAATACAAAATAAATGATGAATGAAATGTGATACGACACGGATGGAAATGTGATACGAAACGGCAAACGGTAACCATGGTAACGCAATCTGCAGCCAGCTCTATTAGTTTCCTATCATCTACAGGTCGGCCGTGTCGCGTTAATAAACTTGTTTTGATTTGTATATATTGTATTTTATCTCGCATATTATATTTAACAACGTGACAAAAAATGGTCTGGAAACAAAACAAACGTTTTTTCCATTTTAACAAACTTATCCAGACCTGAAAATGACTCCATACTGAGTAAGTAACAATGATTGGTCTTTCATAATCACTCTACATATGGGGACCATGCGCGGACATTTAACAGCAACAACAATGGCGGCGAAAGGTTCACGTTGGTGTGATGCGGAGGTGGAGTGTTTACTGCAGATTTGGTCGATGAAAACATTCAAAAACAGTCGACAAGACGCACAAAAACTCCGAGGTCTACGGAAAGATCTGGAAACAAAGCCCCGCATCGCGATGACGTCATCAATGCGTGTGACGTGTTACGGCGTGATGACGTATAGGCAGCAAGAAGCATTCTCCGAGGCCCAGGTAGTGTGAGTACAAACGGGCCTGGAGGGGGGGACAAGGACCCTAAAGCACGGGGCGCGGGACGGAAGGACAGTGGGAGTGCGCCCTAAAGAACAGTTTTTATCCAAGAGCTCCAACAGTGCTGAACACAGCAAACACCTTTACCTGTGATGGTGCATGATGCTCAGGGTCTCTGCAATCTACTGTTTTTGGTTTTGTCTCCTTAAGCTGCTACGGTGTGTGTGTGTGTGTGTGTGTGTGTGTGTAAGCTTGTCGTTTTAAATGTGTCTTTTAAAGGTCTAGCCTTTTCTTTTTGATGCTTTTAATGTGAACTTATTTCTGCACTTTAAGGGATTGTACTGTAAATGTCGTACTGGTACAATGACAACAAAGACAATCCATAATTAATCCGAATGACTTGAGGTGCTGTTGAAGGCAGGCGTCATGCTGTTAGGGATTGAGAGGTGGTCTGGGTTTCCTATAACAGGGGGGAGGGGTGACTGCTGCTAGACATAAAGAAAGCTATAAATTATTAAAATGAACGCCACTCCCTCTGAGTCTAAGTCTTGCCAAACAATACTGTCACGTTAAGGGAGTGAAGACCCCGACACAAAGCCACGTAGTGAGCTTCACACTGCAGAACTCTGGACCCGTCCAGCGGCAGCGTTCCTGCGATTCTGCACGGATACTTTTCCTGCTCGATTGCTTTCTTTCGACAGTCAGTCACTTCAGAGCCCTAAGGCCGTCTCATTGAGTCCAGAGTTGTACGGTGCATCTGTCTCACATTTTACGGGTCATCAGGAGGATGCATGAGTCCCAAGTTCAGAGGAATTTGCAGAATGTGCCCTGTAGTGAAAAGCAGGTCTGTCTGAGCGTGGAAAGACACGACAGTACAGATTTACTGTTGGTGCGGAAACAACTTCATGAGAATAAAAGAGAACACAGCTCGTTTCGGATGTGCGGCTCATTCATACGTCGACGTTTTCCTCCAACAGGATTCATAACGGACGATCCGTTTCCTGCCCGGTTTATTTAAACAACCGCTGCTGCAGTCTTTGAGGAGTGACTGAGTGGTTTTTGTGTTTTTGATGCGCAGACCGTAAAGCCGGGCTGACAGTGTTTACCATCCCTGACAAATGACACTCTGGGAGCACTTAAGTGTTGGGAGTTCTGCGCCGGAGATGACGCGGAGGAGCGGCGGCAGCCCGGCACTGTTGTTTTCTGCGGTTCAACATGTCCAACCACATGAACTGCAGTAATAGGTGCTTAATTAGGCTTCTGCAGTCTGAAGCCATCAATTTAACTTTCAGTCTGACATGAAATTGACAAGTGGCAAAAGTATTTTCCATGAAAGAGTCCTCTGTGTAACGCCGGGCCTCAGAGACATGAAGGGCTTGGTGACGCTCTCTTTGCACCATTTGGGAAGAATTTAAAGCAACTTTGAATCAATATGTTTAATGAAAACAACTTATAAAACCACCTTGTGCATTTTGAAAGGTGTCTGATAAACCAGCGTTGCACAATCTGCTCAGCATTGAAGAACGCTCGCTCAAAGCTAGTGAACTTAAGGCTCATTTCAGCTCCCATTTCATGCGTAATTAGAGACGTACGTTATCGTTCTAAACGTAACCGCCCTCACGCTTTCATGCGTCCTCTACGTTGGAAGGGACGTAGAGCAAAACATCCTCTAGAAGGCGTTGTTCAGATTCACGAGTTACTCCAATAAAGTTTGACAACAACAAAGATGGAGACGATGGAGGAGGTAACCATCTTGTGTCTGATGGGAAGGAGGCAAAATGGCGGGCAGAGCTGTAGACGGCGGTGGTCTGTGAGACACTTAAGACATCCCAGAGTGTGGATGGAGAATTCTAGTAATTGGTTTTACAGATGAGAGAAATTAAAGAAATTGAATTAAAGAAAAAACGGAGGAAAATTCAGCAAAGCCTCGACGGACGTCTTGAAATACCGAATGTGAAGTCTGTCAAGGCTTTGCTGACTTTTCCTCCGTTTTTTCCAAACAAAAGGTACAAAAAGAAGTCTTTGCGCCGACTTTCTCAGAAGTGTTCAAGTAGAAAGGGTTCTCGTGTTCGGGATGCAGCGTTAGCGGGACGAAGGAGGCTTTGCTGATACTCACGCCACTTTTTGTGTCCAGTGCCCGACACTGCCCTCACAATTTCACGTGGTACTGCAACGTTTGGTCTGTACGCATCTGCAAACTTGAAGGATACGTGCAGAAATACGGACTAAAGAGTACAGACAGAAGGCTCCGTTTGTATCCGATTGCGTAGCTAACGTAGAGCATAAATGAGCCTTTAGCGGAGCATGTAGAGGCTAAAGAGTCCTATTTTTAGTTAATATTGCAACACCAAACATTGGAGGAACTCAGAGTAGAGCCGCTGCTCCTTTGTGTTGAAAGGAGCCAGTTGAGGTGGTTCAGGATCATCTGGTAAGGATGAACCCTGGGCGCCTCCCTAGGGAGGTGTTCCAGGCACGTCCAGCTGGGAGGAGGCTTCGAGGAAGACCCAGGACCAGGTGGAGAGATTAGATCTCCACACTGGCCTGGGAACGCCTCAGGATCCCCCAGTTAGAGCTGGTTAATGTGGCCCGGGAAAGGGAAGTTTGGGGTCCCCTATTAAAGCTGCTGCCCCCGTGACCCGACCACGGATAAGGGTTGAAATGAGATAAGATGGAAACACAAATCCGGATAAATGCTATTGTTTCTGTGTCTGCGTGACGTGTAAATAGACAACTAGTATGCTAAAAAGTTAATAATAATCAGAATAACCGGCTGACAGATAACATAAGAGCGGTATCGATCTTCTCTAACTCTCTAACTATTCGTTTAAATGTTGCAGAACTTAAAGTCTCAACACGCTAAACTTTGGGTGGAGTCTGGAAGAGTCTGATCCAAGAATAAGTCAAAAACAAAACTATGAATCTGACACTTAAGAGCAGGTTTTTGATACTCAAGGCTGCAGACGCACTTGGGCTCTAATGATGAAGTGTTTTCCGTGCTCTTTTGATCTCAGAGTGACCTCCAAAGCCCTACGTTACAGATAGATGCACGTAAAATACCCTGACGTGACAAGCCTGTTGTGTGTGTGCAAGTCATTAAGGAGAACACGGAGAACAAACGCTCCATCAATCGGGCTGAGGTCTTTCATGACGTTGGATCCCGATGAATGATTAAACTCATGGTTTACATAACATTAACATGAGATTAATGAAGCGTCCCTGTTCCCGAGAGCTCATATGGAGATGTGACTCATGAAACCAGCCAACCGTGGTAAGGTATGGGACATGTTTGCTTTACATATGTGTGCAGTAAAATAGACTACATCACTGTGAGACAGCCTTTTTATAGGATAAATGTCCTCAGCACAAACAAGCTCAGGAGCCTGGGCGGCTAAAACACCCAAACGACACTCTCTGGATCACGAACACAGTTTTAAACACGATAATACTTGGGTTAAGGGCGTACCCCGGTCTATCAAACACCATGTAAACACCGTACCCCAGGTAAAATCTGGGTTCTCATACCCCGGTTAACGGACCTAGATAACTCCTTAAGTTCCAAGATTAGTCACGCAT
Source organism: Echiichthys vipera (assembly GCF_963691815.1). Classification (NCBI taxonomy): domain Eukaryota; kingdom Metazoa; phylum Chordata; class Actinopteri; order Perciformes; family Trachinidae; genus Echiichthys; species Echiichthys vipera. Next base: position 3,143,144 of record NC_139839.1, read on the forward strand.
TTAACAACATGGTTGTTTGTCTGCACATGCTCCCCACTCCGCAATAGTGGCGTATTAAAATAAAGCAGGATGCAACGGCGCAGGAAGCGACGGCGCAGGAAGCGACGGCGCAGGATGCAACGGCGCAGGATGCAACGGCTCAGGAAGCAACGGCGCAGGAAGCAACGGCGGAGGAAGCAACGGTGGAGGAAGCAACGGCGGAGAAAGCAACGGCGGAGGAAGCAACGGCGCAGGAAGCAACGGCGCCGAAAACAACTTGGAAAAAACAACAAATGAGCGTTACCTTTAAACCGAGGGACGACTTTGCAACAGCAACCAACATCACTACCAAGAAGACCCGTTTCTGTCGTAATTCTGTCCAAAAGTCGGCCGTTTGTGATTTTAACAAAGGCAAACGGGGAAAAAAGCTGTATTCAGTCCAGTCGTATGTTGGTGGAGCGCCACCTACTGTACCGGAGGAAGAGTTACACCGTCATCTTAACATTCAACCCCCTTTCATGTGTACGAGGGGAGCTACAATGATCCGATTATTCCCTTATCTGGGGAAAAAGACCAATTTGGGGTTACTGATGTGACTGTAAACGCACTGAATGCTCTGCTCCAGGGGGGAGGGGGAGTATTGAATGACCTCTTGGTGAGATATTTAACCACTGTGGCTCCATCGTCCCGATTCATTCCCAGAGCCAGGTTTCAAATGTCACATCCTGGGCGCCAAGAACCAGGCGAAATGAGTAATGTCTGTCTTTGTTTGTGTGGCTTTTCGGGGTCTCAATAAATCAAGAAAAGAAATGTGTGTAGTTGAAGACGACGATGCAAATGTTTCTTGATTATTAGGCCTTGGCACAATCGCAGTCAGAACACTGTGGTTATGTTTCAGCGCACACACTGTTGTTAACGCTCCACCCGTAGCTGTCAAAGCCATGCAATGCTATAAAAGACTGATGATCTTTTCTGTTTGAGCACCCCCTCTGAGGAAAACCTCATCAAAATGGGGCCCAAGAAAAAGTTGGGAACCACTGGTACACCTCTGTGTGTGTGTGTGTGTGTGTGTGTGTGTGTGTGTGTGTGTGTGTGTGTGTGTGTGTGTGTGTTAGAGGGAAGGATTCAGCATGCCTTCATGTAAGGAAGGTCATCATGTATGCAACACCCAAACGTGCCTTTTTGACTTGGAGAGCATAGGCACGTGGAATTCCTTTCAAAATATTGCCATTTTTAAGTTTTGCATGTTTATATTAAAGGCCAAACTCATTAAATAATATGTATTAATGTGTTTTCTTATTGTTAGGAGACCACTGCTAAATTCGGCTTCAGTCCCATACGTGAAAACCCAACTTGAATGAGTAAAAGTATAATGAATTCACAGGGAACTCGTATCTTTCGAGCGAAGGGGACCGAGAAGGACCAGTTGTAAAAGTTAAAATTGTATTAAAATAAGTCTTGCTATACATTTTTAAGTTATGCCGAATTGAAAAGCATACCATAAGAACTGTAATAACCCCCGAAGTCGTTATCTAAATCATGTGAAAACCCTTTAATGGATGAAGAAACTCTTAATTGCCAGATTTTTAAAGGGAGTTCGGCGTAAAACGACTCAACCCAAATAACGGCGCGTATGGGGTCTCCAACACCCCGGTATGATGCCTCCTCCGCGGTAAGCTTCATAAATAAAAGAACCACTCGTACAGACTGAACAAATAAACCCATGTTGTGCTTTATCAAACTAATAATTCACCGCAAATACACAAGGAGAGCCGGCGTTCACGGGGAGGAATTGGAAATCCTGCCGCTCGCCACGCAGACAATTGATGAGCCGTGTTAAAGCGGGTTTGCACATGAAAATGACCCAAAGGCTCATTTACACCCACGGGAAAAAGGCGTTAAACCCGCGTATTTAAGTGTAAAACTGTCGGTTTAAGAGCGCGTTAAAGCGGCAGATTCCTCGGGGCACTTCGGTTGTTTTGGGGGGGGGGACACAGGATACCTCACCTTTTCATTGAGTCGAAGGATTTGGTCCATTTTCTCGTCGTTTTGTAAAAGCTCCCGGAGCTCCCCCGTGTTTAAAGCTCGGTAGCCGTCGGGACAACCGTTGGACTCCTTCAGCTTGGACATTTTACCCCGTGAAAAAGCGTCTGGAGGCGGTTTAAGGAGACACAAAAGTCCGGGCAGCGGTTACATCTCCGCTCCACATCGGAATGCGATGCGAACAGCCCGCATGCAGCAGCAGCAGCAGCGGCGTCAACGGTCGTCAACGGTCACCAACCGTCAACCGGTGCACTTCCTGTCCCCGCCTTCAAAATAAAACGCAGTTTCCGCCTCAATATTACGTTTTAAATAGTTTAATACTTAAAATTTTAATTTAAAAGGGAATTTTCCCTTGGTATAACACTAAAAACAAATCACTACACTAGTGAGAGAATACTATCAAGGCTCAAACACTATTATTATTATTATTATTATTATTATTGTTATTATTGTTATTATTATTATTATTATTACAATATTACAATTACAATATTTGTATTATTATCATTTTATTATTATTTTATTATTACTATCATGATATTACTATTATTATTATTTTTATTATTATTATTGTTATTATCATTATTATTATTATTTTTATTTGTATTATTATTATTATTATTATTTTATTATTATTATTATTATTATCATTCAGATTTTATTATGACTATCATGATATTACTATTATTATTATTATTTTATTATTATTATTATTATTATCATCATTCAGATTTTATTATGACTATCATGATATTATTATTATTAATGCCATCATTATATTATTATTATTATTATTATTATTATTTTATTATTACCATCATGATATTATTAATATTATTAGGATTATTATTATTATGTTTTGTTGTTGACAAAATTAGTTTTATTAGTTTTAACATTAACCAGCTCTAACTGGGGGATCCTGAGGCGTTCCCAGGCCAGTGTGGAGATCTAATCTCTCCACCTGGTCCTGGGTCTTCCCCGAGGCCTCCTCCCAGCTGGACGTGCCTGGAACACCTCCCTAGGGAGGCGCCCAGGGTTCATCCTTACCAGATGATCCTGAACCACCTCAACTGGCTCCTTTCAACGCAAAGGAGCAGCGGCTCTACTCCGAGTTCCTCACGGATGCTGAACTTCTCCCCCTCTCTCTAAGGGAGACTCCAGCCCCCCTCCTGAGGAAACACATTTCGGCCGCTCGGACCCGCAACCTCGTTCTTTTGGTCATGAAGTACAGAACTGTATATATTTTTAAATTAATTTCATTGTATATTATTTTTTACGGAACAATGTAAAACTACTGTACTGCATACTCCGTTACGTTAGGTGGTGGTGTGAACCTGTAATCAATCCAAAAACACTTACAGGTCCATACCACCACCTAAGGAGAAGAAGGAGAAGAAGAAGAAGAAGAAGAGGAAGAAGAAGAAGAAGAAGAAGAAGAAGAAGAAGAAGAAGAAGAAGAAGAAGAAGAAGAAGAAGAAGAGGGAACTCTTTTTCCCGAAGACCTTCTGCTTATTGTGTCGTTGCCTTTCAATTCATCAGCTCATCTGCTCCAAAATCCAATCAATAAACAACTTATTAACATTAAAATGCAAACTTGATGCTTTTAATGAACCTTTGCTGAGGGCGTTTTAGAAATTAAAACCCTTAATTAATGGTTGACTCTGGTTTTTCATCTCTACGACCTCTTTAATCATCTCACGGCGTCTCAGATTTATCTCGTGACCCTTCGGAGAGGCTCGACCCTGACGTCGCAAACCACTGATCTATGACTTTACATGAAAAAAGAAAGATTAGCTCCACTTCAACCAGCTGCAGCAGTGAAATGCTGCTTATGATGCAACAGTAAATAAGGGTCATGATTTCTGCAGAACTTTTAACTTCTGTGTTTTTACTAAAGTGGGAGTTTTCCTGGACTCTGAGTTCTTCTCCCACTCCTGATCTCACGCCGTAAGTCCCCACACTTAGTGACTGTAACCGCCTTTGACGGCGCGTTCGACACAGGAAACAAACTCTTGTTTGGCTTCTGACCGTACAGCTGGCAGCCCGCGTCACCACATCACCACTTCTGCTGACTGTTGCTGCAGCGGGTGCCATACAGCGGTCACATGCATAAACTCTGGTTTCAGCGGACGAGGCGCTGGATCTTTGTTGTGGATGGAGGAAACGTGTCCAAAATGAAGAGAGAGTATTAACTTTCTAACTAATGGATACGTTCCAGGAAGGTTTCGGTGTTCAGCTGCTGAGAACCCACCCCTCCTCTAAGCAGACCCACACTTGTACTTTTTATGCAACTCTGTATTTCTACTAAAAATTGTAATTTTTGTGCACTACATTTGTCTGACAGTCTCAACTCCGCACCTTTAGAGTTTTGTGACCATGCTTTTTGTCAGGGAGGAATTTCTGTGATGCCAGAACAGAAGACAAAGTGCCAGAGAACCATGTTTCTTACGCTGAAGGTTGAAAATCTGCTTTTATATTTCTGTTTGTGTTCGGATTAAACAAGCGAGATATTGAACATGTTGGACAAAAGCAGGCTAATTAATCTGCCCCGCTCTCAGTCTTCATGTAAAGCTTCATATTTAGCACACTCGTATAAGAGGTATCTTCTTAAATAACCCTCCGTACAAAGTGGAAAAAGCATTTTCTTCAAAATATCAAACGACTTATTTAAATGTTTTTGAACAAAAAAAAGTCAAGTTTAAAATATTTTAAATGTTTGAAATTTAGAGACGTAAAAATGGTCTTTCTGTTGTATACGCAACATGTCAAACAACCACGGACCACTTAAATAACTTTAAATAGACTTTCTTTAGTCTGTAAACAGCGTTGGTTGAAGTTAAAATAAATTAGCTAAAAGTTATAATCAAAACTTTCTGCCGCTGTTGTCTGAATATCTAGATATATATATATATATCTACATATACATATATATATATATATATATATATATAATATAAAATACAGATAACTTCATCTGATATGTTCCAAAACTACGGTCAGAGTAACTTTGTTCTGATCTCTCTGCTCAGCAGGGTCCACGTATCAAAGTCAAAAGTGTCTTTTGAAAGAATCATTTATCTCCTGTTCTCCCGTCGTCTTAACCCACATCGTCGTAGTCCTCTTCGCTCTGCTCTCCACCTCCAATGTCGTCGTAGTCCTCCGTGGAGGAGTCGCCTGCTGCAGGATCTGGAGGAAGAGGGAGAGTCTTCTCCGCCACCTCCATCTTCACGTAGTCGAACTGCTCAACCATGTCCTGCTCGTAGTCTGGCGTGGCCTCTTCGTAGTCTGGCGTGGCCTCTTCGTAGTCCGGCATGGCCTCTTCGTAGTCCGGCATGGCCTCTTCGTAGTCTGGCGTGGCCTCTTCGTAGTCCGGCGTGGCCTCTTTGTAGTCCGGCGTGGCCTCTTGGTAGTCTGGCGTGGCCTCCTCGTAGTCGTTCAGGCTCTGTTCGCAGTCGGGCACAGCCTGCAAGTAGTCAGGTGCCTCAGCCAGGTTCTCATAGCTTTGGGCCTCTGAAACAAATCGTTTCATTTTAAGGCAGAGTCTAAAAACATACATAAACGTTGCTGTGCTCAAACTTTCAAATTCATTTGATTTGATGTTGAAATTTGGCTTGAGGTCAGTGAACGCGTCAAAACACAACATCCATTCCAAACACAGGATTCACACCAGCTGGGAAATGCAAAGTGTTGCCCAGTGAGGGTGAGCGTTATCATCTCTCTCTCTCTCTCTGCCTTCTAGGAGTAAAAACCTGTGCTAAAGTGTTCTCTAGGAGAAAAACATGTGTGCTAAAGTGCTCTCCAAGAGCCAAATCGTGTGCTAAAGTGCCCTCATGGCAGCAAAAACCTGTGCTAAAGTGTTCTCTAGGAGAAAAACATGTGCTAAAGTGCCCTCTAGGAGCCAAAACCTGTTCTAAAGAGTCCTCTTGGGAGCTAAAACGTGTGCTAAAGTGCCCTCTAGGGGAAAAAACGCGTGCTAAAGAGTCTCCTTCGAGCCAAAACGTGTGCTAAAGTGTCCTCTCTGAGCCAAAACCTGTGCTAAAGAGTCCTCTTGGGAGCTAAAACGTGTGCTAAAGTGCCCTCTAGCAGCCAAAACGTGTGCTAAAGAGTCCTCTTTTTTTTGTTGAAAATTACAGCAAACCTCTGCAGCAGCATGAGAAGAGTCCCTACACACACAACAAAGCAGCAACAGCGTAGTTAGTGAAGCCAGAGTTTATTAAAGAGTGTTTTAAAGACTTACCTACTGGCCCCTGTACCAGCTCCTCTCATAGTAAAGTCCATTCACGTGGATTACCAAAGTCAATCCCAAAGGAAGGAGCCCATTGATGCTTTGTTTTGTGTGTAGGGACTCGTCTCATGCTGCTGCAGAGGTTTGCTGTTATTTTCAGCAGTATTAGTGGTTAAAAAAGACCTTTGAATGCCTTCACCGTGCTTCCCCGAGCTAATCACTGGTAGCCACGTCCGACTGTTAGCGACTCTCTGTTAATCGTTGTAACACGTGTATGTAAGTGTGAAAAAGACCATGGGATGATTTTGCGCCAGAATTACACTTTAAAGCTTAAAGAACTACATTAAACGCTGCTGATCCCTCCACAGTTTGCCGTACAGTTGCTTGAAAACATAAAAAAAACCTTGATTTTGGTGTGATTTGGAACTTTTCCTGTTTCGTTATTTACACCTAGAGTCTGAGTGGATGATGCACGGATGAACTTTGGTGCAGAAACTCCAGCTTGGACTGAAATGTGCGGTTTGCTCTCAGAGTCCAGTTTCTGGGGGGTTTTAAAAACAACAACATACCACAAAAGGAAACATTTTTCTTTTATGGCGTCTAGTTTTACTGCCATCAGTGGTCTCCCGCTTGTTTGGTTTGTCCAGACAAATTCATGCGATACCACAGATATAACCCTCTGTTTCCGCTGTTACTTTGAGATGTTGGGTCATTGTCAAATGGCAGATGGGGTGAGGTTGTGCATGCAGCTCTCGTGATAATCAGACGTAATATCATACGTTCTGCAGAAAAGGTGATTGGCTGCAACCTCCCGTCTCTCCCAGAACTCTACTCTTCCAGGACCCTGAGGAGAGCGAGGAAGATAGCTGCTGATCCCTCCCACCCTGGACACTTATCTGTTTGAACCTCTCCCCTCTGGCTTCAAGGACTCTGAGGAGAGCAAGGAAGGTAGCTGCTGATCCCTCCCACCCTGGTCACTATCTGTGTGAACCTCTCCCCTCTGGCTTCAAGGACTCTGAGGAGAGCAAGGAAGGTAGCTGCTGATCCCTCCCACCCTGGTCACTATCTGTTTGAACCTCTCCCCTCTGGCTTCAAGGACTCTGAGGAGAGCAAGGAAGGTAGCTGCTGATCCCTCCCACCCTGGTCACTACCTGTGTGAACCTCTCCCCTCTGGCCGGAGGCTGCGGTCCATCAGGACCAAAACCTCCCACCACAAGAACAGTTTCTTCCCCTCTGCCATCAGACTCTGGAATTCTGTTAAAGACACTTAACGGTCATTTGTTATATTAACAACATCTGGAACTCATACGTTATATTAACGTACCCAAATCACAGGTGTTATATTAACACCCCCCCCCCCCCCCCCCCCCCTTCACTGGACACTGTAACTTGCACACTACCATCTGCACTGGTCATACAAATACACTCACTTATATTTCATGTATATAATTCAATGCATTATGTTTAGTTTGCTTGTGTTCATGTTTATATTTATGTAGGCACCGTGTTCATTGATGACTCTAAAATTGCCCGTAGGTGTGAATGGTTGTGTGTCTCTGTTCGTCTCTATGTGCCCTGTGATAGACTGGCGTCCTGTCCAGGGTGGACCCCGCCTCACGCCTGATGTCAGCTGGGATCGGCTCCAGCACCCCACGACCCCGACCCCGGGATAAGCGGTTGAAGATGAATGATGAATTCCTTGTAATGAAAATTGCATGGCTATAAACCTGATTCTGATTCTGATGATGCGGTGAAAGTGAGCGGATGAAGGGAGGGTGTGTGGAGGTGTTCTTGCCTGCTGTGAGAAACTGTGTCCGAGGAGGTAAAGGTGGCGTGTCGGCCTTGAAGCTCCTCTCCTGGTATTTGTTGCTCCTGAGAAGTCGAGAAGAAGAAATGTGCTCTATAGTCAGGGAAAATCCGACCTGAAGGAACATTTGTACAGCCATGATAGTCCTTTAAATGTGGCCTTACAGTACAGCCAGAAGCTAGTTAGCTTAGCTTAGCTTAGCATAAAGCCTGAAGCGCCCTAATCAACACGTCATGTCTTCTAACAAATGAGAACATGCATCCGTTATGTGTTAGTATTCAGTGTTAAACATGAGAAATATCCTGTACAGTGGGTTTCTCACACACACACACACACACACACACACACACACACACACACACACACACACACACACACACACACACACACACACACACAGTTATATAGAGATTCATATATTACTTGACAGTGAGGTCAGAGGATTTTCTGTGCAGCTGTGTGATTCCGTGTTTTCCTGTGGAAAAAACAAAAAGAACACGTAATAAATAATCTTCCCCAGAGTTGTTTGTGCTTTGTCGTCTCTCAGGTCTCTGCTGATGGTGGTGGTGCCTGCTGCCGTGGTCCTGCATGATGCTTCCTGCTGCTTTTATAATCTATCACCTTAGCTGTGCTTGTTTCTACTGTTCTGCTGTATTAATAAGTCATATTCACATTACTATAGAAATTATTATAGTTACTGGAAGTGTGTCTGTCTCTGTCTTTGTCTCTGTCTTTGTGTCTCTCTGTCCATCTGTCCGTCTTTTCTCTCATTCTCTCTCCTTTTCTTCCTCTCTCCGGTGCAGACAGATGTGCGTCCTCCACAGAGCTGGGTCTGTCTGACGTTCCTGTCTGTTATAGTGAAGGTTTTCGTCTCCACCGTACTCTACGGGGGAATTGTTGGGTCTGTGTAAGTCATAAATAAGTCATAGAGTGTGGTCTTTACCTACTCTGTGAAGGGTCCTGAGATAACTTCTGTTATGATTTGGCACTTTAAATAAAATTGAATTGAATATGTAATTGTAATTAATGTACATATGACAACTGATACATGCACTGCATTTGTTAATATTAAAGTTGCTTTTTTCCTCTTAAATAGCTACTTATGTTTTTTCTGCAACAGCATCTTTTCTTTTTTTAAAACATCCACTTGTCAGGTGAAAACCGAGGCAAAGTCCTGCTGCTGTGAGACAAAAACAGAGCTGCGTGAACCAGTTTTCATTAGATAAAGACAACACATACGTCCTGAATTAGACATGTTGATGCAAGAATGACTTTTTAAGACAGGTTTAATGTGAATAAGTATCCTGACAGCACCGGCTGCTTCATAAGTCCACTCATTGTGTAGTTGAAGAGGAAGATGCCACAGATTTGGCACTGTAAATGGTAGGGAATGAGTCCTGACCCCAAGTGAAGGAGTTCAAGTACCTCGGGATCATGTTCACGACTGAGGGGACGATGGAGCGTGAGTTTGGCCGGAGAATCGGAGCAGCGGGGGCGGAGCTGCAGTCGCTCTACCGCACCGTTGTGACCAAAAGAGAGCTGAGGAAGGCAAAGCTCTGGATCTACCGGTCAGTCCTGGTTCCTACCCTCACCTGTGGTCATGAAAGCTGGGTCAGGACCCAAAGAACCAGGTCCAGGTCCAAGCGTGTGAAATGTGTTTCCTCAGGAGGGGGGCTGGAGTCTCCCTTAGAGAGAGGGGGAGAAGTTCAGCATCCGTGAGGAACTCGGAGTAGAGCCGCTGCTCCTTTGTGTTGAAAGGAGCCAGTTGAGGTGGTTCAGGATCATCTGGTAAGGATGAACCCTGGGCGCCTCCCTAGGGAGGTGTTCCAGGCACGTCCAGCTGGGAGGAGGCCTCGGGGAAGACCCAGGACCAGGTGGAGAGATTAGATCTCCACACTGGCCTGGGAACGCCTCAGGATCCCCCAGTTAGAGCTGGTTAATGTGGCCCGGGAAAGGGAAGTTTGGGGTCCCCTGCTAAAGCTGCTGCCCCCGCGACCCGACCCCGGATAAGAGGCTGAAGATGAGATGATGAGATGAGATGAATTAAATTAAAACCTTGATGTTAAATCTCTCTGAATTATAGAAAAACCTTTATTGTTTTGATTCTGTTGAGCGAGCGGGATGATTTTGTTACAAATGAGGACAAAAACAAAGACAACCAGGTCTTTTAAAAGACTATAATAAGGTCCTTTATTTACTTTAAGTAGGACATAATCATGGAAAAAGCCTCATTATGAAGCATGAGTTATACACATGCAGTCTTCATGTCTTCATGCGTACGACCCTCTTTTATCTCCACATGTGTTGTTGCTTATTATCACTTATATTTTGTTTTATTCTGCGTCTCCTAAACCAACACTGAGCTCCTCTCTTCTTCTTCTTCTTCTGCTGCTGCTGCGTTTTCCCCACAGGGATCATTAAAGTTTCATCTAAGCTAATCAAATCCAGAAGGCACCACTAATAATAGCAGTTCATACAATTATAATAGTTTTTCTTCTGCTTTGCACTGAAGCCCTCAGAGGACAACACCATGTATGTGTCTGTCTCAGAGTTTGGTTTCTCTTCCTGTTCTGTTCGGATTCGTGGCTTTATGTCGGGGTTTTTTAAGTGAATTTAAACAAAAAACAGGTCGTTAATGATATTGAAAATGAAAGTAATTGGTTCTCCTCAGTTCTTCTTACTGTAAATTTGACTTTGACTTGAAATTCCTTGTGAACAGGAACATGAAAGCCTAATGAGCACATCATGGTGCGTCACACTTCTTCTTCTTCTCGTGGGAAATTCATTTACTCGAGTATTTTTACATTTATACCT